>NC_045962.1:68529212-68838765 GCF_010909765.2 Amblyraja radiata
GAGAAAAAGGATGGGTGATGTTTTGGGTCGAAACCCTTCGCCAGACTAACTTTAGTTGTCTTCTTATTCATTTCCTTGCATTTAAATTCATCCAAAACCTTAACCTTCGATACCTCGGTGATTTTTCCCAATTCACTCTTTTCCCCCTGGAACTCCCTCCCTCAACCTCTTCACCTCTTTCACCAATAAAATGTGCTTATTTATTTAATTTTTAGACACACAAGTCCAAGATTCTATGGCCTTGGGAACATTTCTCAATTAATTTAAGCAAAGTTTTGTTTATAACCCCCATTATAAATGGCCCTCTCAAAATGGTAAACTTGACAACTGAGGCAAACATGAACCTTGGTATCTCAAGATGAGCTTTTTTCTTTGACAATCTGATTGGGATAAGCAAGTGCAACTAGGCTAAGTATTCACATCACATATTATTTATAATTAACTTTACTGAGATGCATTGAATAAATATATCAATGCACTTGAAGCAATCTGCATAGATATTCTCTGAAAAAACAAAAGAAAACTGCAGATCCTGGAAATCTGAAATGAGAACACAAAATGTTGGGCACATTCAGGAGGTTTGGAGGTCAGGCAGCATCTGTGGAAAGTGAAACAGTTAATGCCTCAGGTCTGGGATGCATTGGGACCATTCAAAAATAAGTGAGAAATCCAATGCTGTTTTTGAAGTTAGTCACCCTTAACGAATGTTGGACTTTTATACTTAATAATTAATAGGTCATTTTTTTTCTTATTATTTAACAAATTTCTTGGGGTTACTAAAAGTGAAAGCATTAAATTAAGATTTTTCTTTCTCATCTTTCTAAAACATTCTACCTCTCCTGTTCCATTCCCATCTTGAGAACTTCAGTCATTCACTAATCCTGCTCACATTTAATTTAGCATTGATATTTTGCCTGCAAAGCCAGTGAAATATTTTCTTAAAGATGTAGTAAATGTGCAAGCTATTGTAGTTAGACAAAAATGCTGGAGAAACTCAGCGGGTGAAGCTGCATCTATGGAGCGAAGGAAATAGGCGACGTTTCAGCAACCGCAGGAAATGCTACACTTGTCAATTTACCTCCCCCCTTTGACTCCATCCAAGGACCCAAGCAGTTTTTCCAGATGTGGCAAAGGTTCACCGGCACCTCCTCCAACCTCATCTATTGCATCTGCTGCTCTAGGTGTCAACTGCTCTACATCGGTGAGAGCAAGCGTGGGCTTGGCGATCGCTTCGCCAAACACCTCCGCTCGGTTCGCAATAACCAACCTGATCTACCGATGGCTCAGCACTTCAACTCCCCCTCACATTCCAAATCCGACATTTCTGTCCTGGGCCTCCTCCATGGCCAGAGTGAGGCCCACCGTAAATTGGAGGAGCAATACCTCATTTTTAGCTTGGGTAGTTTACACCCCAGCAGTATGAACATTAACTTCTCCAATTTCAGGTAGTCCCTGCTTTCTCCTTCTTTCCCCTCCCCTTACCAGCTCTCCCACAGCCCACTGTCTCCGCCTCTTCCTTTCTTCTTCCCGCCCCCCCAACACCACATCAGTCTGAAGAAGGGTCTCGACCCGAAACATCACCTATTTCCTTCGCTCCATAGATGCTTCCTCACCCGCTGAGTTTTTCTAGCATTTTTGTCTACCTTCGATTTTCCAGCATCTGCAGTTCCTTCTTAAACAAACTATTGTAGTTGATCATGCATTTTACTTTCAGAATAAGTGGCTTTGCTGGTGATCATGATTAAGAACAGATAATAAGACTGAGTAGTTAAAGAATATTCGTCTGTTGCAGGAAAGTGGCACTGAATGTGCATCTATTTTTGGAATGTGCACAGTGGCTCTGAATTTGTTTTTTTAGGTGCAGATGCATAGGAATGCCATAGGTGTGTTGGAATGTTACAGGTGCGTAGGAATGCAACGGCCTTCAATTTATATTCTATGTCACGCACCATCCTTCACTATTCCATCATCATCACAAGATCAAAATTCTGTAACTTTCTACTACCACTACAAGATGAGCATTTCATGAAAGTCGTTCAATAAATGGCTTGATTTTGCTGGCTGTGAATAAAAATTACTTTCACTAGCTTAGTTTTAGTTTAGTTTAGTTTAGTTTAGAGATGCAGCATAGAAACAGGACCTTCGACCCACCAAGTCCGTGCCGACCAGCGATCCCCGCACACTAGCCAAGGACTGCTCTCACCTCAACCATTTACCCTCCTACCATCCGGGAGGCGCTACAGGTCTCTCCGTTGCCGGACCAGCAGGTCCAGGAACAGCTTCTTCCCGGCGGCTGTCACTCTACTCAACAATGTACCTCAGTGATTGCCAATCACCTCCCCCCCCGGTCACTCCTCCCACCAGGAAAACACTATGACTGTATGCATGTAAATAGATATATTTATTGTCATATTCGATGTCGCTCTTCCAGGGAGATGCTAACTGCATTTTGTTGTCTCTGTACTGTACACTGACAATGACAATTAAAGTTGAATCTGAATCTGAATCTGAATCTGACTAACACTATCCTACACACTCTAGGGACAACTTGAACGTATTTGGAGTGCGGGAAAAAACCGGAGTACCCGAAGAAAACCCGCGCAGGTCACGGGGAATATGTATAAACTCCATACACACAGCACCTGCCGTCAGGATCGAACCTTGGTCTCTGCCGCTGCAAAGCAGCAACTCTGCTGCTGTGCCACCATGTTTTTAGTCCAGATACCAGCATCTGCAGTATTTTGTGTCTTCTTTTAGTCTTGACGCAGGGACTCGATCCAAAGCATCAATCATCCCTTTGCCTCCACAGGTGCTGCTTGTCCCACTTAGTTCCTCCAACAGTTTTGGTCCCAACTCCAGCAACTGCAGTCTCCAAAAGATTGGCCCTGCACTGGTTGAATGGTGGAGCATGCAATAGGGGCCAAATGACCCATTCATGCTTGTATTTCCCATGTTGCCAAGGATTCCTCCTTTTTCTGGGAGCAATAACTGCATGGAGTAAGTTGTACCAGGAGTATCATTGATTGAGAAAGGACCGGAATATGGTACCCATCAAAAATGTGATCAAAAGAAAAGCCATGGCAGATTTTCCAGATAACAGTTCCAGTTTTCAGAGATCACAGACTGATTTGAGAATGTGAACATTACATCAATAAAGAGCTATTTAATGAGATGTGCTTAGTACAATTTGGTTTTATTTATCCTACATAAATTGTAATGTGTTCAGCTGGCATAAAATAATTACAGGTAGGGATAGGTTTCAGTATCTTTTTTTGAAATAAATATTAGCATAGTGATAGGCAAAATAAATCCATGTTGTTATTAACACTTAGGCTATTGATCCTTTAAAGGTGAGAAATTGACAGCCAACTAACTAATAATACAACCTCCCACAGTTAAAGCACCAATTTCGTCTACTCCCTCTGAATATGGCTCTTTAATCCCCACTCAAACTAAGTCATCCATTCACTTTTACTTTCCATGGAACCAATGCTGTCTTTGAAGTTGTTCATCTGCAACAAGTGCAAGACCCTTATAGTAAATAATTAATTGGTTACATTTTGCTTATTATTTAACACATTTCATGGGTAGGCTTACTGTAGGTGAGAAAATTAAATTGAAATGTTCATTTTTGTTCCTCATATGTTTTTCTTGCTTTTAATTTAACATCACAACTATTTTTGTGACTGACTTTGGCTTGCAATTTTCCATGGCTTATTTTATGTGTTTGACATGAATTATCTTATCACGGTTGAATTCAATGTGTGGGGTCGTATTTCTAACTGCAAGTAGTAGCAGGGAATATATTTTTATTTGGCATCTATGGGTTCTGAGATGTCTAATAAGGAACAATCCTCTATCATACTTGGGGCAATATATGGCTAATTGTGGTTGTTTTATTTTTTAAGGTGATATGTTACTTTTACTGTCTATACAGGCTACTCTGATCCATGGCCTCATTGTTTGCAATGCAATGGGCGGTACGGAGGCGCGGCAGTAGGGATTTTGCTTTACAGCGCCAGAGACTCGGGTTCGATCCTGACTACGGGTGCTTGTCTGTACGGAGTTTGTATGTTCTCCCCGTTACTTGCGTGGCTTTTCTCCAGGATCTCCGGTATCCTCCCACACTCCAAAGACATACAGGTTTGTAGGCTTGGCGTATTGTGAATTGTTCCTATTGTGTAGGATAATGTTAGTGTGTGGGAATTGCTGGTCGGCGCGGACCCAGTGGTCCGAAGGGCTGGTTTCCATGTTGTATCTCTAAACTAAACTAAACTAAACCATCCTGACTGCTGCTTCTCTAATTTGAAAAGCCATCAACGGTCAGAACATCACAGAGAGTCAGAGCTTCCCAAGTTAAAGGAATATTTGAACATATCCTTGACTCATTTTCTGTTCAACTGGCAACTCCTGCTCATGAGAGATCGCAGAATAGAGTGTCTGCTTTGGGGGTTTGGTGTCAGGCAAGCCATGCCTAATGTAGTCTACTAACTGCAATAAGGGTCTTGATACTTGGATATTACCAGAAATTATTAATTGTTAATTAATAGCATCAATCAATGTATTAATTAATATCAATTTGTTGCGATTATTATATTTTTGTCTGTGCCTATTGCATTTACAGGCCGGTTAAGTTGCTGCAAATATGAATTTCATTTGTCTGTTCTCGGTACATATAACAATGAAACATACTTGTGTCTTTTGACTTGAAATATAATGAGACACCGAGTTATGGACAACTGCTAAAACACTTGCATCTTGTCATTCTGTATGTTGGACGTATACATTGCATACACGTTCTTGCTTTCTGCTTTTTGAAAAGAAAGAATGAGTCACATATTCACACCCTATTTACCAATTTAAAACTCAACTGGTAGTCTGAGTCTCTTTGATCTTTTCACGGCAAATTCGGTTGCTGGGATTGTATCCAGTTCTTGAAAAAATAATTATTTCTTGACTTAGCTCAGTGGAATCATATGTTGTCTGTACTACAGTTTCTGATGGATCAGGTTCTAGAATATTCTCATTAAAATAAAACTCTTTGATATACTCTTGCAGATTTCATGTTCCTGATGTTAGGGGAGTCCAGAACCAGGGGCCACTGTTTAAGAATAAGGGGTAATCCATTTGGAACGGAGATGAGGAAACACTTTTTCACACAGAGAGTGGTGAGTCTGTGGAATTCTCTGCCTCAGAGGGTGGTGGAGGTCGGTTCTCTGGATACTTTCAAGAGAGAGCTAGATAGGGCTCTTAAAGATAGTGGAGTCAGGGGATATGGGGAGAAGGCAGGAACGGGGTACTGATTGGGGATGATCAGCCATGATTACATTGAATGGCGGTGCTGGCTCGAAGGGCCGAATGGTCTACTCCTGCACCTATTTTCTATTGTCTATTGTCTATTATCTATTCTTGTAGAATGCGTGGAATGGTCACTTGCTTTATGGGAAAAGGTTGGACTGGCTAGGTTTATATCAGCTGGAAGTTAGAAAGGTGTCTAAATGAGCCTTATAAAATCCTGAGGGTGGAGAGGATATTTTCTCTTGTGGGAGAATCTAAAACTAAGGGGTCATGTGAAAAATAAGATATCAACCATTGCAGGAGGTTGACTGAGAAGAGGGCGGCATGGTGGTGCAATGGGAGAGTTGCTGTCTTTCAGCGCCAAAGACCCCGCTTCAATTCTCACTATGGGTACGGAGTTTGTACGTTCTCCTCGCAACCACATGGTTTTTTGCCGGGCCAGGTGCTCCAGTTTCTTCCCATGCACCAAAGACGTACTGGTTTGTAGATTAGTAGGCTTTGGTAAATATTGTAAATTATCCCTAGTGTGTAGGATAGTGCTAGTGTACGGGGATCGCTAGTCGGCATAGATTTGTTGGGCCGAAGGGCCAATTTCTGCACTGTATCTCTAAAACTAATACTAAAAGGTTGTTGTATCAAGACCCTTATTGCTGTTAGAACTAAAATTGTTTCAAACTTCTTTTCCTCAAAGGCAGAGGAATACTTTTAAAGCAGAGATCGTGAGAAAAAGGGTGGGAATGCCGACTTGATTATATTGAATGATGGAACATGTTTGAACAGTTAACTGGACACCTCCAGCTCCTGATTTTTAAGTCGGATCCTTTTATGCATTTGCTGGTGTAATAACCCATTGTGAAAAGTGGTGCCCACTCTGTAGTTTAGCAAATGTTTGCTTTCAATGTGTCTCCCCACCAACATCCTCAGGACTTTCTACAGGGGTACGGTGGAGTCTGTACTCACGTACTGCATAAATACGTGGTACTCCACCTGCAACGGCTCGGACAGGAAGGCTCTGCAGAGGGTAGTGAGGGGAGCAGAGAGGATCATTGGCGTCTCCCTACCCTCGGTACAAGAACTGTTCCAGAGCCGCTGTCTGAAAAAAGCTCAGAGAATTGCTAAGGACAAACTGCACCCCCTCCACATACACCTGGATCTCCTGCCATCAGGCAAGAGATATCGAAGCATCAAAGCCCGGACTACAAGACTGCTAAACAGCTTCCTACCACAGGCTGTGAGGCTGCTAAACAGTCACTCTGTACTCACAGTCACTTGATTCTGCGGCTGGCACGGACACTTTAATAACTGGCACTGGCCACTTTAATAACTGGCACTGGCCACTCAAATCAGCTGCCCTGGACATTTTTATGATTGGTTTATTGTATTTTAACATTGTGTTTTACCTGCTTTTAACTATTTATACTGTTCCATCAGGGACTGGATTGTTTTTAGTGTTATTATGTGTGAAATGTTTTACATTTCATGTGCGATGCTCCGCTATTCCCTGGGAAACGTCTTTTCATTTTGCACTGTACAACTGTTGCTTGCAAGATGACAATAAAGGTTGATTGATTGATTGATTGATTGATTGATTGATTGATTTACTAATCAGAACCACCATTTTAATACTCTCTCTTAAGTGATTTGTTGACAATTCTCAGTGAACTTTCCACTACACAATTTCAGTTAGGTTTAGTTTAGAAACATGGTGTGGAAATGCCCTTCACCCCAGCGAATACACACCAACTAATGATCCCCATACACTAATTCTATCCAACACACTAGGGACAATTTACAGAAGCCAATTTACTTACAAACCTGCACGTCTTTGAAATGTGCGAGGAAACCCACGTGGTCACAGGGAGAATTTACAAATATTATATAGATGACACCTGTAGTCGGGATCGAACCGGGGTCTCTAGCGCTGTTATGCAGCAACTCTACTGCAGCAACACTGTTCCTGCCATGCTGGTGCCTGTCTTGTCTGCTGAACTTGTGGTTTTTGACTTCTGTATCAACTTCCACTCTGTCTTCTGCTACACTGCTGCTATGGATTCCACCCCTTTGGTTCTATCCTCCCCAGCAGGACTAGCCTTCATATTCAATGTAATTCTTGCTTTGGGAAAACAAAAGCAATCTTTTCTGAGAAGGACACAACACAAGGGAACCATGTGTAGGATAGAACTGCAGATGCTGGTTTCAATCAAAGGTAGACACAACATACTGGAGTAACTCATCGGGACAGGCAGCATCTCTGGAGAGAGGGAATGGGTGGCGTTTCGGGTCGAGACCCTTCTTCAGACTGTTGTCCGGGAAGTGGGCAGGACAGAAATAGAATTTAGACGGAGACAGTAAGACTGGTGGGAGAACTGGGAAGGGGGAGGGAATGGAGAGGGAGGGAAAGCAAGGGCTATTTGAAGTTAGAGAAGTCAATGTTCATACTGCTGGGGTGTAAGCTACCCAAGCAAAATATGAAGTGCTGTTCCTCCAATTTGGGCTGGGCCTCACTCTGAAAATGGAGGGGGCCCAGGACAGAAAGGTCAGATTGGGAATTTGAGGGGAGTTGAAGTGCTGAGCAACCAGGAGATCAGGCATGTTAAGACGGACTGAGCGGAGGTGTTCAGTGAAACAATCGCCGACCCTGTGCTTGGTTTCGCCGATGTACAGAAGTTGACACCTAGAACAGCGAATGCAGTAGATGAGGTTGGAGGAGGTGCAAGTGAACCTCTGCATCATCTAAAAAGACTGTCGGGGTCCTTCGATGGAGTCAAGGGTGGAGGTAAAGGGACAGGTGTTGCATCTCCTGTGGTTGCAGGGGAAAGTACCTGGAGAGGGGGTGGTTTGGGTGGGAAGGGACGAGTTGAGCAAGGAATTGCGGTGGGAACAGTCTCTGCGGAAAGCAGAAAGGGGTGGAGATGGGAAGATGTGGCCAGTAGTGGGATTCCGTTGAAGGTGGCGAAAGTGTTGGAGGATTATATGCTGTATGCGACGGCTGATGGGGTGGAAGGTGAGGACAGGGAGAATCTGTGGGGATATCCCGCAGCTCCACTATTGTTCCCCCTCCCCCCATTCGCAACAAGGATAGAGTCCCTCTTGTCCTATCCATGTACCTGTCTACATGTTTCTTAAATGTTGAGAAAGTACCTGGCTTAACTACCTCCTCCGGTAACTCGTTCCATGCACCTACCACACTTTGCGTGAAACCTTTACCCGTCAGGTTCTATTAAATCTTTCCCCTTTCACTTTAATGTCCTCTAGTTCTCAATTCCCTTATTCTGGGCAAGAGACTCTGTGCATCTACCTGATCTATTCATCTCGTGGTTTTGAACAGATTGATTGAAAACTGTATCCCATTGCTTGATCTGATGCCAATCGTTTCTGCACATAGCACGTCTCTCTCCATAATGTTCCCAAACCCTATACAAGTAAACTGCCAGTTTTCTTTAAAAAAAAATTTTTTTAAATATTTATATTTATTAGAAGCAAATGTACAAAAATAGAACCAACTGCATATAAAATTATACAGATATTGTACAGCTTCAATTTTAACTTTTTAGCTATAATTGGAAGAAAAGAAAGGAGAAAAAGCAAGAAAGAGAAAAAGTGGGATGTGCCAAGATAGAACCCCTAGACTACCAAAGTGGTGTAGCCAAAGAGTGAATAAATGAAAGAAAGCGGAGAGGAATAGAAAAATAAAGAGAAAGAAAGAAAAAAGTGGTGATATACCTGTCTCGCATCCCTCCCCACCCACATCACCCAACCCGTAATTAGATTTAAATCGAAAGTTGTGTTGTGCCATACTATCCTTGTAATAAATCAATGAATGGTGTCCATGTCTTTGAAAAATGATCTGGTTTTTCTGCCAAGACAAGTCTAATATTTTCAAGATGTAGCATCTCGGACATGTTTATAATCCACATCTTAAGAGTAGGGGCTGATGTATCTTTCCAAAATTTGAGTATTAGTTTTTTTGCCGTTATCAGGCCATAATTAAGGAAACGTCTTTGAAATAGTGATAGCTCAGAGCAGGCTTCTGACGTACCTAGAATGATCGATTCCGTGTCGGGCTTCATTTTTATTTTTAGTGTTTTTGAAAAAAATTCAAAAATTCCTCTCCAGAAATTATGTAACTTTATACAAGAGACAAAGGAATGGGTTATAGTTGCTTCCTGAAGAAGACATTTATCGCAAATAGGAGATACATTTGGAAAGATCTTATTCAGTTTAGACTTTGAATAATAGAGTCTGTGCAGTATTTTAAATTGAATTAACGAATGCCTAACGTTAATCGAACAATTGTGTATATATAGAAGGTTTTCCTCCCATCTGTCTTTTAGAATATTTAGGCCAAGTTCATCTTCCCAAACTCTTCTAATTACTTCTGACGATGGGATTTCTATATTTAAAAGGGTGTTATACAGATATGATATTAACTTGTTTGACTCCAAGTTTCTATTCATACATTCGTCTAGTGTGTCTGGCAACAAAGATTGATAGTCTTGGGTATATGATTTCAGATAGTCTCGAATTTGAAGGTATCTAAAATATTGATTACCTTTCAGGTGATATTTCGACTGTAATTCTTGAAATGAGAGAAGAGTTCCCATCTCATAAAGATCTCCGAGTTTTTTTATTCCTGATCTTTCCCAATGTGTGAACGTTTTGTCTAAAATAGATGGCTTGAACAAAGGATTGTTGGCAATTGGTGAAAGAAGAGATACATTTCTCAGTTTAAGGCTTGACTTCACTTGTCTCCAGATTCGTACGGTACTGTGGATAATCGGATTTTTCTCATATAGTGTTTTCTTCATATTTATTGGAGAGAGAAGAATCGTGTCTATATTAAAAGGCGAGCAATCCTCTCTCTGTGTGCCATTGCTTGATCTGATTCTTAAGATGCCAATCGTTTCTGCACATAGCAAGTCTATCTCCATAATGCTCCCAACCCCTATACAAGTAAACTGCCAGTTTTCTTCCACAATTACAGAATGACAGGAAAAAGGCCTATGAGAAAACCAGGCTCATGTGGTGCTTTGGGTCTCCTCTGCGTTAAATTTCAAATCGGCAGGTTCTCAATCAAATCATGTGCAAATTTATATGGTATTTATTGTTCTCTTTCTTTAAAGGCTGTAAAGCAGATATTATACAATATGAAAGGAATTTACACTATCCACTGCCAATGGTGCAGAAGTTCCATTTTACTTGGTGTTTATCTTGCTGGCCAATCTTACAATTCCAATTTGTACCTCCTGAGGAATAGCAGCATATTCACACTCGCAAAACTTACACAGCTGCCGAACATGAAGTGTAAATCAGGTGCCAGAGCATAAATTGATTCTGAAGCAAACCAGGGTTAGACCATCTCCTCCAAGGAGCTTGGTTCTGGCTCCAAATCCATGCTGTAGTTACACAAGGGCTGTAGCTTCCATGTTAGCAATGTTACCATGTTCCATGTTCCATCATAGTGTACAAAATCATGAGAGGAATAGATCAGGTAGACACACAGAGGCTCCTACTCAGAGTAAGGGAATCGAGAACTAGAGGACATATAGTACGTTTACGGTGAGGGGGAAAATATTTAATAGGAACCTAAAATTGGTAGGTATATGGAACAAGGAGGAGGTAATTGAGGCAGGTACTATTGCAACATTTAAGAAACCTTTAGACAGATAAGACATGTTTAGAGGGATATGGGCCCAATACAGACAGGTGGGACTGATGTAGATGTGGCATGTTGACAGGTGTGGGCAAATTGAGCTGAAGACCCTGTTTCCACGTTGTTAGATTCCATGACTATGACTCTAAGTTTGAGCATAGATGCTGAAATTTTGCTGTGATTTGGCAATATTAAAAATATATATGTATTGATGAGGTTCTAGGTCATTTATTGCAAATACTACATAATAGATTATACTGTAGATCTTGGAGGATATTTGGCACATAATTCACCCCACCATGCCTACACCAGGAGTCAAGAGTGTCATATGTCCCAGATAGAACAAATAGATTCTTACTTACAGCAGCACAACAGAATATGTTAATATAGCACACTGTAAACAATATAATAAACGAGGGAGAAAAAAAAGTTCAGTGCGTGTATATATACACAAACTCACAAATACACACACACATATGTATATACATTTTGTGTCTATACATATAGACACAAAATGCTGGAATAACTCAGCGGGACAAGCAGCATCTCTGGAGAGAAAGAATTGTGATGTTTCGGGTCGAGACCTTCAGACTATTTATGTATATACACACACACACACACACACAAACATGTACACAAAAAAACCAATAATGGTGCAATAATGACAATAATAGTGTATGTAGTTCAGAGCTTATTTGAGGTTGTAGGGAAGAAGCTGTTCCTGAACCTGGACATTACAGTTTTCAGGCTCCTGTACCTTCTTCCCGATGGCAGGAGTGAAATGAGTGTGTGGCCAGGGTGGTGTGGGTCTCTGATTATGCTGGCTGCCTTTTTGAGGCTGCGATTCGGTAAATCCCTTCGATGGTGGGGAGGTCCGAGCCAGAGATGGCACATTCTCACATCCCAGCTCTTGGTTGATGGCCTTGTACTTTGTGATCCTTGAGTACTCATCCAGCTACCTTTAACATATGATGATCATTTCAGGCATTGAGCTCCAGACTATTTTCGTCATTTTTGTTTCCTTAATAAATTAGCCAATTAATTATTTTCCTCAGTTTCTAACAATTGACAAATCTATATCCCTTGTTATTTGCCTCCTCTGTCAGGGAAAATGGGCCTTCCCGTTCTTCTTATTAAGGGCTCTCATGATTTTATACACGCCATTTGCTAAGTGGTTAAATAAATGACTGCATTAATACAAAGTTGACTTCTGCAGCTGTTTTATGGATGAGACACAAAACACATTGCTATGAAATGCTTTCTTCATCACGCTGTTGGTAAACACCATGCACCACAGTGCTGTAAATGTTTATCAACACTGGCATCACCCACCTGCTAAGAGCTCCATCCAGCATAATGGAATTGTTTGAATATCTACAAGTGTTGCTATGATACAATATTCTCTCTGCAAGAGGTTCAATGCACATGGGTTTTTGTTTTCAAATTATAATTTGGAATAACTGAACTCCTTAGTGTTTGGTTCAGGGACTCGTTTGATGTATTTCATACACTAGGAATGTGACCAGCACCATAATTTGTCAGCCTGGTTTAATGTGGTACATTTCCCTCATTAATTAATCGTCACCAAGGTTTGATCACAATTGTAACTCTTACAGTCTACTGTAAAACTAAGGTGCAGACTGACTATAGGAGCATTTTAAAAAAATCTATATACAATGAGTCTGGGCTAGAAAAGCTCCCTCTTTAGTTTAGTTTATTATTGTCATGCGTAACGAGGCACAGTGAAAAGCCTTTCTGTTGCATGTTATCCAGTCAGCGGAAAGACTATACGTGATTACAATCAAGCTGTCCACAGATTACAGGAGAAAGTGAATAACGTTTAGTGCAAGATAAAGTCCAGTAAAGTCTGATTAAAGATAGTTCAAAGGTCTCCAATGAGGTAGATGGTAAGTCAGAACTGCTTTCTAGTTGATGATAGGATGGTTCAGTTGTTTGACAACAGCTGAGGAAAGAAACTCATGAATCTGGAGGTGTGCGTTTTCAAACTTCTGTACCTCTTGCCTGATGGGAGAAGGGAGAAGAGGAAGTGACCAGGGTGAGACTAGTTCTTGATTATGCTGGTGGCCTTGTCGAGCATGATGTGTAGATGGAGTCAATGGAAGGAATTTTGGTTTGCTATGTCCACAACCCTCTGCAATTTTGTCTTGGTCTTAGTCTGGTTCAATTGCATTGGTACATTTTGAAGGGCCCTGTGAAGAGAGAGGAGCCGCACAATTTCATATATTTTGTTATTAGTCAAAATAATGTGTAATGTCAGAGGCTTGGATGATATCTATATTTAACAGTGTCCAGAAAACTATGGACCAATGATCTAAGTATTGGTGAAAGGAAAAAAAAAACAATCTCTTATAAAGATGCTCCTGAATGGTGCCATTGAACAATAATGGCAGCAGTGAAGAGCAAGTTTTTATTCTTATTCAGAGGGCTACAACTAACACTTATCTCCAGGAGCTTCAGAATGTAATTCAAGCTAGAAAGCCAAGAAAGTTATAGTCATGCAGCATGGAAACAGGTCATTTGGGTCAACCTGTCCACTCCAACCAAGATGCCCCATCTAAGCTAGTTTCATTTGCCCCTATTTGGCCCTTATGCCTCTAAACCTTTCCTATCTAAGTACCCATCCATGTGTCTTTTAAATGCTGTTATACTACCTGCCTCAACTACCTCCTGTGGCAACACGTTCTATATACTCACTAACATCTGTATGAAAAAGTCACAAATTGATGGAGTAACTCAGTGGACCAGGCAGCATATCTGGATAGATGGAATAGGTGACATTTTGGGTCAAGACCCTTCTTCAGACTGAGTATCAGTGGAGAGGGTTCCAGAGATAAGGAAGTGTAAGATATCAAAAGAGATGAGATCGAGGAAAATGTAGAAGAAACCATTGTTAGCTAGGAGAAGGTGACAACAAAGCAAACAGATGCAATGTAATCAGGGAGACAGTCAGACTGGCCAGAGAATTGGGAAGGGGGAGGGATGGAGAGAGAGGGAAAGCAAGGGTTACTTGAAGTTAGAGAAGTCAATGTTCATACCGCTGGGGTGTAAGCTGCCCAAGCGAAATATGAGGTGCTGTTCCTCCAATTTGCGCTGACAATGGAGGAGGCCCAGGTCAGAAAGGTCAGTGTGAGAATGGGAGGGATTCAAGTGTTGAGAAACCGGGAGATCAGGTAGATTTAGGCGGACTGAGCGAAGGTGTTCAGCAAAACGATTGCCGAGCCCGCTCTTGGTCTCGCCGATATATAGGAGTTCACACCTTGAACAATGAAAAAGTTGCTCCTCAGGTTCCTATTAAGTCTTTCCTCTCTTACCTTAAACCATTTCCCTCTCATCCTTGATTCCCCTACCCTGCAAAGTACAGAGCTTCAGGCTAAAACCCAGTTTATTATATTATGTCAACAATTCTGTCCTAGTTCATTTCAGAATTTCCATTTCCTGTAACCTGAAGGTATACCATTAACTGGGACATTCACCATAAACAAAGTCACACTGACTTTTTGCCCACGAGATTGAGGAGTGAGTCCCATTGCCAATGCCGTTCATTACAAGGAATGCAAAAGTAACACAACATTAAACCACTACCTCATATCACCTTTACATTCAAGTTAACAGATAACGGATTTTTAATCTGCAGCAATGTGTTTGTAACTCCTCGATGTTGTGGCTCATCAAAGGAATGAAACATTTCAGTAAATGAAACACTTTACTGCAGTCTGGCATATCGACGAAGTGTCTTTTGGACAAAATAATCTAATTGGAGTTGAGACAATGCGATTATTGCTCATCTATCAGCTTTCTTTTAAAGGAATGTTCTTGGATGAGGTTCAATGCCAAGGTGATTTTTTTCTAAAAAGGACCACCTTCTCTCTGAACTGTCTCTGGATGTAGACACTAAAGAGAATATGAGGGAGGCAGGCAAAACGTTCAAATAACCTTGTCAAGCAAGCTGTGCTAAGCTATGTGATTGAACATCCCACGCATGCCATTCCACCCATAGTATCGAGGCTGCTGGCATTAAAAGTGACAAAACACATTCAAATTATTAAACCTATCACTTGTGGCAAACAATGGACATTACAAATTCTATATCCATTGCAATAGTCGAACCTCCCAACTGCCAGTAAAATTACTTTTTTTCTTATTCCTTACATTTCTGGACATGGGCAATACTGGCAAAGTCAAAATGTGTTGCCAATCTACTTGTAAAGGTCGCAGCACTCGTAGACTGGGTAGTTAAGATGGCATTTGGTATGCTTGCCTTCTTTACTAGGGGCATTGAATGTGAGAGTCAATAAATCATGATGCAGCTCCATAGGAGTTTGGTTAGGACACATTTGGAGTATTGTGTGCAGCTCTGATTGCTCTTTTTTAGGAAAGATGAGGAGGGTGGATTGAATTGAATAGAATACATTTTATTAGCCAAGTATGTATACATACAAACAATTTGCCATGGTGCTTTGCTTGCACGTAACAACATGATATACAGTAAACAAATAAGAATAAAACATTATAATTTAAACATGTGAAGAATTAAATTAAATACCAGAGCAAAAGGAGGCTGAAGACTTTTGGTTGTTGCATGGAGCTACTGCTCGTGGAAAAAAGCTGTGTTTATGTCTGGCTGTGGCGGCTTTGACAGTCCGGACTCGCCTTGCAGAGGGAAGTGCTTCAAGGAGTTTGTGGCCAGGATGAGAGGGATCAGAGATGATCTTACCCACTCGCTTCCTGGTCCTTGCAGTGTACAGATCATCGATAAGGGGAAGGTTGCAGCCAACAACCTTCTCGGCTGATCGAATGATGTACTGCAGCCTCCGGATGTCATGCTTGGTGGCTGAGCCAAACTAGACTACGATGAAGAAGGTGAGGACAGACTCTATGATGGCAGTATAAAATTGGGCCATCATTGCCAGTGGCAGATTGTGTTTTCTCAGCTGCCGCACGAAGTACATCCTCTGTTGGGCCCTTCTGACTGTGGAGTCGATGGTGGCCTCCCATTTAAGGTCCCTGGAGATGATGGTTTCAAGGAACTTAAATGACTCCACAGATGTGACTGTAGTGTTGTTGATGGTGAGTGGGGGGTGGGGAGGGGCAGCTCTCCTAAAGTCTACAATAAAGTCTACAATCAATTCCACTGTCTTAAGAGCATTGAACTCCAGGTTCTTGTGGTGGCACCAGGATGCCAGCTGTTACTTCCTGTCTAATGACAGATTCCTCCCCATCCTGGATCAGTCCAGTCAGGGTTGTGTCGTCCGCAAACTTGAGAAGCTTGACAGAGGAGTCTGTGGAGGTGCAATCATTGGTGTAGAGAGAGTAAAGGAGAGGGGAGAGTATGCAGCCATTGTGGTGCTCCTATGCTGAGGGTCAACGGGTCCAAAATGTGCTTTCCCAGCCTCATATGTTGCTTCCTGTCTGTCAGGAATCTGGTGATCCACTGAGAGAGGGGTTCAGGCACGATCAAATGGGAGAGTTTGGAGTGTAGTAGCTCTGGCACAATGGTGTTGAATGCAGAGCTAAAATCCACAAACAAAATCCTTGTATAGGTCCCCTGGCGGTCTAGATGCTGGAGGATGAAGTGCAGGCCTAGGTTGAATGTGTCATCCACTGATCTATTGGCCCGGTATGCAAACTACAGGTAGTCCAGCAGGGGGTTTGTGATATTTTTCAGGTGGGGTCAGTGCGACAGGCCTGTGGTCATTAAGATCAGTAATCCTTGGCTTTTTGTGTTCAGGACCAATAGTGGTGACTTTGAAGCAGGCAGGGACAGTACAGGTTTGCAGGGACTGGTTGAAAATGTCTGTGTGGACCGGTGCCGTTGCTCGGCACAGAGCTTGAGGGTAGAGGGGGAAACATTGTCTGGTCCAAGAGATTTCCGGCTTTTCTGTCTTCCGAATAGCTTCTCCACCTCCTCAATTTCTATTGTTAGTGATGGAGAAGTGGCCAGACTGATGTTGGGCAGCAAGGAGGGGGTGGGTAGGGGATGTGGGTCCAGTCTTTGTGGACTGGAGTCAGGCTGTGAGTGTGTGTGAGGAGGTTTACTAGAATGCTGCCTGGATTAAAGGGTTTCAGCTCCAGGAGAGGTTGGATAGACTCTGAAGCGTCAGAGGTTGAGGGGCGACGATAGAAATATATAAAATTATGAGAGGCTTAGATAGGGGAAAGAGATTTTTTCGATAGAGGAAATGTCCAATACTAGTGGGCATAGCTATAAGGTGAGAGAGATAAAGTTTAATGGAGATGTGCAGGTGGGGACCTGGAACATAAAGCCACGGGTGGTGGAGGCAAATATGGTAGTGGTGCTTTTGGATAGGCACGTGGAAGTGCAAAGAATAGAAAGATATGGATCTATTACAGGTAGATGAGATCAGTTTAATTTGCCATCATCTTCGACACGAACATTTTGGGCCAAAGGGCCCGTTCCTGTGCTGTATTGTTCTATGTTCAATGTATTATGATCCAATCACTACTGGTCTCAAGAAGATAGTGGTGCTTTACTTCCTTGAGTTATGCCCCTGTCCCACTTAGGAAACCTGAACGGAAACCTCTGGAGACTTTGCGCCCCACCCAAGGTTTATGTGCGGTTCCCGGAGGTTGCAGGTGGTTGCCGGAGGTTGCAGGTAGTGGAAGCAGGTAGCGAGACTGACAAAATCCTCCGAGAACCGCACGGGACCCTCCGGGAACCGCACGGAAACCTTGGGTGGGGCGCAAAGTCTCCAGAGGTTTCCGTTCAGGTTTCCTAAGTGGGACGGGGGCATTACTGTAATCCTTACAGTGAAGGCAGCCTATGATGCAGTTGGGAAGAGAGAGTTCTGGGATTTAGCACGGGCAATAATGCAGTAACAGCAATGTGTTTCCAAGATGGTATGCGAACTGGAGGAGAGCCTACAGAGGTAGTGCTGTTCAAATGCACCTGCTCCCATTGTCCTTCTTGCTGGTAATGGTTGTGAGTTTAGGAAATGCTGTTATAACCAAGGAAAAGAACTGGGTGCATCTGAGTGGCCTTGTCGTGGATGGTGACAAGTTTCTTGCACATTGTTGAAGTTATAATAAAACGGAAATGCGATCCTGCAGAAAAATAACGTAGAAACAGCACTAATTTGCGGCATAGATTCCATTGGAGGAATCACCCATTGGGATGGGAGTTTACCTCGTTGAAGCTAATCTAGAAAATTATAGGGGACAGAGCAGACACTGCTCCTTTCCACTTCAAGAAGCTTTTGAGTATGTTTGGAAGATCCTTGAGCTAACCCTGAGATCATGACAGATATTGAATTGAATTGAATTGAATTGATTTTATTAGGGACAGTGCATATTAATAAACATTTGCATGTAATATGCAAGACTGTAGCCAGTAGCTAATTTCCATCATGACAGATATGCCAGCAATTGATCCAGCTACTTGTCAGCAAAGTGGAAGTATTCTGGAAGGCATTAATTCTGATGAGGATGCTGTGATGAGGATGCTATGCTGCAGGGTGACTTGGATAGATTGCGTGAGTGGGCAGATGCATGGCAGATGCAGTATAATGTGGATACATGTGAGGTTAGATTGCGTGAGTGGGAAGATGCATGGCAGATGCAGTATAATGTGGATAAATGTGAGGTTATCCACTATGGTGGCAAGAACAGGAAGGCAGTTTATTATCTGAATGGTGTCAGATTAGGAAAAGGGGAGGTGCAACAAGACCTGGGTGTGATGTACATCAGTCACTGAAAGTAAGCATGCAGGTACAGCAGGCAGTGAAGAAAGCGAATGACATGTAGGCCTTTATTGCGAGAGGATTTGAGTTTAGGAGCAAGGAGGTCCTACTGCAGTTGTTCAGGGTCCTGGTGTGACCACATCTGGAGTATTGTGTGCAATTTTGGTCTCCTAATTTGAGGAAGGACATTATTGCTATTGAGGGATTGCAGCGTAGGTTCATCAGGTTAATTCCCGGGATAGCGGGACTGACATATGATGAAAGAATGGGTCGACTGGGCCTGTATTCACTGGAATTTAGGAGAATGAGAGGAGATCTTATAGAAACATAACATTCTTAAAGGATTGGACAGGCTAGATGCAGGAAAAATGTTCCCAATGTTGGGGGAGTCCAGAACCAGGGTTCACAGTTTAAGAATAAGGGGTAGGCCATTTAGGACTGAGATGAGGAAAAAGTTCTTCACCCAGAGAGTTGTGAATCTGTGGAATTCTCTGCCACAGAAGGCAGTAGAGGACACATTCACTGGATGTTTTCAAGAGAGAGTTAGATTTGGCTCTTAGGGCTAAAGGAATCAATGGATATGGGGTAAAAGCAGGAATTGATTTTAGATGATCAGCCATGATCATATTGAATGGCAGTGCTGGCTCAAAGGGCCAAATGGCCTACTCCTGCACCTATTTTTCTATGTTTCTATGAAACAGGATTTAAGAAATGGCAGAGTCGATACGCGGGCAAAATATCTCACCCTTGCCAGAATATTTATCAAACTGAGAATATCTGAGTTCAATGATAGTAACTGGGTTCAGATGAGTAATCATCATTTAATCCAACACTAGACTCCAGGGAAAGTGCTTCAAGTCAAAGAATGTTGACGATTTTGCTTGGAATGGTTATGGATGATTCAAGGAACCGGATACAAACAGCCAAATCCTTGAGTAACAAGCAACTTGAGTAACTGGGCGGCACAGTGGCGCAGCACTAGAGTTACTGCCTTACAGCACTTACACGCCAGAGTCCCAGGTTCAAACCTGGCTATGGATGCTTCTCTATATGGAGTTTGTATGATCTCCCTATGACCTGCGTGGGTTTTCTCCGAGAACTTTGGATTCCTTCCGCACTCTAAAGATGTACAGGTATGTAGGTTAATTGGCTTGGTATCAATGTAAAGTTGCCCCTAGTGTGTGTAGGATAGTGTTAATAATAATAATAATGGATGGGATTTATATAGCGCCTTTCTAATACTCAAGGCGCTTTACATCGCATTATTCATTCACTCCTCAGTCACACTCGGTGGTGGTAAGCTACTTCTGTAGCCACAGCTGCCCTGGGGCAGACTGACGGAAGCGTGGCTGCCAATCTGCGCCTACGGCCCCTCCGACCACCACCAGTCACTCACACACATTCACACACAGGCAAAGGTGGGTGAAGTGTCTTGCCCAAGGACACAACGACAGTATGCACTCTAAGCGGGATTCGAACCGGCTACCTTCCGGTTGCCAGCAGAACACTTAGCCCATTGTGCCATCTGTCGTCCCAATGTTAATGTGCGGGGATCGTGGTCGGCCCGGACTCGATGGGTCGAAGGGCCTGTTTCCGCGCTGTACCTCTAAACTAAACTAAACTAAACTAAAACTAAACTAGTGAAAGTAATTTTTATTGACTGCAAGGGAATTAAAGCCATTTAGTGAACAACTTTCATGAACTGCATCTTGTAGTAATAGTAGAAAGTTACAGAATTTTGATCTTGTGATAATGATGGCAAAGTGAAAGATGGTGCATGGCATGGAATAGAAATTGTAGGCAGTGGCATTCCTATGCACCTGTGTCCCTTGCCCTTCTTGAAAGAAGAAATCAAGAATTTGGGAGGTGTCAGCAAAGAAGCCTTGGCCTCTTGCAGATGGCGAGACAGATGTTTGAATCATGGAAAGAAGGAGCCCTTGTAAAATGTAAATGTAAATGTAAAATGACACACTAAACAGCATGTATTGCCAGCTAGTGGGAATCCAGCAATTGAAGTGTTAATGACCAGAATCAAATCAAACAGCCAGATAGGCCCTGCTGCAGCACATAAAATAAAATGCTGTTTCCTTGACAGAGGATAATGAGTCATCAGAATTGCTACAGGAAAGTGATGTTATGCAACCTTGACCAGTTTGTGCCATAGATCAGTGGAATTTTTAGAAGGTAACAGTTTGTGTTCTTACGCTGCGGTTCTTGATTGCACACACCTGTTGGACTAAAGGCATTTGGCAATTAAAGGGAAGCTGTGTTTTTTCCTGAACGCTGCTGTAAAGTTAAACCGCAGCAAACCCAACAGTTAACAGCTCGCACTGGCAGCAAAATCTTTCATAACAGTAAATAACGTTTATGCATTTTGCACCGTTATTATAAGATCAGGGAAATTCAGTGCTCCCAACTTTCAATTTTACACAACATGTATCAATGGAATTAGGTTTTGCTGATGCTAAAACACCCTATTGTAACAACAAAGTTTAATTATGACTGTATAAGTGAAAGCCTGCTCATTTGCAGCTGAATATTAGTTGAGTCGGAAAGATTTGCTTTTTTACTGGTTTGAGCTTCTAAAAAAATCCCCACCCTTGTACAACTTTCGTGTTAGTTCCACTATTTTCCTATTAAATGATACAATCCTTCTTAAATGTCGCAATTTGCAAACTTACAACTCGGGATGCTAACGTCAAATTTCCTTTCTCTACAAAAGAGTTCTCATTTATGAGAACACTAATGTTTTGTTATGTACATTCTTACGTGTGTATCCAGTATAAGTTTACTTGTGATGGAAAATTTCTCCTTACGTGACACATGAAATCTGGTCTGGATAGTGGAATATAGATTATAATGCATTTTGTTTACAAGAAAAGTGACCCTTTAGCATTTGCATATTACCAGTGATGCTGTGCTGAATTCAGCCTTGCAGAGACTTATGCCAGTTCATCAAAAAAAAAGTGCTGCTTTGATACTTAGCATGTTTTGGAAGGAACTGCTGATGCTGGTTTACCCTAACTCTGAAGAGTAACTGAAGAAGGGTCTCGACCTTAAACGTCACCCATTCCTTCTCTCCAGAGATGCAGCCTGTCCCACTGAATTATTCCAGCATTTTGCGTCCATCTTTCGTACTTAGCAGTTGGCTATTGACTTGGGTTCCAAGTACAGTGAGCAAACAGGACAACTGCCCTATTTTTGCATGTCAAGTTCCTTTATTAACTTCACATGATCACTTATTGTTTATCCATACACAATACAGGTTGTTAAAGGGCAATATAATCCACACAAGGAAAGAGCTTGTTAGGAAGAGGCACAAAGATTTTAGAAAATGATTTATTTACCATTATTACTCCAATGTTCTTTGGCAGGCCTTTTTCACTTTGTGCTATTTCTATAAATTTTAAGCAGCCAAATATTTGCTATTTGTGTAGAAAGGAACTGCAGGTGCTGGGTTATACCAAAGAGAGACACAAAGTGCTGGAGTCACTCAACAGGTCAGGCAGCATTTCCCATTCCCGATGCTGCCTGACTCGTTAAGTTACTCCAGCACTTTGTGTCTGTGTCTGCAATTTGTGTTAGGTCTATGACATATTTTCTCCAACAAAATTATATACATTTAAGTTACTCTGGCCTTTAAAAAGTAGTTTGGCCACCATCAACTTCCAGGTATATATATATATATATAACAATAACAACCATATAACAATTACAGCACGGAAACAGGCCATCTCGGCCCTATCTAGTCCGTGCCGAACACTTATTCTCCTCTAGTCCCATCTACCTGCACTCAGACCATAACCCTCCATTCCTTTCCCGTCCATATACCTATCCAATTTATTTTTATATGATAAAATCGAACCTGCCTCCACCACTTCCACTGGAAGCTCATTCCACACAGCTACCACTCTCTGAGTAAAGAAGTTCCCCCTCATGTTACCCCTAAACTTCTGTCCCTTAATTCTCAAATCATGTCCTCTTGTTTGAATCTGCCCTACTCTCAATGGAAAAAGCTTATCCACGTCAACTCAGTCTATCCCTCTCATCATTTTAAAGACCCCTATCAAGTCCCCCCTTAACCTTCTGCGCACCAAAGAATAAAGACCTAAATTGTTCAACCTTTTTATGTAACTTAGTTGCTGAAACCCAGGCAACATTCTAGTAATCTCCTCTGTACTCTCACTATTTTGTTGACATCTTTCCTATAATTTGGCGACCAAAATTGTACACTATACTCCAGAATTGGCCTCACCAATGCCTTGTACAATTTTAACATTACATCCCAACTTCTATACTCAATGCTCTGATTTATAAAGGCCAGCACACCAAAAGCTTTCTTTACCACTTTATCTACATGAGATTCCACCTTCAGGGAACTATGTACAGTTTTCCTAGATCCCTCTGTTCAACTGCAACCTCAATTCGCTACCATTTACCATGTACGTCCTATTTTGATTTGTCCTGCCAAGATGTAGCACCTCACACTTATCAGCATTAAAGTCCATCTGCCATCTTTCAGCCCACTCTTCCAAATGGCCTAAATCTCTCTGTAGACTTTGAAAATCTACTTCATTATCCACAACACCACCAATCTTAGTATCATCTGCATACCTAATAATCCAATTTACCACACCATCATCCAGATCATTGATGTATATGACAAACACCAGTGGATCCAACACAGATCCCTGAGGCACCCCACTAGTCACCGGCCTCCAACCTGACAAACAGCCATCCACCATTACTCTCTGACATCTCCCATTCAGCCACTGTTGGATCCATCTTGCTACTCCACCATTAATACCCAACAATTGCACCTTCTTAACCAACCTTCCATGTGGAACCTTGTCAAAGGCCTTACTCGTCCATATAGACAGCATCCACTGCTTTACCCTCATCAATTTCCCTAGTAACCACTTCAAAAAACTCAAGAAGATTAGTCAAACATGACCTTCCAGGCACAAATCCATGTTGACTGTTCCTAATCAGACCCTATTTATCCGGATTCTTAAATATATTATCTCTAAGTATCTTTTCCATTAATTTGCCCACCACTGACATCAAACTAACAGGTCTATAATTGCTAGGTTTACTTTTAGAACCCTTTTTAAACAATGGCACAACATGCGCAGTACGCCAATCCTCTGGAAACATTCCCGTTTCTAATGACATTTGAAATATTTCATAGCCCCTGCTATTTCTACACTAATTTCCCGCAATGTCCTTGGGAATATCCTGTCAGGACCTGGAGACTTTAATCCACTTTTATATTTTTCAAAAGTGTCAGTACTTCCTCTTCTTTGAATCTCATAGTTTCCATAGCTACTCTACTTGTTTCCCTTACCTCGCATAATTTAATATCCTTCTCCTTGGTGAATACCGAAGAAAAGAAATTGTTCAATATCTCCCCCATCTCTTTTGGCTCTGCAGATGGCTGTCCACACTGACTCTCTAATGGACCAATTTTATCCCTCGTTATCCTTTTGCTATTAATATAGCTGTAGAAACCCTTTGGATATACTCCACATATAATTCTTGGGCTAGGATTGAAGGAATGTTTTCATCTCCATCATTTGGAATTGGAATTAACTGGATCTCTTTTCATTTAAATCTCACTATTGTGAACAAAGTCAAATTGTGTTTTTATTGTAAAATATGGTTGGAGCTTCTTATACCATCTTGTCCGATGCCACATACACAAAAATAGAGTATTGTTTGCAGCTCAGTCAAAATATTTGTCCCAGGGTAGAAATGTTAAAGACCAGAGAGCATAGATGTAAGCTGGGAGTGGCAGAAATTAAAGGATAAATTGGTTTTATTTTACACAGAGAGTGCTGGGTGCCTGGAACATGCTGCTGGGGGTGGTGGTGGAACAGATATGATACTGGCATTTAAGGGAATTTTAGAAAGGCACGTGGATATGCAAGGAGTGGAGAGATATAGATCACCTGCAGGCAAAGGAGATTAGTTTAACATCATCATTTTTGGCATGGACATTATGGGCCAAAGGACCTGTTCCTGTGCTGTACTGTTCTATACTATTGTAAATATGCTTGAAATCATCTAAGTAAAAATTCATTATAAGATGTTGAACAGTATAAACGTAAGATACTGTATTAGTGCAATAACTACCATGACATAGATAATACAAAATAAACCAACAAGATCAGAGCCATGAATAACAGAATCACACAGTTGCACAGATGGATTTATAATTTGCCGACATCTTAACTTGCATTCATTAAACAGTTATAATTACGAGGTCAAGATGTACAGCATGCCATGTTAAATTCTATATGTTGAACAATGACAACGAGAGGTTGTGAGGATTTTTTTTAATGGAAGCTAACAAGGTGGATCACATTGAGATAGACATTTCTAACTACTGGCTCTTCACATTTGGTCTTTTCATATGACAAGATATAGCTTAGAATCCTTCATACAAAAAATCAATTGAGTTGATAAAAAATTACTTCATACATTAAGAATGAGCTTTGCAGATAATCTTTCAGCTATTGTTGAGTAAGATAGTAATTGAAGAATGAAGTACACTATTGCATGAGTGATATCTTACAATGGGATACACAATTCTATCCAATCTAGTATTGCCCTTTACACGGAGTGATCAGAATTTTGAAAGTCTTTTCCAATCCACTGTACATGGTTCTGAGTATAGTAACATCATGATTAAGTTATATAGTACTAACAACCTTATGGCCTGAACTAATAATCTGGAGACATGAGTTCATTGGAGATGAACAGTTCTGGGGAATTTAAGTTCAATTAATTAAATAACATGGCATAAAACAGAAACCATGGTCATACCAACCCACTTGGTTCACTAATGTTCTTCAAGGGAAAAAAAATCTGATATCTTTATATGCAACTTCAGACTTGCCAATATGGCTAGTTCTTAATTAGTACTGGGTAAACTAATCAGCCTGAAGCTAATTAGGGAAAGAGAATGAGGATGGACTTGCAACTGTTTCCATATCCTGGAAAATTATTTTTCAAAACAGTATAATTTTGATACTATAAAAGTATCTGTACAATAAATGAACACGTGCCATTTTAATTTCTCCGTGAATGTAACAAACCCCCGAAGCCTTAGATGTAAATATTTGCAAACATCACTCAATGCATATCATCAGCTTTCAAATAAATGTAAGGAGAGATATTTGCTGTGAGAACGGCCAAGAGCTATTCATTCTTTTGTAGATAATTTACACTATTCAGCCATGTTGTCAAAATCATATACAAATCTGACAGTTTAAATAGTATGATTGGGCAGAAAATGAATTAATAAAAAATCCACTCTGATTACAATGTTTTCACTTTCCTTCATTGCTTGGGTCTGGAGTTCTATGAAACAAATAATAAAAGTCAGTCATGATAATATCTAATACATTTAATGACAATCGAGCAAGAAAATTGCTTAAAATATATTTAGCTATTTATTATCACTCCATCTGATTGAATTTGAATTTTGAATCAAAACTAATTGGAACACAGATGTGTAAACTGAACTAATAGCCAAGTCTTAACTTTATTTTAAAATAGCCAAGGGTCTTCACATTTACTTAACGACATTAAGATGAAACAAAGTTTTTTGCATTGTTTTGCAGGCATCCTAGATTCATTGGGGGTACAGCATGTAAAGAGGCCATTCTGCCTAATAAGTCTGTGTTGACCATCAACCACCCATTTTCCTCAATAACTCCTAAACTCCCCCTGATTTTACCACTCACAGGGTCAATTTTAAATGGCCAATTAACCCATCAACCGTCACACCTTTGGAACATGGAATGAAGCTGGAGCAGCTGAAAACAACCCACATGGCCACAGGGAGAATTTGCAAACTCCAAATAGACATTAATGAAGGTCAGGATAAATCCTAGGTATGTGGCCTGGGAGGCAGCAGCCCCACTAGCTCTGCCACTGTCCTATTCTGTTTATTTAAATGGTGAATGTTTTGACATTTTACATAAGACTTCAGTTTTTCACCACTGCCACAACTGCAAATTCATGTGAAGCCAAACCTGAGGCTTTAGCTGTTGTTCGGAAAGGGATACGCAGATTTGGCAATGATTCTACTCCAACAATAACTTGTCCGGATGAAATTCTGCTTGAAGCCATAAATAATTTATGAGATTCTTCATTTATTCCAGGATTTCTTCTATTTCATCGTTTTACCAACACCTTTGGGGTTGGGCATGACTGGCCTCCTCCCCTCTTCAGTTCTGAGGTGTCGGAAGAGTCCTACGGAGGGTACATGGACTTTACCACAGGCAAGGCAGGTGGAGACTGATGTGGCAAGTGTGTTGCTCGGGAGTTGTACGCTCTTTCCACTGTTCGCATTTTGCATTCGCAACCTCCCGACAAGGCAAGCCAGTGCCCTTCCATTGAAAGTTGCAATTCTTCATGAAAACTTTGAAAATGTACTTGTAACATTTTCCCTGCTCTTCTCGAAAACATTTTACCAGGATGATGCTCAGACAGGAATGCTTGATTTGGGAACCTGGTTTCAGGTATGCGAACAATGTAGTCCATTCATCAAAGTGTGATCAGAGCCTGAATGATAGGGACAGTGGCCTGGGAGAGGACAATGAAACTGGTTTGTCTATCTGTTGTGGACTTTTGTAAAGATAGCTCGTTTGTACATTTTCCTTGTTGTTCGAGGTTAATAATCCTAATGCCTAAGACATTAAATTATGAGTTCCATGGGGCACTGGCTGGACCCCATTATCTTTACCTACTTCTCTGTCTTTTCCCTCCTCATAAACTCAGCACTGGATATGTTTGTTGATGATTAAACTTTATATGAAACTCCTGAGGAAGTGAAGCAAACTATGTCAGAATGCAATGATGTCCAGACAACTTGTTGACCTGTGCTGACATGGCAATTAACATTTGGCAACTATAAAATTGGCAGGTAATGATCATCTCGAACAGGAGAGTTAAACCCTCTACCCTCAACATTTCATTAGCTTTACCATCATTCAGTCCTCGACCATCGATATCCTAGATGTTACTACTGACCAAAAAAACTACTGAGCTAGTCATAAAAATACTGTGGCCACAAGAGCTAGTCAGAGGCTGGGAATTCTGTAAGAAGTGACTGACTTCCTCACACCCTTAATATACCCTTTATCCTGTATCTGTACTCTATGGACAGCTTAATAGACAATAGGTGCAGGAGTAGGCCATTTGGCCCTTCAAGCCAGCACCGCCATTCAATGTGATCATGGCTGATCATCCCCAATCAGTACCCCGTTCCTGCCTTCTCCCCATATCCCCTGACTCCGCTATTTTTAAGAGCCCTATCTAGCTCTCTCTTGAAAGCATCCAGAGAACTTGCCTCCACCGCCCTCTGAGGCAGAGAATTCCACAGACTCACCACTCTCTGTGAGAAAAAGTGTTTCCTCATCTCCGTTCTAAATGGCTTACTCCTTATTCTTAAACTGTGGCCGCTGGTTCTGGACTCCCCCAACATCGGGAACATGTTTCCTGCATCATCTGCTTTGATCTGTCGTTTTCACACCTTACCCTTCCTTATCTCTATGTCTCCCTCTCCCCTGCTTACCAGTTCCTTTTCTCCAGAGATGCTGACTGACTCGCTGAATTAATTATAATCATGTATAGTCTTCTTGTTGAATGTACCGCACGCACCAAACTGTACTTCAGTTTTCACTGTACTTTGGAACATGTGACAATACTAAACTAAACTAAACTAAACTAAACTAAACTACGCTACTAACTCATGGAAAGTAATCCACATTTTCCAAAGTTCTTTGTTGATTTTGAATGTAGTAAGTGCAAGTCATTAGAGAACATCTGTCCTCTAGATATTTGGTTTACAGACCATCTACTTGTACGCATCAATGAGAAAACCAGTAATGACTTCCAGCTTGGTCTCCTGAATATGTGTATACCTTATCTGCATGCTGTTACTGTGACTAGTGTTGGTTCTCTTTGTTCTGGAATGGAAGAATTAAGTTTGTCCCCATCTATAATATAGGTCACTCCACTCCAGTGAGAAGTTTGTTTGTGGTATGATGTAGCATTGCAGTGAGAAAGATTGAGGCAGCTTTGTTTGACTTCATTTTGCAGCGGAATTGAGATTGCATGAAATTACATTGCATAGATATTTATTAACAATGCCATAGCATCATTGAGTCTCACAGCATGAAACAGGCCCTTCGGCCCAAGTAATCCATGCCGACCAAAATGCCCCATACAAGCAAGTCCCATTTGTCCACATTTGGCCCATATCTCTCTAAATGTTTCCTATCCATGTACGTCCAAGTGTCTTTTAAATGCTTTTATAGTATCTGCCTCAATTACCTCCTCCAGCAGCTCATCCCATATACCCATGAGTGAAAATATTATCTATTATAATGTACTAACAAATTTCTCAGGCAACCAAACTTGAGAAGAAAAAAAAATCATAATTCCTCTCATTTATGATTGAAAAACTACATTTCTTCTGGATATTTTGATGGACAAAGAGATATCTTGTGCCTTTCGATAATGGATTCCACACTGCATGAGCCACTGGTAAAGGTGATTAAAGATGATCCCGCTGATATCTTTTCTTGAACTAAGGATTCATCAAAAATTAATGCAATCAGCCATCTCCTTTCTTGAAGATGGTCTCAAGCCTGTAGTCCCCATATTTACCTAGATTAAAGGTGAAAAGAATCTTCACAAAATTCTCAGGGAAAAGTGAACTTCACGCTGCCAACTGTTGGGTGCAGCACCATTGGCAGGACTAACTTGCAAACCAGACATTAAACAAAGCTCATAGAGTCACAGAGTCACACAGCGTGGAAACAGGCTCCTCGGCCCCACTTGCCCACACTGACCAACATGTCCTTCTACATTAGACCCATCTGCCTGCATTTGGCCCATATCCCACTAAATCCATCCTATCCATGTACCTGCCCAAATGTTTCTTAAATGTTACAACAGACCCTTCCTCAACCTACCTCATCTGGCAGCTCGTTCCATACACCCACCACACTTGTAAAAAGTTACCCCTCAGATTCCAATTAAATCTCTCCCCCTTCACCTTAAACCTATGTCCTCTGGTTCTTGATTTCCCTATACCTGTCTGTAGCTTAGATGGATGTAATAGATCTAGGGATGGACAATTTTCTCAGTGTGTTGGGTCATATTCGTGATGTCTTAGTAAGTATTAAATTGCTAAAGTGGAACATTTTGCTGTGCACAATTCGTCTGCCACATTTTTCCAGAAATGCCTTTCAGTTTATTGCCTGTTGAACATATTGAAGAGACTTTGAGCCATGGAAAGTATTGCACAAAAAAAAGGATGATACAATACATCATACTAATTTTTTAAATTTGTTATCATTGGTTGATTTCACAATAAATGCTTCAAGCCTCAGTACTGAGGGAAAACCCCCACTATTACAACAGAGAAGAGATCATGGATGCTGTCAATGTCATTCCAGTTAGTTCAACAGAAACTGTATTTATGCAATGCAGGAAAGTCTCCTTCCTCAGTTAGTTTTCGTTCCTTCATTAGTCAAATAATCTCTGAAGGGAAGTAGGTCACATTCATGACCAAAAATGAATCACGATCCTCTGAAAACTAATACGTTATTAATACACTTAAAGTCAATTAACATTGCAAACACACTTGATTGTCTCTTGCTTAAGCTGTTGTTCATGTTCTTGAGGCCAGTTACTTTCCTTCTGGTGGGATTTGCCGAAGAAACTGCAGAAGTGAAACAAAAATAAAACTGACACTTAATACATTTAAACTGTTTAAAAGACAATCCACTCTCTTCAGGCAATTACTTTCCTTTTATGATCAAAAGTAATAAACTGTATTTAGCTGCATGCAAACAAATCATGTACTGTAGGTAAACAAAATGTTTCTCTATCATTTATTGTCATATGTAGCTTAATAAAATATGCCATAATTTTATTGTAGTTTATTGAAAGGGTACCTAAATGAATAATGTTGGTTTTTACAGGCAGAAACACTTGCATGTTTCCAGACACTGGTAACGTTGGTAAAAATAAATTTGGTAAAAATATTTCCTGTAATAGTAAGAAACTCATAAAGTGAGCCAAGCACCTTATTATCATCCATTTATTTTACTAAACCTTTTCTTTACAAAGCACATTGGTTGAGAAATTCTTCAGCACTGGAAAGGCATGTAAAATGTTAGGTGCAAGCAGGCCAATAGAATCCCATTCTTAAGGGCACAATGCCCCACATTTCTGAGCTTCATAGGATAAAATTAGCATTATACATTTAAAGTATTATACATTACATATCAATGCAGAATGAACTGGGGGAAAAAAGCTGGTTGTGCAGTTTGCATGTGGTGGGATGGGATGGTTGCAGCCAAGGAGGAAGAGAGTTTGTGACTTTGGCAAAGCAGGGTTTGGGCACCCTTATGTGTTGTGCTGGGTATTCAAGATGCAGCCTGGGCTTAGTAAATGGGCTGCAGGATGTTCATGCAAGGGTTGAACAAGGGATAACATTTTGAGTTAAAAAAATGTACCTTTACTTGATCATCGTTGCTAGCTTTGATTTGTGCTTTTGCATAACTTTAATTCATTTGTTCTTTGTACCTCTTTGATTTCCTTATCTCCTGCCTCTCAGTCTGAAGAAGGTTCTCAACCCAAAACATCACCTATTCCTTTTCTCCAGAGATGCTGCCTGACCTGCTGAGTTATTCCAGCATTTTACAATACAATATAATACAATAGAACTTTATTTATCCCAGGAGGGAAATTGACCTGTCATAAAACACAAGATCCATGAAATATGAAATTAAAGTGACGAGTGGAAAGGATTGGGGATATGCAAAGATTGTGGAGGGGGAGGGGGAGGGGGGGGGGGGGGGGGTCAGTCTACCCCATGACAGAAGGGGGAGGAGTTGTACACTTTGATAGCCACAGGGAAAAATGATCTCCTGTGACGTTCTGTACTGCATCTTGGTGGAACCAGTTTGTTGTTGAAGGTACTTCTCAGGTTGGCCAGTTTGTCATGGAAGAGGTGAACTGCATTGTCCAAGATGCTCCACAGTTTGATGAGCATCCTCCCCTCCAAGACCACCTCCCTCTTTTGTGTCTATCTCCGGTATAAACCAGCTTCTGCAGTTTGTTCCTACACAAATGTACTTATAGCTGTTTTCCAGCACCTGACTCCATGGCATAGCACCTGTTCAAGCAAGGCCCTTTCCCAACATTTATTGACAAATAACCAAATCGATCGGACAAGTAGCTAGCGGTGGATCATACAGGTAAAAATGAAAATCTCCCAAGTGGTGTGCAGACAAGCCTTGCACACTAGTGGATGCTTTACCTCATCTGGGCATCTACATTTATGTGTGTCAGCTGCACATTAGACCTGGAGGGGAAAACACTCATGGATTTTGCAATCCTCATGTTAATCCCTAATCTTAATACACAAAATATAGATATCGAACTGTTTAGAAAAGATAAATATTGGTATAGGATTGTCACAGGTACCGAGACACAGTGAAAAACGTTGTTTTGCACATTATCAAAGCAAGCATTTATGGTACTTTGACATTATCAAAGTACCATACATGAGGACATCAGGTAGAGCAAAATAAAAAAATAAACAGAGTGCAGAATATACTGTTAAAGTTACACCGAAATTGCCGATTAAAAAAGCGCAAGGGGTGCAACAAGGTACTTCGGAACTTTGGGAAATTCATCCTTAACATTTGAGACGTTTGTTCAAGAGGTAAATAACAGCAGGGAAGAAGCTGTTCTTGAATGTGGTGGAAGATACTTTCAAACTCATGTATCTTCGCCCCCCAAGCAGAAAGGAGCAGAGAGAATGCGCAGGGCTTGCGCGATCCATGATTATGTTGGCTGTTTTCCCAAGGCAGCGTGAAGAATAACTGGAGTAAAAGGGAGGAGTGTGTGGGGAGGGGTTGTCATGATGGTTTGTGTGATTGGCTGGGCTGCTTTTGCAACTCTCTGCAAGTTTTTGTGGTCTTGGGGAGAGCCGTACCTGTACTAAAAATATTGTGCTATGGAATTAATCTCAAAGTCCTTTTCTCCTGTGGGAGCATTGCGCTAACAAGATCTTCAAATCTGATTCAATAAAATCAAAGGAGGGGCTGATATCAAATCATTTTTTGCAAGTTCACTTGCACCTCATGTGGACAATACTTCAGTTAATGTTATAAAGCACGATTGAAGTAATATTGCTATTTAGAACAGTATTTAGGACACCTTTTCCATATTTTAATGGGGGGGGGGGGGGTTTGTTGGTTAATTGGTTTATGTACATTGACCCTATTGTGTAGAATAGTGCTAGTCTGTAGGATATGGCTAGTGTACGGGTTGGCATGGACTTGGTAGGCTGAAGGGCCTGTTTCCATGCTGTATCACTAAAGCCTAAATATACGTGGAAGTGGAGATGTGGGTGTGATTCCATGTGGGGCACGGAATGGGGGGAAGGAAGTAAAAGGGTTGTTTGTAGGTTAGTTACTTAAAATTTGCAGAATTCACTTTTCACACAATAAGGTTGTAAGCTACCAAAGTGGAATGTGAGATGCTATTCCTCCAGTTTGCATGTGGCCTCATTCTGCCAATGGAACCAAGAGTTTGCAACCAGGAGATCCAGCAGGCCTTGGTGGACCAAGCACGTGTTCGGTGAAATGGTCAATAAACAGATCTAGAAATCCACAACCTAAAACTTGGCAGTTTTGAGCTCAGATGTAAACAATTACTAACTTTCAGATACTATAACGTTTCTATTCTGGGAATATAATGGCCTCTAATCAGATCCTCCAGATACAAGAAATATAATCATATTCTATTAATGTTAATGTGTGCTTGTGTCAACTTGATCTTTCAAATCAAAGGACCAATTTCTAAAAATCTTTCAACCTAATCTGGTTTCTCTCCGTAGAATTATTTCCTTGAGATTTCTTGAAGCAATGACTCTTCAGTCACGAGTGTCTATTGTGATCTATACTTAGTTAAAATGGCTAAATGACAGTTTCCTGGAATAATTATCTCACTACATTGTGCAACTTAGGATTCCCCAAAGTATTTTAATCATTTCACATACCGTGAAGGAATATTCAAGTGCACTCACTGTTGTAGTGCTGACAAGCAGCCAGCCATTTTGCACACAGTGCCCACTCACAAACAGTAATGAGATGAACATTTAGTTGATTTATTTTGGTTTTGACTGCCAGACCATCGTCGATGTTGATGGAGGAACATTCACCTCAATAGATGGATGTCTCATTTGAAGGCGAGAACCTTCAACAGTGTTGTACTTTCCCTGAAGTGTGTTGACGGATTTGCTTTCTTTATGTCCCTGCAACATTCTGACTTAAGTTGCCGTTGCAATATTGAATGGGATAATTCACTTATCATCATGTTGATCTCAGCTACATAAACTTTTATATCTTAAGAGTATCATGATTTTTACACATTGATTTGAAAGATGAAGGGCTCTTGAAATTCAAAATCTTGCATCAAGTATTCTTTGTTCAGTTAAGGAAAGATTAAATATTGTAAAGAGTTCCTTTTCCATGGTTTTGCATCAACCATTCTTTTGTGCAATCAGTCCACAATTTTCCAGTCATTATTGCGTACATCCAAAGAGGGAAATATAATCCTGCTAGGTAGTAATATTATTATTTTAGTTCCTGAGTCACTCGTTAGGTGGAGAATAAATACGTGTTCTGTCACATAATTTACAGTACCAGTGAAAAGTGTATTTTGATATAATTTTAATTCTGCTGGGAGACACCTAATCCCTCATTGCCCAGGTTTCAAGCACTCAAACCTATTGTGGTAAAGTTCACATTAATTTCTCAAATGCCCTAGTGGAAATGCATACATCTGTTTTCCCAAGCGATGCTGAAGGACTGAGGGCCTTTGGGGCATATGTGTCTGCATCTGATCCCTGGAAGTGTAGTGGTATCTGTATCCGACCTCTGCAGGTGTCGATGACAGAATGCGTTCCTATTTCCTGGCAGAGGAAGGTTGTGTCTCTTCTCTCTTGGGGGTCTCATGAAGCTTTCATGCTGTCCTTTGAGACCAGAGTTAAATATTCCACTTTTGTTTTGGGAACACCTAAATCTTGCAGAAACTCAGACCACTTATCCTGCGATATCCTATGATAGCAGCCTTTCTAAAAGCAAAAAAAAGAAAATTTAAACATACCAGGTTTCTGATTACTAAACATGTTGTTTTGTACAAATGGAAACAAAATTGGTGTTTCATTGGAAGATTCAGCATTTCATTTACCATTTGCTTTATAGACTCACCTTACTAATGGACAGCCTTAAGAAATATGGGAAAGACAATTTTAGTAACATACCAGTAAATTGCAACCTTGGCGTACTTGAGTAACCCAAGATGACTGTAAAATCCAGGAATCTGAAAACAAACCTTTAGTAATTCTTATTTCCAAGAAATCTGCATTATTACTGCATAGACCTTGCAACAGCCACAAATGATGAACGGCAGGCAGGCAGGTAGTACAACAGACAACTTAATCTGAAAGTTATTGATTTGAGATTTGATCACTTGAAATTTCTATGGCCAAGTAATCATGGCCAATACTTTGTTATAAATCAATTAATCAATACACGTTCTTCATTTTTCCTAGTGTTCCATTAACTCGTTTAATTTTCATGTGTTAATTAACATTATGGGTATATTCTTATGAAATTGCAGCACTCTATTATCGTGCCAAATGTTTCCATATTCTTGGTGGATACCCGAAGTTAAAATCCATTGGATCAGAACAGAAGAAGATAGACATAAACATAAATGAAAATGACAAAAGTGTGATGAAGTCTATTGCACTCAGCTATTTGATTCTGAAGTATTTAAAAAAATGATTGCAGAATATAACGCTTTGTAAAAATATGTCAATGTGAGATTCTTTTTTGTTTCTTATTTTTTGTTAAAATAATGCATTTTGGCTGTTGATTTTGCTCCAAACCTGTCATATCACATCTCTTAAGTGTTAAAACATATGTATTTTAATATCATACCATGCTGACACATTTATTTTTTTCAAATCTTATCAGCATTAAAAAAAATAAAGGCAGACATCAGAATATGTAGGGAATAAAATTGGGAAAATAAGATTACATGAAGATTTCATGTAGTTACATGAAGACATGAAAGGATAAATTGCAGGGGAAAGGGTGAATGAGTAGTTTACAAGGAGCTGGCATGGACTCCTTGGGCCAAATAGCCTTCTTCCTTCTCTGAGCTTCCTTTGGCAAATTCCAATCTGATATGTTGCTCTGGAAGTGATGAATCTGTCATCAAAATGTTGCAAAGATGCTTTGAGATTTATTTATTTATCTATTTATTTACAGGGCGTGGCCTAGACTTACAAGGTCATTGTTTACAACCATTCCCGACAGCCCTGAATTCAGTGACTAACTGGTCCATTCCAGAAGGAAGTGAAGAGTCAAACATGAGTGTAACATTACATTAGTGTTTCTTGAGCCACACGGAGGCCAGAATGGGTAGGGGGAGAGCTTTCTATCTCTGATGGACATCAGTAAACCAGGTGGGTTTTCAGAACAATCTGGTAGTTATGTGTTTACTGTATATTTGGTAGGTTCATATTTATTTGTGCGTTACTTCCTACTCTAATTAGGAAGAACACTTAGAATCGATTTTGCATGACAATTTTTCATTAATTGATATTGATGAGTCTAAAGGAGCCTTCCATGCACCAACTCTCTAATCACAGCTCCCACCCTTGGTCACCATCACTATCCTATTATACCTCCCGACTTCACCCAAAGCTGCTGCTTTAAGGTTGGCTTATATTTGATGGGTTTGGTCAAGTTTCTTGTATCTTATCCAACAAGCCGTACATCAGATGTAGCATTCCAATTGTACCTTTGTATAGGACCTTCTTGAAGCCCATCTAGAGTGCTGCTGATGCATTTTCTTTTTGTCAGTTGTGATTGAAACGTAGAAAAACTCTCGAAGTTACGTTGCAATACTTCCGCTGTCCTTGGAATTTCTAGAAGCTGTAAGGATCCAGTTTCTCCGGGATTGAGTGATATACAAAGGGAAGAGGCAAGGAATGTTAGCAAGAGATGGACACTCGGGGTTGTCAGGGCAGGTACAATAGATTAGTAACCACGCAGTTTTAGGCAGGTTTCAGCTCTCACTGTCAGAGGGTAATAATTAATGATCAAATGTTAATGTAGATGCTGGGCTGTTGGGCTGTTGATGCTATTAATTCAGCTCAGTGGAGCCAGTCCTATGCAAGACCTGCCACAGCTGTCACTGAGTTTGCTTAATTATCCCACTGCCTTTAGGCTCTTTTCCCCTTTTTTTAAACTGTGGGACAGCACAGTTTCACTGAAGCAGCAATGTGAATAGTGCACAGCTTCCTGTGCCGCACTAGGCTACATGCGAGCACTTCTGCCAGAGCACTGAACTGAAACAGTTAAGACTTATTGGATTTAACCCCTTGAATACCCTCTACAATGCTGACAATAAGAGATTGAATAAGAACAGTAAATTGGCATTCCCAAACCAAATTTAACTTTAACATTATTTATGTTGCTTAGTGTATTTCTTCCTATGTGCACACTTTAATATGAAATAGTAATTGTCCACATGGAAATTTAGAACAGCAATAATTGACTATGGTAGTCGTTAAATTAGAAGCATATGAGGTTCCAATAATTTTGTTTCTCACTGAAAACACTGCTACTGCACACTGACAGACTTGAACTATTCCTGGTAGCTTACATCTGACACTTTTTGATAGGTAATTATCGTTTGTGAATGTGTGGCATGATGTTTTTCTTTCCCAATGACATGTCAGAAAGCCTGGTTCACCCACAATATGGTACCCGGACATGGCGCCGAAGGACGAGAAGCCGAAGCAAAGACGTGGAAGCCAAATAACCGAACTGAAACAAAGTCGAAACGCCAAATAACCGAAAGCGTACAAAGCCGAAACGACAACTAACCAAAACGGTGGGATGCCTAAATGCAAACTAACCGAAAGTGCGGGATGCCTAAAAGCCAACTAACCGAAAGTCTGCATCGCCTAAAAGCAAACTCACCAAAAGGCCATGGACATGACGTCGCCGGGGGTGGGGGGGAGGCGGGACTGTCAGCGATTGGTCCAGACCCCCGCATCCATCACATCACTGGCCGGTGGAGACAGGAGGGTGGGAGTCATCTTCCCACACAGACCATAGGTGACTGGGCAATCTGAACCCGAGCACCAAGTTGTAAGCAGCCGAAGGAGCGCATCCTTCGAGACAGCCCCCATTCTTCCATGGCCACGGCCGCCCTCCGCCTCGTCTCCCCCGTGCATCCGCACTGTGATGGGCTGTGTGTCGGCAGTGCCAGGTGGAGCAGATGTGTGGGACCGGCTGGTCCCTCCGCCCATTCAGAGTCACTCAGATGCACCGCCATCGGACCCCAACCCCCACACCAGGGTGATTCACCACCTCCCCCCCCCCCCCCCCCCCCCCGACCCCCGGACCCCAACCCCCACACCAGGGTGATTCACCACCTCCCCCCCCCCCCCCGACCCCCGGACCCCAACCCACACACGGGGTGATTTACCCTCTGAAACCCACACCGGGTGATTCACCCCTATCCTGGCCACGGGGACAGACGGCTCGGAGCATTGGCATCCATAGTAAATCGCTTTTAAAACATGGGGAGGGACACAAATTCCCTGGTGGGCCAATGACAAGTGTGCATGACAATGAACAATTTTATCTCCTCCCACTCCCCCCCCCCCCCCCAAGAAGCACGTTAGTTGGCGTTTCGGCAGAGCGGCCTTTCGGTGAGTTTGCTTTTAGGCGATGCAACCTTTCGGTTAGTTGGATTTTAGGCGTCCCACCCCTTTGGTTAGTTTGCATTTAGGCGTCCCACCCTTTCGGTTAGTTGGCGTTTCGGCTTGTACGCTTTCGGTTATTTGGTGTTTCGGCTTCGTTTCCGTTCGGTTATTTGGCTTCCACTTCTTTGCTTTGGCTTCTCGTCCACACACGCCACGTCCGCACACGCCACAATTTATTGTCATGAGAACTTAGGCACAAATAAATTGTCTACATTTGGCTTTTTTTTTTAACTAACAAATGTGTAGAGCTCACAGCCTTTGGATGAAACACTGTTGAAAACTTTTGCACAGTTTGATACCCCAATCCAATTAAGCAATAATTATATACAATTGGATGGGTCAGCTACATATTCCTGCCAAAGGCAATTGAGGATTAATATCAAGTGTAAAATGCCACAAGGACGGCTGCATCAAACTATGACAAATTTGGCCATCATTTTGTATTATTTAATTTGGAAATGAGAATTTAAAAAGTAGCTGTCGTGCACACTATTTGTGATATTATTTTGCATTTCATATCTGAAGTACCCAAACATAAGTAAACAATATTGCTTTACTATTGTTTACTTATGTTTGGGTACTTCAGATATGAAGTTTGTATGTGCATAATAGTTGTATGTATATATATGTCTGTAGGTATTATGGGAAATTGCCTAGGGTAGTATTATTATTAGTAATTAATTGATTTTTAAATATGGTAGAAGTGTTGGGGAAAAGGGGTGAGATTTAATAAGTTATTCTTCTTCTCACTCCTTTTCGAGCTTGTACAGACACAGAGTTGGACATTGGAACTTTGCTTTTGTTCTTCTCATTGCTTTGTAAATATTGATTGTAATGTCCAATTGTTTGATAATTTCGATTTTGTTACTATTAATGTCTTTTATGTCTTTACTTGTTCGGAATAAATAAATAAAAAATATTTTTTTTTTCCAATAATAACAAAAAGGAATGCAGCACATTTACACTCTCAAAATTAGAACCTGCAGACAGTCATGCCTGCCTGACTCTTAATGTCAGCTGTGTGAAATAGAGCTGTAATAACAGGAAAGTTACATTAGTTGTCAAGTTTTTAATTATGTCTGTAAGTATAGATATCCTTTCATGTTCAGTTTTAAGGGATGTGGACATCGCCATCATCCCTTGTGTGCCTGGTGGTGAACTGTTCCTTGAAATATTGTGGCCCATTCTAATAATGCTATCACATTATGTTTGGGGGTGAATTCAGGGACTTTGATCCCGGTGGAAATGAATGGGTAGAATATATTTCCGGTCAGGGTTGAGTTTACAGGTGCTACCATTCCTACACACCTGCTGCCATCGGTCCTAGTGGTAGATGTTACAAATTTGTTAAGCACTTTCAAAGAGGGTGCTGAAGTCCAGATATATTTTGACAAATTATTGCTTCCAGAGTTGAAAATACCCTAAAGTAGGATGCTTATCCAAGTCAAGTCAAGTCAAGTCAAGTCAAGTCAAGTCAAGTTTATTTGTCACATACACATACGAGATGTGCAGTGAAATGAAAGTGGCAATGCTCGTGGACTTTTGTGCAAAAGGCAAACAACCAAACAACCAAACAGACTATAAACACAATCATAACACACATATTCTTTTACATAATAAATAATGGAACATCCATTTGGTATGTTGGCAATGTGATGCTGTTGCAGGATTTTCAGGTCTCACTGCTGAGGTTTATTTGGAGCAACAATATACCTTGGAGGAATGTAACCCATTTCTCAGATGAAACTATCATGATTCCATGATAGGAGTGAAGCCAGTGATGTGGAATTTTAATAGCAGCTTCACCATACTGCACTATTTCCAGTACTTGAAAAAACTTAATTATCACAAGAGAGCAACCAAGAAAGATAATCACATCAATTTCTTCTCATATCATGTATTAGACATCGGATACCAATGTCATCTTTATTTTAAGTTTTTCTTAAAATTTTACCATCTTCTTCTTCCTCGTGTCCGGCCATCTTCTATATCACGTCTTTCCGGTCGGTCAGTGACGGTTGCCGGTCGGTGGTTGCAGAATTAGCTACTTCGGTCAGTCACTGTGCTACAGTTTCTGTCATCAGCATTGCCTGGGATGTGCCACGTGGAGGGTTCTGCTTTCATCCCAATTTTACCATGAATCCACTTAATGAAACATGGTGTGATCTATGTCTTCTTTTCATCGGAAAATCCTTCAGTTGTACTCTTTAACTCCACTCATCTTAAACTAATCTAATTTATTGCATAATGCAGCATTAATACATATCTGGCCAAGTCATGAATTACATTTCCGGTAATCATTGCACTGGTAACTTATACCCAACCCCCTGGTCTCCATAATACCTGTTAGAGTTAAGCATCCCTCTCTGACATTGCTTGACTGTCCTTGCATTCGACATGCATCAACTCAGATATAACAAACGTATCACTTCTTGTTGATTCATATCATTCCTTCATTGCTGACATTTTACTGGGAATCAACACATGTACTCCCTCCCATATTTTCATCATGTTTGTCGTTAACATCAGGCAATGACATAGAGTTTTCACTTACACATTTTGGATATCCAGATCAATCCTCGCATAACTACCTTGATGGCAAACCCGTGTTTTCAGTATCATGCTGGCCACCTGATTGAATCAAGAATAGGTCATCATATCCATTAATCTGAACATGAGAAATTATTGGTGATGTCTATTATATTCTCCCTTACCTGGCCACTGAGCACCTTCTCCTACATGGTCACACAAGCATCCTTTTGAACTAGTTATGAGCCTCATAGTCCACATCCTATGCTGTTCATTGACTGCTTATTTCCACCATCAAATCTTACTTGCAGCTACGTACTGCCTCTTAAACTTCCAGCTATATCCTCCCATCTTTAACTATCTCAGCTGATGAAACGTGTGTCCATGTTTTTTTCTCATCATCCAATGCCTTTATTGCTCATCTCTGCAGACACTATTAACTCTTGGCTTTGAAGTAGCTTGTAAAGGAAAATTTGATAAGATTCAGATCAAGCACCAGAGAAGCCTGACACTCACTCTCACGCGTCACATGACCAATTATTAAAATTATTTTCTCATTAAAATTGGACTGTGAGAAGAAAGCATTTTTCCCAATAATATGCTGCCAGTAAATAGATTTTTAAGGGTTGACAGGCATTTGAAAAATGGTGCTTCTTTCTATGTTGTTGAATGGCCTGAGTGATTTGTTTAATATTTCTAGGGGAAGCTAATTGGCTTATATTGCTGAGGGCTCAGAAAATAGATCCTGAAGTATAAAAGTTAAGGAGAGGTATGACTTGAACAGCTTTTACTTTACTATGTCAATGGAGGAATTTGTTTCAGATCATTTATTTCAGATAAGAAATGGGAGATTTTAGAAGTTCCTCTTGGCAATATTCAATGCATTTTAAAGTTAATGCTAGAACTGTGGCCCTAGCTCAAAATATTCATTCCACCACATATCTCTGCAAGAAATGGGTGACATTTCAGGTCGAGACCCTTCTTCGGTCTGAATAAGGGTCTCAACACAAAACATCACCCATTCCTTCTCTCCAGAGATGCTGCCTGTCCCGCTTTTACTCCAGCTTTTCGTGTCTATCTTCGGTTTAAACCAGCATCTGCAGTTCCTTCCTACACATATCCCTGCAATCTATTTTTCACATGTAGCGCATTGCGGTACCTATCCTTGTTAGAAAACACAAGGTAAGGATTCTGGTGTGGGGTTACAATTTGCAGAGGATTGGCAGGAAAGAAGCAGCAGGAAAGATAATTCACAACACTGCCTTTTCCAAGAGCTAAGGGTATCTATTATAATGCTTTTAATGGCATGAGGATTCGCTTTGTATTTTGGTTTTACTTGGTGTTAAAACAATGTTGTTTGGGATAAATCCCCTGGCGTCTGCACAACTTGTTATGGCAAGGAGAATAGCCTCCATGTTAAATCACACAATTTAACATATCTATTTTATATTCAAAGCATTAAATATTCTCTTCAGTGTTTAAGAAGGAACTGCAGATGGTGGAAAATCGAAGGTAGACAAAAATGCTGGAGAAACTCAACGGGTGAGGCAGCATCTATGGTGCGAATAGGCGACGTTTCGGGTCGAGACCCTTCTTCAGACTGATGTAGGGGTGGGGGGAGCGGGAAGAAGAAAGGAAGAGACGGAGACAGTGGGCTGTGGTAGAGCTGGGAAGGGGAGGGGAAAGAAGGAGAAAGCAGCGACTAGCTAAAATTGGAGAGGTCAATATTCATACCGCTGGGGTGTAAACTACCCAAGCGAAATATGAGGTGCTGCTCCTTCAATTTACAGTGCGCCTCACTCTGGCTATGGAGGAGGCCCAAGACAGAAAGGTCGGATTCGGAATGGGAGGGGGAGTTGAAGAGCTGAGCCACCGGGAGATCAGGTTGGTTATTGCGAACCGAGCGGAGGTGTTGGCGAAGCGATCGCCAAGCCTACGCTTGGTCTCACCGATGTAGAGCAGCTGACACCTAGAGCAGCAGATGCAATAGATGAGGTAGGAGGAGGTGCAGGTGAACCTCTACCGCACCTGGAAAGACTGCTTGGGTCCTTGGATGGAGTCAAGGGGGAGGTAAAGCGACAAGTGTAGCATTTCCTGCGGTTGCAAGGGAAAGTGCCAGGAGAGGGTGTGTTTTGGGTGGGAAGGGACAAATCCACCAGGGAGTTATGGAGGGAGCGGTCTCTGCGGAAAGCTGAAAGGGAAGGAGATGGGAAGATGTGGCCAGTGGTGGGATCCCGGTGGAGGTGGCAAAAATGTCGGAGGATTATTTGTTGTATGTGATGGCTGGTAGGGTGGAAGGTGAGGACAAGGGGGACTCTGCCGTTGTTACGAATGGGGGGATGGGGAGTGAGAGCAGAGTTATGGGGTATAGAACAGACCCTGGTGAGAGCCTCATCTACAGTAAAAGAGGGGAACCCCTGTTACCTAAAGAATGAGGACATGTCTGATGCCCTGGTTTGGAACACCTCATCCTGGGTGCAGATGCGGCATAGACAGAGGAATTGGGAGTGTTTGCTCTTTCCCCGCTCTTTCATTTGCAATGATATATGCTGTTCCAAAAGTTATCAAATGTTTTATCTTTTTAGTTATTATCTACCTAATTGATAAATGTTTGAGAAAGCATGTAATGTCAGTGATGCATATAAGTAATTTCAAAATATACATTGTATAACCTAATGTTAATCAATGTGCTGTGTGCTTTTGTCACGAGAACTATTATTAGCTCAGTGCTTTAGCTAATGCTCTCCACAATCAACTGAACATTCAGCAACAGGCATTCACCCTAAACCACCTCCTTGTTATGTGACAGGATCATTAATTAATATTTTATTTCTACAGATATGATTGTGCATATTTCTGATGGTTTTTGTAGTTCTTCAAAATTGCCACATTTAATAGAATGTGGTTTTGGGGCAGGTGCTGAAAGACTCTGCTCTGATTTCAAAATTCCACATAAAACTGTTTCTTCCAGATATTGGCATGCTCATAAGGACTCTTCTTGGTATATAACGTCACATAGAGAAAGACTGGACGATGTGTAGTATAGTGAAAGAATCTGAAAGAGGAAATAGGAAAAGCTTTTAGCTGGAGGCGACAACATACAGAATGTACCACTCTTAATTCCGGTATCTTCCCACACTCCAAAGACATACAGGTTTGTAGGCTAATTGGCTTGGTAAAACTGTAAATTGCCCCTAGTGTGTATTGAATAGTGTTCGTGTGTGGGGATTGCTGGTCGGCGCGTACTCGGTGGGCCAAAGCGCCTGTTTCCACACTGTATCTCTAAACTAAACAAAACTAATAAGGAACAATGTATATGTCAGATAGACACAAAATGCTGGAGTAACTCAGTGGGACAGCCAGCATCTTTGGAGAGAAGGAATGGGTCGACACCTTGATTCAGACAGATGTATGTAATCTGTGGCTCATTTGAGACAAACTTATTGTAGGGCAAGACCTGCTTTGCCAGTGATAGTTAAGGTGATTATTGGGTCACCTTTTATGTATTATGTAGCTTCAGTGTTGGAACTTGAGATAGTGCAAGGTGGAAGAAGCTTTGGGAACATCTCGCCATCGTGAGACGAGGCCTTGATTAGTCTCAAGTTGCATTACCAGCAGTGATGGTGAACTCTGAGCTCTGTATGTAGAAAGATGACCTGTTTGCATAATGGATATATAATCACAATCAAGGTTGGCCTGATAACGGTCAGGATGCCTCATTCTATATCAATTGTTTTTGTCATCTGTGTTTGAGACATCATGGCAAACCAAAATGTGAATATTGGGGAGTAAGAGTTGCAATTCATGTTTCCAAGGCACAACCCACAGCAACAGAGAGGAATGAGGAGGAAGAAGGGAAGGAAGTTGAGGAGGAGAAAGGATAGGGTGAAATAAATTTAAACAATTCTGACAACCCATTTAACTGCACTATCAATAAGAGTAAGCTCACTCCCCATTCATCAACAGGCCCACATGTTATTTCCCCCTCTCTCCTCAAGGGTTATTAATTGTTGCTGAACAGGACATTATCTGTTTGGCATTATGCAAAATGATGTCAAAGTCAAAGTCAAAAATAAACATTGGAAATTTATAAATCTATTCTTGACATTGCAGGCGTATCTATCAGTTGTCACCCCTGGGCAATAATGAAAGTAGCTATCCTGTGCTTTTTCCTACTATAATGCGCCCATGGCTTGCCTCTCCCGAGGCTGCAGCATGGTTGGTAGACAATGCTGAGTCAGCACAGATGGCTGTAGAGGATGAACAACACTGTGCCTGCAGGGCCTGGCTTTTGACTGCAGTTTCAAGGCACATAGTCTGGGCTCGGCTACCTGACAGGAAGGCTAGTGGATCTGTCGAATCACCATTGCTATCATCTTAAGATATGGCAACAGGTTCCTGCTCGGCCCCAGATTTGTGTCTAAACAATAAGGGGCAGCCCAGTGGCAGAGCTGGTAGAGCCACTGCCTCACAGTGTCAGAGACCGAGGTTCAATTCTGCTCTCGGGTGCTGTCTATGTGGAGTTTGCACATTCTCCCTGTGACTGTGGGTTTCCTCCAGGTGCTCCAGTTTCCTCTCGCAGATGTGCAAGTTTGTAGATTAATTGGCCAATGTAAATTTGACCTTAGTATGCAGGGAGTGGATGAGAAAGTGGGATAACAAGAGTGAATGTGTGATCGATGGTTGGCGTGAACTCATTGTGCTGAAGGGCCTGTTTCCATGCTGTATCTCTAAATTAAACTAAACAATCTTAGATACTTTTGGAAGATAGATTGAAAGACTGCTATAACAGCCTATGAACCCTTTTTCAGCAATTGTCAAGAGTCAAAAGTGTTTTATTTTCATTTGTACTGAAATGGAACAATGAAATTCTTACTTGCAACAGCAGCACAACAGGTTTGTAAACACTGCACCCAATAGGTAACATAATAAACCAACAAAAATAATGAAATTCAACAAATAAAAATCCCATTTATATTGCAACAACAAAACAAAGCCCAAAGACAGTAGTGCAACCCAGGAAGTGCGTAGTTTGGAGTTTAGTTGGAATTGTAGCGTTAAATATTCACCTGATAATAGTCATGTTGCCACATGGCAAACCCAAGTCAAGAGGACAAGAGTTTGAGCTTCCATAGTAGCAGAGTGAGCTTCATTTGTATGTTGGGTGACTTCTGTAATGAAAGCATGAGACATCTAGAAGTTCTATAAGTGGAATTAGATGTCACTTCAATGCCAGCAAGGATTGGTTCCAAGTTGTGCAAAAAGCCTTTGGCAATTCATTCAGTCAGCAGTAAAAGTGATTATGAGTCAGTTGAATTGTTGCAAAAACCTACTGGCCTTCCTAATGTTACCTTCATTCTTCCGTGACCTAAATCATGGGTAATTATGTGTCCAAATCAGAGTCCATAGCCTTAGTTGTATCCAAGTGTCTGAAGAACAGTCCCGACCCAAAACGTCACATCCATCATCTCCAGATATGCATGACTATAAAGACTATATATGAGTTACTGCAGCATTTGTGTCTATCTTTGGCATAAATCAGCATCTGCAGTTCCTTTTTATTACATTTATGACATAGAAGGTGTTCAGTTGTACCAAAGACCTTTTAGCAAAATAGCTTTCATCTGCCTTTCAAGAAGCAGCTACAAACTATCTACATGATCAGTATTAGGCACTTCCTGTCAATGAGATAATAGACAATAGACAGTAGGTGCAGGAGTAGGCCATTGGGCCCTTCGAGCCAGCACCGCCATTCAATGTGATCATGGCTGATCATCCCCAATCAGTAACCCGTTCCTGCCTTCTCCCCATATCCCCTGACTCCGCTATTTTTAAGAGCCCTATCTAGCGCTCTCTTTAAAGCATCCAAAGAACCTGCCTCCACCACCCTCTGAGGCAGAGATAAAATGAAAGATTTAATTCTCAGTCTGTCTTGGTACTTCTCCAGGTTTTGACACAGTCACATCTCCACATAACATTTCAACAAACACGTGCCCGCTCTTTCTATGGACAAAGAAGCACATAAATTATGCCAGTGGTGCAAGATGAGTGAACCTGGGAAGGAGAGCACAGGAAAGTAGAAGCCAGGATAAAGGTGAGAACACTGGGTAAGAGGATGCAGAGCTTACCCACCATTATTATTGTAACTTTTAAAACTCACAACCAAATCTGATGAAGGGTCTAGACCCGTTCCCTCCACAGAATCTGCCTGGCCCATTGAGTAGCTCCAGCACTTCGTGTTTTGCCCAAGATTCCAGCAGCTGCAGTTCCTCAAGTCTCCGGCAAATATTCTGCAAGATTAATGACTTTTATCTGCTTTCTCATATCCGTCAACCTGTAATCTCACCTCATCTCTTTTATTGCATGTAAGGCATTGTCTGCAATAACTAATCTTTACTGATTATGGAGAACAAAAAGAACAAGGGTACAGATGCACTGAACAGGTAGCCTGCTGTTTGTGGAAAGTTAAGATGGCACAATGAGAATGTCAGTTGTCAAATGACATGCCAGGAAATTCTATAATAAGTACAATTCAGCCTGGAGAATATGCAGTGACTTTGGAATTCCCCTCTGCACACAGATACAATACAGCATTGCAATTCCAAACTGTCCTTCAGTGGAATGTTTATAGTCATTGTATCTGTGGTATGAAGTAGCAATCTGAGGATATAATAATAAAGCGAAAACAAAAACTATTTCCTTGCTCACTTTATCCTATCAAAAGCCTGCGGGATGATTAGTAATAGAGACCTCGAAATGTTGTTACAAATGATGTCGCTACTTCCACCTTGGAATCAGAGGATACAATGGCTACTTGTTTCATCAGAGTCAGTTAAAAATTTAGCCTTCACATTTAACAAATATCCTCTTGTTTATTCAAAGAAGTGCGACCAATGTTTCAGTCTTCCATGGATTACCAAGTGGCATTAAGAAATGATCTCATAACAGAAAAGAGATAGTTTAGTGACATTCAGAAAGTTTGTCAATTTTGCCTTCTGACCAAAATATATTTCTCATTATATACGGAGACTGTGTATATTACTACTTATGTCATCATCAAATGAGCTTGTATTGCTTTTTGTAATTTAAATTTCATTTCTTGGCACATGATACCCATGGTCAGATTGGCTTTTTTTTTTAAAGTGATAAGCACACCAATCAACACATCATCAGTCATTGTAATGCTCATATAGACTGCAGCTTAGGCAGAATGTTGTAAAAACATTCAACAATATTCATGCTAAACCCATAAGTAGTCCAATGCAAATGCATAAATATGTATGTCTGTCTTTCATCTAGATGAGAATTCAGAAGTTAATCTCAAAACAAAACCTTTCTAAAAGCATTGGCTGCATGGTATCCACATGGCCAATGATTAATAGTGTACTCTGAGAGATATAATTTCTCCATGAGATTTCAGGACTAAATTAAGCTGGGTGAAAAGTGGTGTTGATATTTGATTTAACCTGCATAGATACTGCTTTCTCCTTGGGCTGCCTCATTCAACATCAATGGAGCTGATTTTAAATTTAGGTGTACAACAGGTGTTTGCTGAACAGAGTATAGTTGTTTCCAACTCCTTATAACTGCTTGAAGCCCCAGCCAGTTTGAGATCTAGCCTCATTTGCATGCAGGCTGTGGGCACTGTGCATGTTTGCACTTCAGAACTGCAAGTGGGACCCACTACATTTCAAGGGACCTGAAATTCTATGTCATATGATCTCCTCTCATTAAAATCAACTGTATCCTCAGCAAAGTACGTTGTTTGAACAGAAACCACGTGGTGAGTAACTCCATACCAATTGTTGACTCGTACTGCCTCTTTAAAAAAAATTATGGCAGAGGTATTTAAAATTAACCCCAATGAATGTAAAATCTAAATCTATGGATGTTATTCTTTACTATGAAGTTCTGCCCAAACTGTCAGTATGAAAGTTGCAGCAGTAGATAATGATAGTCCAACATCCAATTGTATTGAACTGCAACTGTGAATGGTTTTATTCCATCAGACCCCTATTGCATACCCAGGCCGAACTTTTGTTGCATTGAAGTCAAAGGGACACACTTTTGCATGGTGGTATAACAAGGTTGTTGCATTTATTGCATCTCAGAAGAAATTCTATTTGTTAAACTATTAATATGTAGATGAAGTGCAATGCCAAATCTGTTAACTCTCTTACCATGTCCTTCCAGGATGGACTGGTGTGGGATAGTGATCTGTTTGATTGATTGAAAGATACGCATGGTAATAGGACCTTTAGTCCCTAATTGCATGAAGCTCATAGAGTACATCGTATACTCGATAATAATAGATACAACAATAAATACAATGAGAAATGCAAAGCATAATGGCGCAAAGATTGTAGTGCAATTGTGTTTGCAATGACAGGGTTATGAATTACAAGAAGCATGGATAGGGTAAACAGTTTGAACCCTTTTCCAAAAATGGAATGTCAAAAACTAGGGAGCATATTTGTAAGATGAGAGGGGCAAAATTTAAAGAAGATGTGCACGGGATTTTTTTTACACAGAGTGAGGAATGCCTGGAATTCTCTGGAATACTCCGCAAGGGATGGTGGTGGAGGCTGATATCATGATAGTGGCACCTATGAGGCTTTATGTTTGGCATGGACATTGTGGGCTGAAGGCCTGTTCTTCTGCTGTACTGTTTTATGTTATATGTTCTATGTAATATGTAACCATGTGTCATCAACAGTATGAACAGTGTCAGAATTAATAGGGATAGGAAGAAGTGTCATTTTTTTGTTGGGAATAAGGGCATAAGATGGTATTCTGTGTAATTTTATATTTCTGTCTCCAAGTTAATTGAAAGGTTTTCATATTTATTTAGAGCAATGTAAAGATCACACTGCTGTGCAGCTGGTAGAGCTGCTGCCGCACAGCTCCAACATCTTGAGTTCAATGTGCAGCCCATGTGGAGTTTGCATGTTTACCCTGTGACTACATGGGTTTGTTCCATATACTCTGGTTTCTGACCATACCTTAATACAGTGCAAATTGGTAGGTTAATTGGCTGCTGCAAATTGGCTTTTGTTTGCTAGAACCTAACTCAATATGTTGTTTTTAACATTTCTATTACTCCCTTTTCTGAATCAGTTCCCCCTTATGTTTTATTTTCTGGTCAACCTTGGGACATTTTCCTACATCAAGGTAGTATATAAATGAAAGGCAAATTGTAATTGTAAACAAACTACAATCAGGGATCTGATAATGAAAACCTATACTTCGATGTTTAAAATTTCCCATCAATATGGTTCTGGCAGTCTATTTGAAGGTCTGCCTGAAAAAATGCATCAGGAAGGAAATCTGGTGTTCAAGATGGGGATGCATTTCCCTTTGTGACTTGTCATTATTGTCCATACATTCGATGATCCTTCACTCCCCCCACAAGGACAAGATTATACAACTTGTATTAATGCACTCAAATGGATACTGCTAAAGGTGATCTTAAAATCCATCTGTACGTTCTTTGACGTTCCAGATAATATTTTTTTTAGTTCCAATTACAATTGGAATAAATGTAATAGAATGGCAAAGGCTGTTAGAAATTATGTTGGTAACAAAGAACTGGTTAACCTGGCAAAAGAGCCAACAATTTGTCATTATTTATATTAGAAGCCCACGCGCATTGAGAACTGAAGGAAAATAGACAGAAATATTTGCAGGATGTTGTCAGATTGTTAGAAGTGAGAGAGTAATGTGCTGAAATGTAGAATGACACCAGCTATGTATAATTACATGTTAAACAAGTAAAATGCAGTGTTATGAAGGCATTAAACATTCCATTTGTATTATATGCATTGAGTGTGCAGAGAGTAATGTGTGTGTTTGTTAGCTTCTTAGCTTCTGAAGTTATTTTCCTTTAAACCTTGATCCACTGCAACATGTGTTACAACATGCCCATGCTAGACTTCATCTCTTTGGCCCCACACTCATCCTTGGATCATCTGGATAACAAGAACACCTAAGTCAAAAAGCTGGAGTGACTCAGACTCTGAAGAAGGGTCTCGACCCGAAACGTGACCCATTCCTTCTCTCCAGAGATGCTGCCTGTCCTGCTGAGTTACTCCAGCTTTTTGTGTCTATCTTCGGTTTAAACCAGCATCTGCACTTCCTTCCTACACTTGTCAGATTTCTATCTATTGACTATAGCTCCACCTTGAACACCATAATCCCAATCATGCTCATCACAAACTTCTGGACATAGGACTTAACACCCCACTCTGCAACTGGATCCCTAACTACCTGACCCGCAGACAATAATCGGTATGGATGACAAAACATCCTCCAGGATACTTCTCAACACTGCAATGAAACATTCTCATCCCCTTACCATACTCCCTATACACTCGCATCTGTGCAGCCAAATTCTACTCTTGCTCAATTTACAAGTTTGCAGATGACACCAGCAAAGTGGACACTCCAATCATTTTTCTCTTTTTATGATCTGTTGAACTTGTGCATCGCTCGATTGTAATCATACATGGTATGATTTGACTGGATAGCGCATAATGTTATTCACTGCATCTTGGTACATGTGACAATAATGATGTAATGCCAACACCAGTATCAGTAAGATCATTTCAGAAGCAATGACAAATTGTTGTACAGGAAGTAGCTAGAGAGGTTAATAGCACGGTTCCCACCATGGACTCTTGATGAACTCTTCATTCTGCCTTGGGAAAGCAGTCAACATAATTAAGGATTAATTACACCCTGGTCACTCCCTCTACTCCCCTCTCCTATTGGGCAGAGGATAGGGAAATTTGAAAGAACATACCATCAGATTCAGGAACAGCTTCTTCCCATGCTGTTATCACACCATGGATCGGGACTTTCGTAAGCCAAGGGCATCATCCTAATTTACCATCCTATCTCATAATGGCCCACTAACCTTTATTATCAGTACTTTATCTGTAGCTGTAACACCATATGCTGCACTCTGATTATTTGTCTCTTTTCACACCTGCCATACTCGTGTATGGCTTCATGGTACTCATGTATGGTACAAATTGAATGGAGACATGCAAATTTTTTTTACTGTTTCTTGATTATTGTTACTGTTACTGTTTTTACTGTTTCTTGTTATGATACCAATACCAGTATCAATATAAATAAGATCATTTTAGAAATGGAGTTTCATGTGTGTACGTTACTACAACATGCATCTACCAGTTAGAGAGGATGGGTTCAGTTCCCATCAATATTGCTAATGCATACAGTCCTGCTTACTTACTAGCTCTATCAGTGTGTCTTCCTGTTGAAGTTGTTGTCAGAGGCTAGATTGATTCAACCAACACAAGGTCTGAACACGTTAGTTTTCTATGATGCTAAGTTCATATTTACTGTAGACATTGGAGATACATGGAGGAAACTGGTCCTTCGGCCCATCGAATCTGCACCAGGCAGCGATCACCCCATACACTAACACTATCATACATACTAGTGACAATTTTTTACAATTTTTATGGAAGCCAATTAATCTACAAACCTTCACGTCTTTGGGATGTGGGTGGAAACTGGAGCACCCGGAGAAAACCCACACGGTAACAGGAAGAATGTATAAACTCCGCGCTGACAGCAACCCGTATTCAGAATCAAAGCCGGGTCTCTAGCCCTGTAAGGCAGCAACTCTACCATGCTGCCCGATACCTCAACCCCTTCTATTTTAAAAAAAAATTGTTATTATGTCAAATTATTCAAGTCCTAACTGAGGAGATGTGGCCACTGTACCAAATCCAGTATTAAACAAATCGGACTGCTGCAGTGAATCATATGCAAAGGTTTCTCTTAAAAATTATACTTTTGTAACCAGGCAAAACTGAACTGTGTTTATCACACTTATAGGGAATGTATATTTAAACAGACTGATTCACAAATGGAGTCTAAATGTTATTTGATCAGGATTGAACGTTGCCTCAAAAGTTAGATGTTTTAGAAGATAGCAAAACCTAATTTAAAACCTATCTTCAATGTTTTTTAAAAATGGAGGCCAGGGTGGATTATGTTTGCTAAAATCAAACTGACAATGTGGATAATATAAATACAGTTGATGTAAGATAAGGTCAAGTTAGGTCTCCAATAACTGTCACAATGCAAGGTTAGGTTTTGTTTCGGAGCAATGTAAATGCAATTTAAAATATGAACCTCACTTGATGGACTGTCATGTGTGATATTCTGTTGTTATTATAGAATCATAAACATTATAATAATAAACATCTGATACTGTATCCTGCATATCACATGGATCCTGTTTTTCACCATGACTTCCGCAGCACAGAAGGAAACCATTTGCATGGTCTTGCTCTTTCTGACTCTGAAAGAAACAACTAATTGGTCCATCACTTTTGCTCCTTCCCCATGATCTTGCCATGTTTTTCCCTTCACAAGAATACATCCAATCCCAGTTTGAAAGTTAACATGAATCTGCTTTCTGATAACATTCCAGATTAAAGGAAATGTATAAGACCACTACTCTGTACCCTTTCTCTCATTATTTTTTTCAACTTTACTAATACTGTGTATGTTAGCCAGTGACTCCATAACCAGACATAATATTGTCTCATCCATCTCTGCCACTTGTCACAGAAATATGTTTCCATCATATTTCAGACGATTCCTCCAATGATTTTTTTTAAACACACTTCTACCATCAATCTTATTTGCCTTTAATTGGCCAACAAGTTGGTGTTCATGTTCAATTCAGCCCTGAACCAGATTCAACTCACCCGAATTACTATACAAATTATTACCATTTGTAAATTGGCTAAAAACATCTCTTTCTGGGGTTCCTAGATTAAACTGAAGTGAAACGTAGAGTCCACAGAGAATATGGGATATGCAGAGTATGCAGAGGGGCACAGTGGCGCAGCAGTAGAGTCTTTGTCTTACAGCTCCAGTGACCCGGATCAATTCTGACTACGGGTGCTGTCTGTATGGAGTTTGTACATTCTTCCTGTGATCACGTGGGTTTTCTCCGGGTGCTGCAGTTTCCTCCCACATCCCAAAGATGTGCATGTTTTTAGATTAATTGGCTTCAGTAAAAAATTGTAAAAAATTGTCCCTAGCATGTACGATAGTGTTAATGTATGAGGTGATCGCTGGCTGGTGCAGATTCAATGGGCCGAAGGGCCTGTTTCTGCATTGTATTTCTAAAGTCTAAAGAACTATGTGGACCAGACACAGAAATATTGTTTATACAAGAGCAAAGCAGAGCAGAGGCTGTGAATCATGCACATTTCCATCATTTATACGGTACAGACCAGGAGCTGATCGAATATTCGACACTTTCTCAGGTATGTGCTCCATTAACTCTCAAAAAATATTTAAACCATTAAGGACAAAGCAGCCTGGTTGACGTGCACAAGTCCCACCATCTTAAACATTAATTGAATGTCACCTCTTAACGTTCATAAGAAATGTTCAGTACCAACTCATCATCAACTATTGCAAGATTCATTTCAGGATTATATAAAACTCAGAATCTTCCTTTTACTCCCTTGCATATTTTGTGCTGACATCAATTGGTCTATGTGAATATCTTATCTACTCTTTTAGTTTCGTTTAGAGATACAGCATGGAAACAGGTCATTCGTCCCACTGACTCTGCGCCAGCCAACAATCCACTTGTGCACCAATTCTATCTACACAATAGGGACAATTTACAGAAGCCAATTAATCTACAAAGCTGTACGTCTTTGGAATGTGGGAGGAAACCAGAACGCCTGGAGAAAACTCACGGGTCATGGGGAGAACATGCAAACTCTCTACAGACAGCATCCTTGGTCAGGATCAATCCGGGTCTCTGGCACTGTAAGGCAGCAACTCTACCTCAGCACCATTGTGCCGCCCTATGAAATAACTCTTATAACTCTTGGCATTATAAAGGGCATGTCCCACTTGAGCAACCAAATCCATGAGTTCTGACAAGTTTGCCCTCGACTCCTACTCCCAGCATGGTCGACACGAGGTCGTAGGAGGTCTTCGTAACTCTCCTTCATGCTCGAGAGTGGTCTCTGCATACTTGAGGCCTCAGCTAGGTTGCGGCGTGTTTTTCAATATGTTAAAAAATGCCGGCGAGTAAAAAAAGGTCGCCATGGAAAAAATCGATACTTTTTTCGTAGGTTTAGTCGTAGTAGGTGGTAGTAGGTCGTAGTAGGTTGGTAGTAGGTTGTTAGTCGTAGGTAATCGAGAGTAGTCGAAGGTAGTCGAAGGTAGTCGTTAGATAGTCTTCATCTTAGTTGAAGGGAGGTCGAAGGAGATCGAAGGAGGTCGTCTTCACTCTCCACTATTCGGTGTCCAATTTTCCCGAAGTTAGTCATAGCTAGTCGTAGCTAGTCGAAGCTGGTCTTCAACAAAGTCGAAGGAGGTTGAAGGAGGTCTTCTACATAGCCGAAGGAGGTCTTCAACATGACATTTCTTCAAACTCGCTAAATAGGTCGCCCAAGTGGGACAGCCCCTTAAGTCTCCACGATTTCTCTGACATCCCACTTCTCATGTCTGACTTGTTTGGCACATGATCCTTAAATTGAAAACCTAAACTACTATGACATGTGTCACAATGTTTGCTTTATTTCAGCTGCCTTTCTTCCAGCATCTCGCCCAGATTCAACCATACCAGATTTGGGCATATTCTGAGTTGTTTGTGCATCAGTATTTTTGCAAGGGTGTTTTGTATTGTGGAGTACAATGTCAATCTGAGCTGCAAAGAAAATTTGTGATTCTTTGCTATGTATTAAGATCTAATTTGCCTTTGCAAGACTTGCTTCCATAGAACCTCTTTCACTGTCTGTACTGAGCATTCTTGGCTTGCCATTTTGGGAATTAAAAAAAGATTAGGCCTATTCTCTGAGTTCTCTCTTCTTATCGAGTCCACACACAAGATTAGAAGTTGTTCAGCCAGAGCTGAACACACTTCTCGGCATTTGCACAATGGTGTCTGTCTTGCGCTTCTTGTGCTTCTTGTGCGTGGTGGTGGAAAGATTGGTTGAAACAGGGCCGCGACGTGAACGCTCTTTCCTTGGCCCCATTCTCTGAGTTTAGTAGCATGAATGTTGATCTCATTGAAAATAATATCTCTTCATTTATAGTCGTGAATCTTTGGAATTTTCTATCCACTGTGGAGACTTCAAGGGAGAGATTGATTAAACAGGGAAATCAAGGTCATAGCGTCATGTCATAAGTAATAGGAGTAGAATTAGGCCATTCAGCCTATCAAGTAAACGCCATTCAATCATGGCTGATCTATCTCTCCCTCCTAACCCCATTCTCCTGCCTTCTCCGCATAACCACTAACAGATATACTGAGGTTTATAGGTTATGTAGGAAAGAGGACCTGTTGCAAAGTATCAGTCATCGACTTGGAGAAGGCACAAGCGGCTAAATGACTCATTCCTACTTCTATTTCTCACTTTCTTATTTGAGGCTGCACAATAACAAGATGTAAAGACAATGTTTGAACCCTTTCATTTCATAAACTGTTCAACTTGAAATGACAGAAATTAAAGAGCAAGATCTGGAAATAATCTGCTTGGGAAGACCATATGTCACATAATGCACCTAACCTATGAAACTTATGCAATTTGGAAACCACCGCCTTCAGTCTTGCAATTTTACACAGGTATATTGAATTGGCTTAGATCATAAGTCATAAAATCATAAGTGATAGCAGCAGAATTAAGCCATTTGATCAATCAAATCTACATTCAATCATGGCAGATCTATATACACCTGCAAACCCAATTCTCCTCCCTTCTCACCATGCCTTAAATATATCACTCTTGGACTCCACAGCCTTCTGTGGCAAAGAATTCCACAGATTCACCACCCTCTAACTAAAGAAATTCCTTCCAAAAAGAACGTCCTTTAAATCTGAGGCTATGACCTCCAGTCCGAGACGCTCCCACTCGTGGAAACGTTCACTCTATCCAAGCATTTTACTATTTAGTACGTCACCAAAAGATTAATTTTTAATGTTCTCCTGAACAGATCACAGAAGCATCCCAGTAGTCACCAGGGACCATTTGAATGGAGTTGAATCTCCGCTAGCTAGGTGACTTTTTTTTCTGGCCCGTGCCTGGTTATGTTAGGTGGGGTGCTAGCAAGTAACATTGTCATAAGATCGAGCCATTTTTTACATAGAAACAGAGAAACATAGAAAAATTCAATATAATCATGGCTCATCATCTAAAATCAGTACTAGTCCCTGCTTTTTCCCCGTATCCCTTGATACCTTTAGCACTAATAGCTAAATCTAACTCTCTCTTGAAAACATCCTGTGAATTGGTCTCCACTGCCTTCTATGGCAGAGCATTCCATAGATTCACAACTCTCTGGGTGAAGAAGTTTATCCTCATCTCAGTGCGAAATGGCCTACTCCTTATTCTTAAACTGTGACCCCTGGTTCTGGACTTCCCCAACATCGGGAACATTTTTCCTGCATCTAGCCTGTCAAATCCTTTAAGAATTATATATGTTTCTATAAGATACCCTCTCATCCTTCTAAATTTCAGTGAATTCTTTCATCATATGACAATCGCGCCATCCCGGGAATTAACCTCGTGAACCTACGCTGCACTCCCTCTATAGCAACAATGCCCTTCCTCAAATTAGGAGACCAAATTTGAATACAATACTCCAGGTGCGGTCTGACCAGGCCCCTGTACAACTGCAGTAGGACCTCCTTGCTCCTAAACTCAAATCCTCTCGCAATGAAGGCAAACATACCATTAGCTTTCTTCACTGCCTGCTGTACCTGCATGCTTACTTTCAGTGACTGATGTACAAGCTCACCCAGGTCTCGTTGTACCTCCCCTTTTCCTAACCTGACACCATTCAGATAATAATCTTCTATCCATTGTCAGTACCATTGTCAAAGGATTTTTGTAAGTCCAGATACGCCACATCCACTGGCTCTCCCTTATCCATTCTACTTGCTACATCTGAAAAAAATTCCAGAAGATTAGTCGAGCATGATTTCCCCTTCATAAATCTATGCCGACTTTGACCTATCGTATCACTGCTTTCCAAATGCGCTGCTATAATATCTTTAAAAATAGTCTCAAGCATCTTCCCCGCTACCTAAGGCTAACTGGTCTATAATTCCCCGTTTTCTCTCTCCCTCCTTTCTTAAAACGTGGGTTTACATTGGTTACCTTCCAGTCCACAGGAACTGATCCAGAGTCGAGAGAACATTGGAAAATGATCACCAAAGCAACTATGATTTCTAAGGCCACCTTCTTTTTCTTACTCAGGGATGCAGACCATCAGGCCCTGGGGATTTATCTGCCTTCAGTCCCAACAGTTTACCTGACACCATTTCCTGGCTAATGTGGATTCCCTACAGTTCCTCCCTCCCACTAGATCCTCAGTCCCCTGGAATTTCTGGGAGATTGTTTGTGTCACACTTATAGGGAATGTATATTTGTCTTCACTAATCTTTTCCTTTTTACATATCGAAACAAGTTTTTAGAGTCAGTTTTTAAATTCCTAGCAAGCTCAAGCTTTCATGCTCTTTTCCCACCCTCTTAATTAACCCCTTTGTCCTCCTCTGTTAAGTTCTAAATTTCTCGCAGTCCTCAGGTTTACTGCATCCTCTGGCCAATTTATATGCCTTTTCCTTGGATTTAACACTATCCTTGATTTCTCTCATTAGCCATGGTTGAATCCCCTTCCCTGTTTTATTTTTTTTGCCTGACAGGAATGAACAAGTTTTGGAGTACATCCATGCGGTGTTTAAATCTTTGCCATTGCATCTCCACCGTCAACCCTTTAAGTATAATTTGCCAGTCTATCCTAGCCAATTCCCATCTCATTCCTTCAAAGTCTCCTTTCTTTAAGTTCAGAACCCTAGTCTCTGAATTAACCGTGTCACTCTCCCTCTGACTGCAGAATTCCACCATATTATGGTCACTGTTGCCTAAGGGGCTTTGCACAACAAGATCACTAACTAATCCTCATTACACAATTCCCTGTCTAGAATGGCCTGTCCTCCAGTCGGTTCTTCTACATATTGGTTTTAAAAACCATCCTGTATACATTCCAGGAAATCCTCCTCCTCAGCGCTGCTAACAATTTGGTTGGCCCATCTATATGTAGATTAAACTCACCCATTGCATCCTTGTGCCAAGGGTTGCTTGGCAGTAAAGTAATTAATTTGCCCAAGTTTAAAACTGAAATTGTTTCTTTCTTACACGGCCTGGAATGTACGATGTGAGTTTGCGTTCTTTTTGTACATCGAAGCTGGAACTAAGGTAGAACTGAAAAGCTACCATCAATTTACAACTTTCAAAGTGAATAAGAATTGTGGTCACCTTCTCAAATATTGCCTCAGAAACACCAATCTCAATGTTGATTTTACTTAATATATAACTAAACCAGTATTTGTGAATATTTTTGAAGTCACAGGTGTGATCATATAGATGCAGAGAATAACCCTTAAAAATGAAAAATGGCACATCAACAGAAGCCTCTACTTCAATATAGTGCCATGATACTTGATGGAACGTGCTCAGTTTTGCCATTAATCTTGTCTCAATAGATTGTGTTTTATATGGTTTTGCCATGGGTGAAAATGTATGTAATGTAAAAATATGCTTGAGAAACACATTTGACAGGTCAGCTTTGGGTTTGATTGATGCGTGACTCTTCACATGATGTGAGCAAAGAATTATTCAACGAAAACAGACTTGGTTTCCATGGAGGGAGATAGGCTATAGTAAACATAACCACTTAAGCAGAAAATGTGAACTCTAAAACAACACGAGCTTGGCAGCTGAGTATAGAAGCACCACACCATTGCCTTTATCATATTAGGATGTATTGTGCAGTTCTGTGAAGTGAAACAAGTGAAATATGTGGAGATAAGATGAGAGGAGCCTTACAGACATGATCTATGAAATTGCCACTGTTTTAGAGTACTGGGCTATCCAGTCTTGATTCCTTATATCATTATGTTAAGACAGGTTTCACCCGAAATGGGGTATGAATTCTTAACACAGTTGTTCAAAGTAAATTGGATGTGGAAATCTTAAACTGGTGTAAATTACCTTTCATCCCAATTTCATTGTGGAACCCTTGGTGTTATTCTACAGTGTCCTGGAATAGATCATTAATAGATGTGAAGAAATCAGAAGTAATTCTTCAGTTGATATTGCAAATCTCAAGCACATGATTTCAGCTATTTTGCATACAGGCTACCTTTAAATACTCTCTATCTTATTTTGTATTTATTTTGCAGTAAGCAAATTGAAACTTTTTGAGTTATCCCCACTGACATCTTGTTTTGAAGGTTGCTGGTGAAATATCATAATGTACAAAAAATATAAACAGAAGAGGAACTGCTCGGCAATACCGTCTTGTTTATATATTTGTGATTTACTCTATCATAATGATCATGCAATTTTCACCCAAACTGGACACCATGCATTTTTAAGGTGAGATGGACAAAGTTTAAGGGAGATGTGCGGGGCAACCTTTTTACACAGAATGTGGTGGGTGTGTGGAGGCTGATACGATGGTGGCATTTTGGCTTGCTGCTGCTGGCGCCGACTATGGCGGCCACGGTGTACTGCTCCTTGCTGTTTTGTATGTGTTTGTTTATTTGTGTCGTCTATGAAAACCCTATTATTATTAATGTTCAGTTTTTTCTGTGATTTGTAACTGTCACTGTATGTCATGTTACTTGTGGGTGGTGCACCAAGGCAAATTCCTTGTATGTGAATACTTGGCCAATAAACTTACTTACTTACTTACTTACTTACTTACTTACTTACTTACTTACTTACTTACTTACTTACTTACTTACTTACTTACTTACTTACTTACTTACTTACTTACTTACTTACTTACTAAGAAGCTTTTAGATAGGCACATGAAAATGCAAGGGGATGGAGGGACATCGATCACATGCATGCAGATGAGATTAGTTTAACCTGGCATCGTATTCAGCACAGACATTGTAGGCCGAGGGGTCTGTTCCTGTGTAGGAAGAAACTGCAGATGCTGGTTTAAACCAAAGATAGATACAGCGGGACAGGCAGGATCTCTGGAGAAAAGGAATGGGTGATGTTTTGGGCTGAATCCCTTCTTCAGACCTTCTTCTGTTCCAGTACTGTTCTCTGTTCTATGTCACCATTTGAGGAAGGAAAGGAGAACAAAAATAAATCTGCTATTTAGGGAGGAAAAAGACAAAACTCTGAAAGTTTTAGGTAAATTCAATGTCCCAGATATTAGAAAAAGGTTCAGCTCCTAGATTTTAACAAATCAGCTGACATCTATTTCATAGGTTCATGCCTCAGCATTACGTCTAAGTCTGCCGATATTCTGATTATTTATTCTTCCTAACCTGTTTAGTTGAAATAAACTCTCCAGAAACAGATCTCTTTAATGTCTTACAATCTGATCAAATTATCCTACACCTTGTGGAGTACAAAGGTGAAGATCTTTTAGCTTGTAATGAAAACGAAGGTGCTTTGGTTTATTTTAAGACCTCTGTTTTACAATGTTAAAAATCCTCAACATGAGTCATCGCATGAGGAGACTATATGTGAACACAATACTCTCACTGAAGCTAATATCATGTACATTAATAGGAACATGGACATTCAGGGAATGGTGAGATCAAAGATCGGGTCCCTTTCAGAATGGCAGGCAGTGACTAGTGGGGTACCGTAAGGCTCGGTGCTGGGACTGCAGCTATTTACAATATAGATTAATGATCTAGATGAAAGCATTAAAAGTAACATTAGCAAATTTGCAGATGACACAAAGCTGGGTGGCAGTGTGAACTGTGAAGAGGATGCTATGAGGATGCAGAGTGACTTAGACAGGTTGAGTGAGTGGGCAGACGCATGGCAAATGCAGTTTAATGTGGATAAACTAGGTTATCCACTTTGGTGGCAAAAACAGGAAGTTAGATTATTATCTAAATGGTGTCAAGTTGAGAAAAGTGGAAATACAACGGGATCTGGGGGTCCTTGATCATCAGTCAATGAAAGTAAGCATGCAGGTACAACAGGCAGTGAAGAAAGCAAAGTTGGCCTTTATAACAAGAGGAGTTGAGTATAGAAGCAAAGAGATCCTTCTGCAGTTGTATAGGGCCCTAGTAAGACACACCTGGCATATTGTGTGCAGTTTTGGTCTCCAAATTTGAGGAAGGACATTCTTGCTATTGAGGGAGTGCAGCGTAGGTTCACGAGGTTAATTCCCAGGATGGCGGGACTGTCTTATGTTGATAGAATGGAGCGGCTGTGCTTGTTACTCTGGAATTTAGAAGGATGAGAGGGTATCTTATTGAAACATATAAGATTATTAAGGGTTTGGATACGCTAGAGGCAGGAAACATGTTCCCGATGTTGGGGGAGTCCAGAACCAGGGGCCACCGTTTAGAACGCAGATGAGGAAAAACTTTTTCACACAGAGTATTGTTAGTCTGTCGAATTATCTGCTTCAGAAGGCGGTGGAGGCCAATTCTCTGGATGCTTTCAAGACAAGAAACAAGAGACAAGAGACATTTATTATCACATGAACCAATTGGTACAGCAAAATATGTGGTCACCATACAGCCATACAAATACAACCATAAGAGAGAGTTAGATAGAGCTCTTAAAGATAGCAGAGCCAGGGGATATGGAGAGAAGGCAGGAACGGGGTACTGATTGTGGATGATCAGCCATGATCACATTGAATGGCGGTGCTGGCTCAAAGGTCCGAATGGCCTACTCCTGCACCTATTGTCTATTGTCTATATCTTAATGATCTTCATTAATGAATGATAATTAATATTATTTTGCTGGATTCCAATCATATTTTAGACTTGGAAATAACGATAAATCGATAAAGTTTTATATAGCATTGTGTGCTATATGTTGTTTTATTTGCTTGTTATGTAACATAAAAAGATACATTTTGAATCAATCCTTTTAGGTAGTGACAATTGTGTCTATTCTGTCCCTGCTAAAACCAGTTGCTTAACTGTGTTTATTAATATAGTTTTAACTTTACATTGACTATAAAACAGCTATAACTTCTTCAAACCTAAGTTTTTTTAAAGTATTGGTATAAAGCTCACAGAAGTGGTTGGTTCCCAGTTTGCAATAAAATGCAGCTGTGTTTAGGAGGGCTATGATGAAATTCTGCAAATTTGAGATTGGATGCTGCTGGTTGGTGAATGACTGTTAACTTGCAACCTTCAAATTCAGATCAGTTTGTCTTGTGCTTCATTATATTGAAGCAGTGATCCCTCTAATAATATGACCCCAAACTTAAGATTTTGTCAAACAGTCATACATCATGGAAACAGGCCCTTCAGCCCACCCAGCCTGCACCATTTATCAACCACTCATTTGTACAATACCTATATTAATCTTTTTTTAAGGTGGCCCACATTCTCATCAACTCCCCTAGATTCCACCATTTGCTTACACACAAAGGACAGTTTACATTGGGCATTTAGCCTACCAACTTTGGGTGATAAAGGAAAGCTGAGTTCCACATGGTCGCAGGGGGAACATGTAAACACCACATGAATTGCACCAGAAGTCAGGATTGAAAATGGACTTCTGGTAATGTGTGGTCATGGCTCCACTAGGTGTTTCACTGTGCTGCCTCTTGCCTGCTGCTGTTACTCATTTGGAATACTTTTCCTCATTTTAACAATGTCATTTACACTCACTGTTCAAATAAAGGACAAGGAAAAATTAAGTTAATTATTATGATATTAGCTCATTCAATTGTATTTTACTCAGGGCCAGGCTCTTCTCTATGTGCCCAGAGGGTTGCCATTACGTTCTGTTGAAATGAATTGTCCTTGCTGCACAAATGATTCATTAAAGTCTATTTTATCATCTCAGTCTGTTTGCCTTTTCCATATGGTACAGAAAAAACTTACTGCCTAGCTTGAGATTATTCAGTTATTTGTTAAAACAGTTTGCGATGTTAATATATTTTATTATTTGTATATAAGGAAAAAGAAAACTGAATATTTATATTTCACATTAGGTGTATTAGTTTATTTTAGTTTAATTTAGAGACACAGCGCGGAAACAGGCCCTTCGGCCCACTGAGTCCATGCCGATCAAAGATTCCCACACACTAACACTCTCCTACACACCCTAGCAATAATTTACATTTACAACAACCCACATCTGGAGTATTGGGTACAGTTTTGGTCTCCTAATTTGAGGAAGGACATCCTTGTGATTGAGGCAGTGCAGCGTAGGTTCACGAGATTGATCCCTGGGATGGCGGGACTGTCATATGAGGAAAGATTGAAAAGACTAGGCGTATTCACTGGAGTTTAGAAGGATGAGGGGGAATCTTATAGAAACAGATAAATTTATAAAAGGACTGGACAAGCTAGATGCAGGAAAAATGTTCCCAATGTTGGGCGAGTCCAGAACCAGGGGCCACAGTCTTAGAATATAGGGGAGGCCATTTAAAACTGGGGTGAGAAAAAACTTTTGTGGAATTCTCTGCCACAGAGGGCAGTGGAGGTCAAATCACTGGATGGATTTAAGAGAGTTAGATAGAGCTCTAAGGGCTAGTGGAATCAAGGGATATGGGGAGAAGGCAGGCACGGGTTATTGATTGGGGACGATCAGCCATGATCACAATGAGTGGCGGTGCAGGCTCGAAGGGGCTAAAGGCCTCCTCCTGCACCTAATATCTATGTTTTCTATGTTTCTATGTAATTAATCTAAAAACCTGTACGTCTTTGGAGTGTGGAAGGAAACCGGAGCTTCCTGGAGAAAACCCACGCAGGTCACATACACACTCCGTACAGGCAGCACACAAAGTCAGGATCGAACCCGGGTCACTGGCGCTGTAAGGCAGCAACTCTATCGTTGTGCCACTGTGCCTCAACATAAAGTCCCAAGATGAAGAATAGCTCAGAAAAAAACCCAAGGTATAAATGTTCTGTTCACAGTGGGTAAATAAATGCCATTTTAAAATATTAGTTCAAAAATTAATGATCCGTTTATTTAAATCCTACTGTCATCACATCTGATTGTTAGCTTCAAAAAGGAGTGGGTGTATGGTGTTGGTAAATCAGGCACAACAGCTCTTTATCACATTAAGCACCTTTAATGCAGTGAAATATTCCCTAGCACTTTTGAAAAAGAGAGAAAATACTTAAATTGTTTTGAGAATATGAACAATATAGATAAGGCTACATTTCCCCTTATTTGACATCTTTGTGTTTCTTTTCATTTCCTGCATTTTTTATGTTATCTATCTGCAAATCAAACTCCACCTACGTGTATTCATACATCACTTGCCAAGCTTTGCCCTGCCCCCACCCCTCTTTTCCATTTTTTTCATCTTCACTATAAATCCCTCCACAGATGCTGCCTGGCCTGCTGAGGTTCTGCAGCACTGAAGAGCAGCTCAATGGCATCGCAGTAGAGCTGCTGCCTCACAGAGCCAGAGACCTAGGTTTGATCCCGACGACAGGTGCTGTCTGTGCAGAGTTTGTACATTCTCCCTGTGACTGCGAGGGTTTTCTCTGGTTACCTCCCACATTCCAAAGATGCGCATATTATGTGGTTAACTGGCTACTGTAAATTGTTCCTAGTGTGCATTTTACAAAAGTGGGATATGTAGAACTAGTGTACGGGTGATCAATGGTTGGCGTGGACTCGGTGGGCCAAAGGACCTGCTTTCCACACCATATATCTAAACGCGCTTGCTCAAGATTCCAGCATCTGCAGTTCCTTGTTTCCTCAAGGCTACATTTACTATGTGCCTAATGGGCCTGTCCCACTTAGGCGACTTTTTAGCGACTGCAGGAGACTATACAGTTGCCACATGGTCGCCACATGTTTGTGGGTGGTTACCGGGGAGTTGCCTTCATGGTCGTGAGGAGTTGCTGCATTCTGGGAACTAGTCGCGGCCTCATTATGGTCGCCGTGAATTTTTCAACATGTTAAAAAATTAGCGGCGACGATAATGGAGCCACCATGGAGAGTAGCGAGAATTCTCGTGCCGTAGGTGGGTTGCCAGGAGGTCCCAGTGGGTTGCCAGGAGGTCCCAGTGGGTTGCCGGGAGGTCCAAGTGGGTTGCCAGGAGGTCCCAGTGGGTTGCCAGGAGGTCCCAGTGGGTTGCAGAAGGTCCCAGTGGGTTGCCAGGAGGTCCCAGTGGGTTGGCGGGAGGTCCCAGTGGGTTGCCAGGAGGTCCCAGTGGGTTGCCGGGAGGTCCAAGTGGATTGCCAGGAGGTCCCAGTGGGTTGCCGGGAGGTCCAAGTGGGTTGCCAGGAGGTCCCAGTGGGTTGCCGGGAGGTCCCAGTGGGTTGCCAGGAGGTCCCAGTGGGTTGCCAGGAGGTTGAAGGTTCTCGTAGGTTCTTATAGGTTGTAGCCAATGCTGACCGGTGAATTTCATTGGCTCATTGGTAAAAAAAACCATAAGCCGTAGTTTTCAGAACCAAATATAACCGACCGGTAATGTTAAATGTCCGCCAAGCTTCACAGCCGTGTATCTCTGGCTTCTTAAAAGTTGTTTGGCTTCTTTAAAGTTTTCTCCCCCCCCCTCTTCTCCTCCCCCCCCCCTCTTCTACCCCCTCCCTCTTCTCCCCCTCCCTCTTCTCCCCCCTCCCTCTTCTCCCCCCTCCCTCTTCTCCCCCTCCCTCTTCTCCCCCCTCCCTCTTCTCCCCCCTCCCTCTTCTCCCCCTCCCTCTTCTCCCCCCTCCCTCTTCTCCCCCCCCTCTTCTCCCCCCCTCTTCTCCCCCCCTCTTCTCCCCCCCTCTTCTCCCCCCCTCTTCTCCCCCCCCTCTTCTCCCCCCCTCTTCTCCCCCTCCCTCTTCTCCCCCCCCTCTTCTCCCCCCCCCTTCTCCCCCCCTCTTCTCCCCCCCCTCTTCTCCCCCCTCCTCTTCTCTCCCCCCTCTTCTCCCTCCCTCTTCTCCCCCCTCTTCTTCCCCTCCCTCTTCTCCCCCCCTCTTCTCCCCCCCTCTTCTCCCCCCCTCTTCTCCCCCCCTCTTCTCCCCCCCCTCTTCTCCCACCTCTTCTCCCCCCCCTCTTCTCCCCTCCCCTCTTCTCCCCCCCCCCTTCTCCACCCCCCCATCTTCTCCCCCCCCCCTTCTCCACCCTCCCTCTTCTCTCCCCCCCTATTTTGAAGGACTTACCGTACACTCTGCTTAGCGGTCTTAAATTACTGCGCCAACCTTCCTGTTCATCGCAATGTCTGTCTGTCACCTTGGCTTTGCACCGTGAATTTCACTCAGACAGCGCTCCCCCCGCTTGCCCTGTCCCTTTCCTGCATAAAAAGCTGGTGAAGGAAGCGATATGTGTGTGTGTGTTCCACTCTGACAGTCGCTGTTCCAGTTGCAGGTTTTTCAGGCGACTGCCGGCAACTTGACCGTCACCGGCAATCGCCTGAAAAATCGCCTAAATTGGACAGGCCCATTAAGATTCCTTCGATGTGAATATGGAGCTTTTGTTCTCAACTAGAGATTTAAGAAAAAATTAAGACTAAACCACGTTCAAACTTGAATTGAGGGAATTGTTAGAAAAGTGTTTCAAGAAATTAGATCTGGGATGATTTTTGAAAGTCGATAAATAAATATTTGTTGCCTCAAACAGCACAGTTCTTTATTTGCCTATTTCTTTTTACTTTCACATCGATTCTCCAATAACTCAAAGATTTCCATAGAACTGAATTTCAGAATTTGTGTACAACTGCACGCATCACTACATTGAATTATAAAATGAGATACTGCAGATGGGGCCCAGTATAATGGGAAGAGAGAAGATTAAATGGCAGAAGTTGCAGCTCTTGTGATTGATGGACAGGGGGCTGTGGGTGGTGGGGAAAGGTTGGACAAGTTAGGGCTTTATTTTTTGGAGCGCAGAAGGTTAAGGGGGGACTTGATAGAGGTCTTTAAAATGATGAGAGGGATAGACAGAGTTGACGTGGATAAGCTTTTCCCACTGAGAGTAGGGAAGATTCAAACAAGGGGACATGACTTGAGAATTAAGGGACAGAAGTTTAGGAGTAACATGAGGGGGAATTTCTTTACTCAGAGAGTGGTGGCTGTGTGGAATGAGCTTCCAGTGAAGGTGGTGGAGGCAGGTTCGTTTTTATCATTTAAAAATAAATTGGATAGTTATATGGACGGGAAAGGAATGGAGGGTTATGGTCTGAGTGCAGGTAGATGGGACTAGGGGAGAATACGTGTTCGGCACGGACTAGAAGGGTCGAGATGGCCTGTTTCCATGTTGTAATTGTTATATGGTTATATGGTTATATGGTTATATGGGTGGGTTTTGGTGGAGATGAAAAAATGAACCATAGCATCAGACAGAGAATAATTTATAAATAATGCCATCTACTGAGGGGAGGAGAGGATGCATCTGACTGCAGCATCATGCTGGACGTCAAAAATCACCTGTTGAATGTGAAAGATGACAATGGACTCCACTCCCTCTTTTCCACTCTTCCCATCAAGCAAGATGTACATAAGTGTGAAAACGCAGAGCTTCTGATTCAGGGACAATTTCCTCCCAGCTGTTATCAGGCAACTGAACCATCTATCATCAACTAGAGGGTGGTCCTGGCCCAGCAGCGACCTCATTGGAGACCCTCGGTTTAACTTTTATCAAATTTACTGGACTTTATCTTACACTAAACGTTATACCCTTGATCCAGTATCCGTATGCAGTGGATGGCTTGATAGTTTTCTCACTGACTGGATAGCACGCAAGACAAAAAAAGTATTTCACTGCAAAGGTGACAATAAACTAAACTATCAACCTCATCCCATGCATCTTCCTATAAGGACTCGGATCCAATCTTCCAGTTTCTGGCTTGACCACCGAACAACCTGCATGTGATGTCTCCCTTTTCTGTAGATTGTATTATCCTCATCACCGTGGTTGACAAAACTCTCCACTACGCCTAAGAAGGAACTGCAGGTGCTGGTTTAAACTGAAGATAGACACAAAAAGCTGGATTAACTCAGCGGGACAGGCAGCATCTCTGGAGAGAAGGAATGGGTGATGTTTCGGGTTGAGACCCTTCTTCCGACTGGTTAGGGATAAGGGAAATGAGAGATATAGACGATGATGTAGAGAGATAAAGAACAATTAATTAAGATTTGCAAAAAGGTAATGACGATAAAGGAAACCGGCCATTGTTAGTTGTTTGTTGGGTGAAAATGAGAAACTAGTGTGACTTGGATGGGGGATGGATAGAGAGAGAGGGGGAATGCTGGTGCTAACTGAAGTTAGAGAAATCAATACACATACCACTGGGCTGCGAGCTGCCCAAGCGAAATATGAGATGCCGTTCCTCCGATTTGCGTTTAGCCTCAATCTGACAATGGGGGAGACCTAGGACAGAAAGGTCTGTGTGGGAATGGGAAGGAGTATTAAAGTGTTTAGCAATTGGGAGATCAAGTAGGTTCAGGCGGACTGAGCGAGGTGTTCAGCGAAACAGTTGCCCAGTCTACGTTTGGTCTCGCCGATGTATAAGAGTCCTCATCTTGAACAACTATCATTTTTGTCATCTGCAGCCCAGCAGTCTCCACATTTAACAGATTGCCTTTCATAATAATGTGTCAATAAACAAAACTAAACTAAACTAAACTGCTCCAATGTGATGTCAACAGCAGACAAATGAACAGTGGCCTCACTGGTAGAGCATGATTGTATAGAGCTATGGACTATATTTACTTGCCACCCAGCCCCACTGGGGATAGAAGTATCACATCATTCATTTGAATAAATTTGATTAAAGAGTTAAGAACATGTAAATAGATTTGTGTAATGTTAGTTCATGTTTAAATAACCATCACAGTGAGATTTGCATAAGGGGATGTTACAAGAGGGTAAATGTGAGTTTTGGGTCTTGATGGTAAAGATTAAATCAATTGGCATCTGACCTTTCAAGGGATACCAAACCAAATGTTGAATTGCTTGCTCTATCACTTTTAAATGCTCCATTCACTGACCGTCCACATTCTCTGCCTGCTTTAAGTGATGTGCCTCTGCAGATTAGTCTCAATGACTATAATTGCTATTTTCGGGCTAAATCGGCCAGAGAGTTCACCATTGGCACACCTGTGAGTTGTATAACAACAGAGCCATGAGAGACCCAGCAAAGGACAATCTCACCAGAGTGATGCTGTTGAGGTCAGATCAGGAAAGGAGAAATGGACTTTCACTCCCTCAACCATAGCCTACCATTCCATTTGATTATTTTTTTGCCTTGACTTTATATGATTTAATAATCTTCACCAACAAGAATTTAGGTCAATTTTGAGATTTACAAGTGACCTAGACTTAATATTGTGCTCTCTCTTTGTTGCTGATGAACAAGTTCCACACCCAGAGGTGAAACTTGACCTCCTTGCCTGAGTTCATGCATGAAGGATGACCTCTCATTTGAACTATTGGAATTAAATTCTAGCATGTAGTCAATATCTTCAGCAAAAGGAGAAAATTTCAGGATAACAAAGCAAAAAACATTAAAACTAATGGCATAGTGCCATAATTGCATAACCCTGTGGTGTTAAATTAATGCCAACTACCTAAAACTGCATGGTGCTGATTTCCAATTATAACAGAGCTCTTGACCTACCACAGACAAACTCCTCTCTCCTGTTCTTCTTCCTCAGCAACCAAAAAACAATCTGCACCTTTCCAAGCAGAAGAGAAAAATAAATACATATCAATTTCATTTTAATCATTTTTTTCAGGCAAAATTCCTCAGGTCTTCTTGGACTTCTCTTTGCCTGTTGTCTCCTGAACCGATGGAATCAGAGGAAAGGGTGCCTTTTCTGACATAACACTGAACCAGTCTGGGTAGGATTCTGGTACATGATTGCTTTTAAACAAAAATGCAATAGTTTACAATTAGAAATGATACTCCATTCAAATAAACTTTACCTAGAGAGTACCAGGTGAGCCAAGCTTGACACGTACTCTTGAAATATCATCAGATTATCACCCACAATATGATGGTTAGTAATTTGTACCATGATACATAATGTTGCTTTGTTCAGGTCTCAAGTCAATACATATAAACATTTTTTTTGGTATCCTTAAATCTTGCAACCTTCTTCCTCGTCTCAATGTCTATACCATTTTCCCCCTAAGTGGGATTGGCCTCTCACATAGGCTCACTAAACCAACAAGATATTTTGTTGGACAAACGTAGCTGGATTATAGTTTATATCACTGCTTGAAATTAAATTGCAAACAATTATAGTCAGGTCTCCACTTTAAATGCGCCTGACAGTGCCTCTCATCTCTTTTGCCTCGCAGGCTAACAGTCAGAAACATTTCCCAGAGATTTGCTGCTACAAAGCAAGTCTTAAATGCAGAGAAACAGATGCTAGTAGATGTGAACAGTAGGGAATCTTAACATGTTATTGTAATATAAAGAACAGTCAATTTGGACCCCATGTAAGTAATATACGCACCTTTGTATACATAGGTATGCACATTCTTGACAATATAACATGTTATATACACCACTTACTGGGTTATTAGGATTTTATTTGGCTCTTTCAGAAGAAGGTCCTTGATGTGGTCACTTTGATCTTTTTGGCAAATCTATTTAAAACTGAAAAGAGCTCATATTTCAACCGGATGGCACCGCTTTTCACCTTTTATTGGGCCAGGTTTCTGATCGTACTATGTTAGAGTAGATTAATTTCATATGAAGGAATAATCTGATGAAAATGCCACTAAACATTTGTATCTGAGTAAAAGCCATTTTCCTTCCATTAGTAAAATAAAAGCAGATGAATGTGACACATGAACAGAAATACTAAATCTGAAAACCTCCCAACAGATAAGTTGGCAAAAGCACATCCCTGTGTTGAATTGAGCTGTATCAACCAAGAATGTCCCAAATGGGCTCTGAGTGGGAAAATATTTCTTCTGACTTCGGTTCAGTGTTGCCATATGTGAGCATATTAGGTGATGACAGATTTGAGCTTCACTGTGACGTGTAATATTCCATGAAAAGGTCACAAAAATCATATTTGTGAACTTTGGTCTCATAACATGGTTGCGAAGGTCAAAATTAAATGTTGAAGCAGTTGTGCTTACAGATCAGTGTATTACTGTCATATTCTTGTTTAATAGGTATCAGCATTTATTAACTGACTCTTTTCAGTTGGATAGATGAACAAGGTATTAGTAGACTTTTATATGATTTTAATACTGATACCAATCCTTGCCAAGGAACTAGTTATCTAGTTTAGGTCACTATTTTCTAAATAAAATCTCTATTAATTTTCTTTATAAATGTCCAATTGATGCTCAGTTAAAGTATTAGCAAGATTTTTTTTTAATGCTAAAAATCATTGAAGAAACATTTTTAAATCTACCTGCATTATCATTTCATAGAAACATAGAAACATAGAAACATAGAAATTAGGTGCAGGAGTAGGTCATTCGGCCCTTCGAGCCTGCACCGCCATTCAATATGATCATGGCTGATCATCCAACTCAGTATCCCGTACCTGCCTTCTCTCCATACCCTCTGATCCCCTTAGCCACAAGGGCCACATCTAACTCCCTCTTAAATATAGCCAATGAACTGGCCTCGACTACCCTCTGTGGCAGAGTGTTCCAGAGATTCACCACTCTCTGTGTAAAAAAAGTTATTCTCATCTCGGCTTTAAAGGATTTCCCCCTTATCCTTAAGCTGTGAAAATTTCAGTTTTGAATATTAACTTGGTTTCCTACCACTTCTCAGTTACAAATTCTTCCCTTTCAGTATTCCCGGTGAGGTTTCCATAATTTGGTGCTTCAGGAGAAAATTAACATTGGGCCATCTCCTCTCATCTGTATCTTTTAAAACATTACGATCTAAGATCCTGAGACAAGTTCTGAGTTTTTTAAACCCCTAGATTCTGATTAAACTACATAAATTGGTTTGCCAGATTAAGGATAGACTAAAAATATTCATTTTAATTATAATTGCATGTCAATTTGTAAGTAAATAATGTTTTTGAAAAACCATTGTTCTGAAAGTCAACTAAAAAGACTGTTTAAGTGGAAAGTAGCAGAATTACTTCACCATGCTCTATCTCTCCAGTTTCAAAACAAAATATTAATGCAAAAAATATGCTCCAGTATAAATGCCTGACAATTAAAGTCTTTAGGTTCGACACCCAACTTGACTTCAATAACTGATATGCAAAATAGGTTTGTTTACCTCAGCAACATCCAGTCATTAGTTATTTTCATTGCTGTATTAATCAATTGTTGAAAGAAAATTATCTTAGCAGTAAGTGGAAAAAACGTATGTAATAGTAATCATCAGTGACCATTGGATTTTGACTATTGGAACCACATCTGGCAATGATTTGTCAGTATCATACAAAATTGGCATTAAATGTTCAGCACCATCATCATACACTGAACGATCCAGCATAATTCTGATGGTGAAAACATGCCTGGTTGGGATTTCTTCTGTTCTTTTCAGCTATGCATATCTTTGTCATATCAGGAGTAGAAATAATAGGCCATTCGGCCAGCTGCATATTCCCCGACATTTAATATCATGGCTGATCCTTTAACTTAGCATTGCCTGCCTGCACTAACTTTTCATTCTGATGTTATTTTAAATGTGTACATCCCTATCTTAAATAAGCTCAGAAAATGAACCTCCACAGGTTTCTTGTGTACAGAATTCTGAATATTCTCTCCTATTTGGACAAATAAATCATTTCTCTTCTTAGTCCTAAATGGCAAATCCCTTATTTTGAAGCTTTGATGGCTGGTTTCAGACACGTCGGATCTTTATTGGATACTTGCCAGATGTGACTGACCTTTGTGGCAATTCACTAATCGCAGCCTCCCAACAAGGAAACATTATCCATACATCTGTCCTATCATGTCCCATTGGGTTTTTATACAATTATATGAATTCACTTCTCATTTTCTTCAAGCATAGATGGTTTATGCCCACTCCCCATCTCTTCTCCTTTGACAAGCTTCCCCTCCTCAGGAATCAAACTGTGTTACATTCTCCATATTGCAAGTATATCCTTCCTTCGGCAGGAATCAGATCTATGCACGATATTCCAGATGCAGCATCACCAGACCTCAATCTATATGAGTAAAGCATCTTTGCGCCTGTACAATTGTTAGAAAAGCCAACATACTTTTGCCTTCTTAAATGCTCATTGCATCTGCATTTTAATTTTCAGTGGTCCGTGAACAAGGAAAACCCCAGGCCCCTCTGAAACAAGACCAATTAATCTCTCACCATTAAACACAATCCTTCACTTAAAAAAAAAATGATGACAACCTGAATGACCTCATATTATCATATTTAATCTCTCATTCCCTCACCCCTTCACTTTACATAACATGCCCATATTGCCCAGAAACCTCTTCATATTGCCATGCCCTAGGAGCAGAAACAGGCCAATCAGTCCATCAAGTCTACTTCACCATTAGATCATGGCTGATTATTTTTCCCTCAACCACACTCTCCTGCCTCTTCCCCTAACATTTGATACCCTTACTAATCAAGAACCTATCGATCTCTAACTTAAAAATATCAAATGTCTTGCCCCCCCCCCCCCAGTCATCTGTGGTAATGAATTCCACAGATTCACCACTCTAATCAAACTCCTGCTCATGCAGCTTCCTGCTAGCTTACATGGCCTCCCAGTTTTATATCAGCAAACCTGAATATTTTATGCGACTCCCTTGTCCACATCATTGATATTTTTTATATCAGCAAACCTGAATATTTTATGCGACTCCCTTGTCCACATCATTGATATTGATTGTGAACAGTTGGACCCCAGCTCTGATCCTCCCAACAAAAAGATAATCCATTTATTCTTACTCTCTGATTTATTTCCTGCTAATTAATCCTCCATCTACACAATATATTATCCGCAATTTTGTATGTTTTAACTCGTAATAATCTCTTGTAAGTTATTTTTTTAAAAGCTTTATCAAAGTTGAAATGCGGCCCATAAACTGGGTAGCTTTAGCTATTCTGCCAGTTACAACCCAACCATTTTCAGAAGTATTTGTCAAAAACGATCTTCATTCGTAAATTCTTGTTGACTCTGTTCAGCCCTATTATTGTTTTCTAAATGCTCCGTTACAGCTTCCTTAATAATAAATCCTGGCAATTTTTGTGTCTGAAGAGGGGTCTTACAGTCCCATTATTTTATCCAGTGCCAGCTTTTACAAATTATATTTTCTTTGATGTTCTCATTTATTTATGGTGTTTGGTTCTACAATATTTCAAGCACATGTTCTGAGAATAGTATATGTAACTGAGCGCCTAAATTGCCTATCATTGCTCAGTGTAACACTATGCCCACAGAGCCTCATATGTCCTACAATCTTTCCACTGGTGGACTTAAACACTCGATGAGGTGAAGACAGGTACAATTCTTTCATAATGAACTTTCAGATAACTCAATTAATGCAAACTCTTCTCTCAGAACAAAAATGGAACAAATAAACATGTTCTGATTCATGGACTAATTTATTTGTTTTTGGATATATCTTTTGTTCAACATTAAGTTTAACTGCAACTGACCAATGGCTCCAGCATTAGATGATTGAAGTTAATCATATCAGTTATAACATACCACAAACCCAATTCATAACCTCAATGGTTGCAAGCTTTTTTGACATCCATGCAAAACAGCACTTTGCTATAATATCACCTAAAAATAATGCAGCCCCCAAATTTCTTCCTGCAATGGAAGAAGGGTCAACAATCGCATAATCATATCACATCAGTAATATTTAGCATTGGTTCATTGGATGCTGCATTAGAGAATAGATCAGGATGCTACATAACTTGCAAACATTGTGGAAATGTTTTCCTAATAGGAATACATAAAGTTGTATTTTGGACTGTGCTGCTTCCGTTAAAAGACTTCCTGCAGAGTATATAGCTACTGAATGTCTTCTTTCTGCCAGACTAGTGTTTTAAAATGTTACATTTTCTTCATATAAGGATTTCACCTGATAGGAGAAGTTTAGAGGAATATAGGCCAAATGCAGGGAAATGGGACTTACTTGGATGGGGCATCCTGTTCAGCATGGGTGAGTTGGGCTGAAGGGTCTGTTTCTGTGCTGTATGCTGTTATGACTATAGAATTAAAAAGGCATTGAGATCATTCCCGGTACTTTATATTGTTTGGTTAGGAAAGAGCTTGCATAGCCCAGGAGATAACGTTATGGCATTTAATTTTATTTTAGAATCAGCGCTGCAAGAACAAAGAGAAATAGCAGAGGCGAAAGGAAATGCTGCAGAACTAAAATATTTTTAAAAAGTTGTTAATTGAAATGTGTGGCAGGACCATCAAAGGAAAGCCTGGGAAAGGCAAGTTATGCTTTTACTATTTAACCTTTCATAGAAGCAAAGGTTGTGCTGAAAGGTCAACCCGCAAATGTTGACCTAACATCCTACATGTGAGGCTGTTTTACCTATTGTGCATTTCCTGTACTTTACAAAATTAAAGAAACAAGCGCTCCCATGAATTGGTCTTTGCTATTCAAGTGATACCATCCGCAGCAATAACCTTTCAGCTAAAATCAGAGATTAAGTTATCTGTACCTTCCTCAGCAACTAACAAAATATACAATTTCCCTTAATAATCTAGCTATTAACTATGAATCAAATGTACATTTTATTAATGAATTCACTGAGAGCTGCTTGAGGGGGTTTGGGGGACGGTAAAATGGTTAGTTGCTGAAATGATAAAAACTAGCATTTCCCTTTAAACCCACAACTCAGGTACTCCCCCGAGTTGGGGGGAGGGGGTGAGGAGGAGTGGGGAAGTGGTTTAAATGGGCATATTGTAAGGTTAATTAGTGGCTAATTGTTGTGAGTAATTTATGTGGACTGACAGCTGCTTCTGAATCCCCAGATTCTTCAAATAAAGGCCAGGTTGTCAAGGTCAGGAAGGAAAAAAACCCCAGCAGGAAATGATTTGCGTTATTTCTCAACATTTTAATACTTTGATGTAAGGGCGATAATTCCAACTCTGGGTGCATTAAATGTGGTCAGTGTACCTCATGCTGAGTTGAATGTGAGGTCAAGGTCCTGCAATTTACTTGGTAGAGCGGTCCAAAAACTGGTGGGATTAATGTCGTAGTAAGCAGATGGGAAGAGGATTTCAGATGGTGGTACCACTGGGGGCCTGAGACAGGGGTCCCCGATACCAAATTGATACTGAAAGTTGGCACATAGACAGCAGAATCTGACTTTGAATTTGGAATAGGATATATCTGACCTCTTTCTAGGAGGCAAAGATTTTTGCCCTGAAGCATAGGGAATCTGCAGAAATGTTGGCGATCATTTGGTATTTTAGTGGTTACATTACGAGTGTGGTAATTCAGAGTTCTGGATTACGAGGGATTTAATCAAGGCCCATTATTTTATAATCTCACCAGAGCAACGTGGGAATTTAAATTTAGCAAATGGCACAAATGCCTGTGCAAGGTGAGCCAAGTAGGAGTATTAATCTTCCTAATAGTCTTGCAGGAAAACACACATAATGGGAGACAATAGACAATGATATTAAGCATGCAAGCACTTCCTTCTCTGAAGGCTGAACGATTTAACTTCCAGCAATATCTGGGATTTAATTATCAGTTATAGGGGCCAAATTGTCATAAAAGACGGAGTAGAATGGAACATAGAAACATAGAAACTAGGTGCAGGAGTAGGCCATTCGGCCCTTCGAGCCTGCACCGCTATTCAATATGATCATGACTGATCATCCAACTCAGTATCCTGTACCTGCTTTCTCTCCATACCCCTTGATCCCTTTAGCCACTAGGGCTACATCTAACTCCCTATTAAATATAGCCAATGAACTGGCCTCAACTACATTCTGTGGTAGAGAATTCCAGAGATTCACCACTCTCTGTGTGAAAAATGTTTTTCTCATCTCAGTCCTAAAAGATTTCCACTTTATCCTTAAACTGTGACCCCTTGTTCTGGACTTCCCCAACATCGGGAACAATCTTCCTGCATCTAGCCTGTCCAAACCCTTAAGAATTTTGTAAGTTTCTATAAGATCCCCCCTCAATCTTCTAAATTCTAGCGAGTACAAGCCGAGTCTATGCAGTCTTTCTTCATATGAAAGTCCTGACATCCCAGTAATCAGTCTGGTGAACCTTCTCTGTACTCCCTCTATGGCAAGAATGTCGTTCCTCAGATTAGGAGACCAAAACTGTACGCAATACTCCAGGTGTGGTCTCACCAAGACCCTGTACAACTGCAGTAGAACCTCCCTGCTCCTATACTCAAATCCTTTTGCTATGAATGCTAACATACCATTCGCTTTATTCACTGCCTGCTGCACCTGCATGCCTACTTTCAATGTCTGGTGTACCATGACACCCAGGTCTCGTTGCATCTCCCCTTTTCCTAATCGGCCACCATTCATGTAGTAGTCTACTTTCCTGTTTTTGCCACCAAAGTGGATAACCTCACATTTATCCACATTATACTGCATCTGCCATGCATTTGCCCACTCTCCCAGCCTATCCAAGTCATCTTGCAGCCTCCTAGCATCCTCCTCACAGCTAACACTGCCCCCCAGCTTCGTGTCATCCGCAAACTTGGGGATGTTGCATTCAATTCCTTTGTCCAAATCATTAATATATATTGTCAATAGCTGGGGTCCCGGCACTGAGCCTTGCGGTACCCCACTAGTCACTGCCTGCCATTCTGAAAAGGACCCGTTAATTCCTACTCTTTGCTTCCTATCTGCCAGCCAGTTCTCTATCCACATCAATACTGAACCCCCAATACCGTGTGCTTTAAGTTTGTACACTAATCTCTTATGTGGGACCTTGTCGAAAGCCTTCTGAAAGTCCAGATATAACACATCCACTGGTTCTCCCTTATCCACTCTACTAGTTACATCCTCGAAAAATTCTATAAGATTAGTCAGACATGATTTACCTTTCATAAATCCATGCTGACTTTGTCCAATGATTTCACCACTTTCCAAATGTGCTATTATCCCATCTTTAATAACTGACTCTAGCAGTTTCCCCACTACCGATGTTAGGCTAACTGGTCTGTAATTCCCCGTTTTCTCTCTCTCCCTCCATTTTTAAAAAGTGGGGTTACATTAGCTACCCTCCAATCCTCAGGAACTACTCCAGAATCAAAACAGTTTTGAAAAATTATCACTAATGCATCCACTAGTTCTGGGGCTACTTTCTTAAGTACTCTAGGATGCAGCCTATCTGGCCCTGGGGATTTATCGGCCTTTAATCCATTCAATTTACCTAACACCACTTCCCGTCTATCCTGGATTTCACTCAGTTCCTCCATCTCATTTGACCCGCGGTCCCCTGCTATTACCGGCAGATTAATTAAGTCTTCCTTAGTGAAGACAGAACCAAAGTAGTTATTCAATTGGTCTGCCATGTCCTTGTTCCCCATGATTAATTCACCTGTTTCTGACTGCAAGGGACCTACATTTGTTTTAACTAATCCTTTTCTCTTCACATATCTATAAACACTTTTGCAGTCAGTTTTTATGTTCCCTGCCAGTTTTCTTTCATAATCTATTTTCCCTTTCCTAGTTAAGCCCTTTGTCCTCCTCCGCTGTACTGTGAATTTCTCCCAGTCCTCTGGTAGGCTGCTATTTCTGGCTAATTTGTATGCTTCATCTTTTGTTTTGATACTATCCCTGATTTCCCTTGTTATCCACGGATGCACTACCTTCCCTGATTTATTCTTTTGTCAAACTGGGATGAACAATTGTTGTAGTTCATCCATGCAGCCTTTAAATGCTTTCCATTTCATATCCACCGTCAACCCTTTAAGAATCAATTGCCAGTCTATCTTGGCCAATTCAAGTCTCATACCCTCAAAGTTACCTTTCTTTAAGTTCAGAATCCTTGTTTCTGAATTAATTATGTCACTCTCCATCCTAATGAAGAACTCAACCATATTATGGTCACTCTTGCCCAAGGGGCCACGCACAACAAGACTGCTAACTAACCCTTCCTCATTACTCAATACCCAGTCTAGAATAGCCTGCTCTCTCATTGGTTCCTCTACATGTTGGTTTAGAAAACTATCCCGCATACATTCCAAGAAATCCTCTTCCTCAGCACCCCTGCCAATTTGATTCACCCAATATGTAGATTGAAGTCACCTATTATATCTGGTTTACCTTTGTTGCACGCATTTCTAATTTCCTGTTTGATGCCATCCCCAACTCCACTACTACTGTTAGGTGGCCTGTACACAACTCCCACTAGCGTTTTCTGCCCCTTAGTGTTTCGCAGCTCTACCCATATTGATTCCACATCCTCCAAGCTAATGTCCTTCCTTTCTATTGCGTTAATGTCCTCTCTAATCGGCAACGTTACACCACCTCCTTTTCCTTTCTTTCTATCCCTCCTGAATATTGAATATCCCTGGATGTTCAGCTCCCAGCCTTGGTCACCCTGGAGACATGTCTCCGTGATCCCAACTATATCATAGTCATTAATAGCTATCTGCACATTCAACTCATCCACCTTATTACGAATGCTCCTTGCATTGAGACACAAAGCCTTCAGGCTTGTTTTTACAACACTCTTACCCCTTATACAATTATGTTGAAAAATGTCCCTTTGTGATTTTTACCCTGGATTTGTCTGCCTACAACTTTTACTTTTCACCTTACTACCTATTGCTTCTACCCTCATTTTACACCCCTCAGTCTCGCTGCTCACACATTTAAGAAACCCACCACCTCTTATTCTCTGTTTATTATCTTTTTCTTCTTTCCCCCCTACATGTTGGGTCTGAGTGCTTCACTTCTCTGCCTCCTGCCTCACACACTGTCTACCAGGAGCTGCAGATGGTGGTTTACAAAAAAGGACATAAAGTACAAAGTCCTGAAGGGTCCCATTCCTAAACGTCACTTGTCCATGTTCTCCAGAGATACTGCCTGACATTGTATTAGAAATTAGTCCAATCATCATTAAACATCATCAGCTTTCACAATAACATTGCTTTACAAATTCATTATAACCAGTAAACACTGGTCGTGGTTCAGTTCTTAAACGGAACTGAAGGGAAATATAAAATGGAACTTCCTGGGGTTGATCGGTGGACCAAACTTGAACTTGGGTGTGCAGGGCAATATTTTTAAATTTGCAGCTGACACACAATTTGGAGGCATTGTAAATTATGAAGAGTCTCGTGATAAATTGAAAGTTCAATGGAATAGGTGGCTATATGGCAGATGAAATATGATGCTATGAAACATGAGTGATGTATATTGTTCAGAAGAATGAAATAAAACAAATTAAACTAAAAGGGTGCAATTCTGCCAGAACATAGAGATCTGGGGTATTAGTGCATGATTCATTGAAAGTGGGAAGTTAGGTTGAAAAAATGGTTAAATAAGGTTACAAGTTCTTGTACTTTATCAGTAGAGCAAGGAGATCATGATGAAAGGTTGCAAGTCAGTTTGTCAGATACTTTCACAATGTTTAAGACATATCTATACTTGACTTGACTTTACTTGACTATACTTGACTTGATACAAGTACTTGAATTTTTAAAGCTTAGAAAGCTGCAGACTGAATGATGGTAAATGAGATTAATATAGATGAGACCTGATGATCTTTTAAAGTCTTTTGAGCCTTTTAAAGTCATGAAGGGTCAGAGTAGATAGAGTAAACTGTTCTCATTGGTGTACAGGTGACGAATGAGAAAACATGGAATTGTAATTGTCAAAAAAGTAGACGCAATACAATGAATACATTTTTCCATGGTAAAATGATAGGGTCGCTTTGAATGCACTTAAAGGGGGAGCAGCAATTGTAGCCACAAATTGTAGCCTTATTTGTAGCCTTCAAATAAGAGCTGGATAAGTTGGAAATAGATTCAAGAACCTAGGGAAGAAAATGAGATAGTGGGTCTCGATAGATTACTCTTATATAGAGAAGTGTGGTCTTCTTGGGCTGAATGTTCTCCTTCTCTGATGTATATCCTAGGCCAGCTAATGTACAGTCGTGTAAATCAACAATCAAGAGTGTTTAATTGCCTTAAGAACCGCAACTGGAACAATGAAATTTTTAATTGCTGCAGCTTTACGGGCACATTAAACATAGCAACACAACAAATAAACATATAGTAAAGTAACTGTTACACTAGCAAATCCAGACCCTAATCGTGCAAGCGAAAATACAGAAATCGACTTTGGTAGTAAAAAGTGCATATTAGTTCGATGCTGCGGAGGAATTGTGGTTAGGGTCGTGCAGAGTGGTTCAAGAGCCTGATTGTTGTTCAGAACAAGCTGTTATAGAGTCATAGAATCATACAGCATGGAAACAGGCCCTTCGGCCCAACTTGCCCATGTCAGCCAACATTTCCGAACTACACTATTCCCACCTGTTTTGCCCTTATCCCTACAAACCTGTCCTATCAATGCACCTGTTTAACTTTTTTTAAAGTTTGGGATAATACCTGCCTCAACTACCGCCTCTGGCAGCTCGTTCCATACACCCACTGCCCTTTGTGTGAAAAAGTTACCACTCTGATTCCTATTAAATCTTTCCCCCTTCATCTTAAAACCATGTCCTCTGGTCCTCGATTCCCTTACTCTGGGCAAGAGACTTTGTGCATCTGCAGTTCTTGAACCTGGAGATGATGGTGTAAGGTGACAGAGAGCATCTGAATGAAATTGGTGAATAACAGACGCACTCTTCTAACTGGTTACAGTAAACCCCAGCAGGATAGAGGTGTAACTGCAAACGTCTCCTCGTGTGTCAGGAATTTATCACAAAGATCATCATCATCGTTGAACACATCAATGGGCACGGTGCCTTACAATGCTATGAAGGACAGTGATCGCAACTTCTACTGAAGTGTGGATGGCCGTTGGCTCGCTAGGAGCTCATTTGCCCTTTAACAGTCTTGTTTTTGGTCCTGCTGGGGATCCACAGCCCCCTCCTCACCTGGCAAACCAGGTGGGGGAGACGATTTAGTCGCCACATCCGTCCATGGAGCAGGTAGTACGGGATTACATGGTACTCGTGGCGGGGGGAACTCCCCCGACCTGATGAAGAAATAAATCATATTATCTCGGTAGACTTTTAAAATCAACAGTATTGTACTTACTGCACCATATAGAAGCATACAGAATGTTGTATACAATCTGATGGTATACATACTAAGGCAATTTAATGAAAATATGGGAAAGAAACAATCTTTGTTCACTAAAGACTAATTTATTATTCACTTGATGTGTATGTCGTTGGCAGGAGCGTTTATTGCTCATCTTTAATTGTCCCTGAACTGACTGTCTTGTTATCTATTTCAGAGGGCAGTTAAGAATCAATCATTATCGTTGTAGAACTGGAACCACATAAAACACGGACCAGGTAAAAACAACAGATTTCCTTCCTTAAAGGATATTAGTGCACCAGATGGATTTTTACAACAATGCTAAGCTTTTCATTCCAGATTTATTTAATTAATTGAATTTTACATTCGCCAGCTGCCATCGTGAGATTTGAACACATCAACGAATCGGTAGTCCAGATTTCTTGTCGTGTAACACAATCATAATCCTACAGTATCCTTGAAACTACATTGATGGCAATGGTACAAAAAAAAAACCATCTAGTGGATTTGAAATATCGGACAACCAAACTTGCTACTAACTTGTTATTTCTCCACTGTGACTTAAAATTTACAATTTGACAACTGAGAAAGTTTGAGAAATTTAAAAGTTACAATTATCTTTGCTGGTCTTCAATTATTTAAGTTTGATATTATAGCATAGACTCTCTGGAGTCTATGTAGCAATTTTCGGCTGCCACCGACAGCCAGGAATCTCAGTATTAATTAGGTCTGGTTCCCCAATGAAATGAATTGGAAGCAGAGCTTTGTGAATGGTAGTTTCCTTTCAAAATGCTAGTTACGCCTTGTTACCAGGTTATACAGAACATGTTCCAGTCATTACTGTCTTTCCTTTTGCAGCCTAGACAGCCAATGTAACAGATACCACTTTACAATTTGGTGAAGTTGTTTTAATTGCACATGAAAGTAAAGCAAGGTATACTTTTGTTTAAAAGTTTGAAAATATAATTGATGGATTTTGTGGAGAAATGTTCTCCATTCCCCCACTGAGGGGTCAGAAAGTTATGGTTCCTGTGTATATTTGGATGACCTTGGATGTCCCAATATGTGGACAGCTTTTCACTGGCGCTTCTACAACTTCCAGTGAAGGAGCACAAAGTTGCTTAGATTGTCTCATACTTTTACTGGGAAATTTACTTAAAATGTTGGTCACCCTTAAGGATGTCATTAAGCTTGAAAGTGTGCAGAGAAGATTTACAAGGATGTTGCCAGCACTTGGGAGCCTGAACTATAGGGAGAGATTGGGCAAGGTAAGACTTTACTCCTTGAAGCGCAAGAGGGTGAATGTACAAGGGTGGGAGAATCGGGAATTACAGACATAGGTTTATGGAGGGGAAACATTTAATAGGATCCTGAGGGGCAAATTTTTAATTCAGAGGGTGGTGGGTATATGGAACGAGCTTTCAAAGTAGGTAGATGAGGCAGGTAATATAACAGCATTTAAAAGACACTTGGACAGCTACATGGATAGGAAGGGGTTAGAGGGATATGGGTCAAACAGGGGCAAATGAGACTAGCTTAATTGGGGAATCTTGGTTGTCACTGACTAGTTGGGCCAAGTGCTTGTTCCCATGCTAAATGGCTCTATGATTCTATAACTTGTACCAAGTTGAACCTGGTATACAAACAACCTCACCATTTATTTCAATGGGGAGAAATGGTTGTGGGAACCAATGTAAGTAATTGTAATGTACATTATTTTTTAATTGTTCGAGTTTATTTGAAAATTTATGCGCCATTGTAAAATATTTCAATATTGTTGTAAGAATGGGATCATTTGCAATAGTTTTAAAATATTCCTAAATACTATTCAAAGTTTTGTTTAAGTATTTTTTGGCATAGCTTCACTGTCTCCATCCTCCACAGCAATCCTCACCCTCCCCTCCCCATGTCATAGCTCTTTGCTGCCAATAAATTGACATTTGTCTCCAACTTTCATTTATTCAATGTTTTTAATGCAGTGAAGAATCCTAAACTGCTTCAGGGATAAAGGTTTGGCCCTAAACAAGTGAAGCTGAGAGAAATAGTAAATGATGAGGACATTTGCCAAGGGACCCATAAACATGAGAGAAGCTGTAAGTCATATTGAATTCATTTCAGTGGGGGCAAAGCAGCCAAAGAATTTTTCACTGGTGCCAGAGTGATAAGAACACACAACGGATGAAAATCGGAAGAGTAGATAGTCCAAGCAAAGACACAAAGCCATTTTAACAAAAATATTCACTGAAACATAAGCTGTGGGCATTTCGGGTAATCCCAGCATTTATTAGCCATCTCTAAATATCCTGCACTATGAGGTAAGAGTGAAATAATGGTTTTCTGAAGTTGCATCCAAGACAGTCACAGTAAGAACAGCGGTGTTCCTTTCCTGAAGATATGAGTAAATTAGACGGCTTTTTATGACAAACATTACTTTATGCGATAACCAATACTCAAACTATCTTATCTTTTAAAAATTCCATAGTTACTTAATAATTTGAATTTAAATTCCCCATGTCCCACAGCAGCATTCAAATCCAGATCAATGGTGCAGAATTTTGGCCATCGGCTGATTAATGTTGCTTATCTTCCATCCGCAACACTAATGGAAAGGTAGAGGGTATAGGAATGGGATGTTTCGTTTAGTTTAGTTTAGAGATACAGGCCCTTTGGCCCACCGAGTAAATGCTAACCTGCAATCCCCGCACACTAGCACAATCCTACACACACACGGGACAATTTACAATTTTACCAAGCCATTTAGCCTACAAACCTGTATGTCTTTGGAGTGTGGGAGGAAACTGCACCCAGAGAAAACCCATGCAGGTCACGAGGGCAACGTACAGACTCCATCCAGACAGTACGGATGTAGCCAGGAGATCCAATTCAAGCAGTTGTATATTAAAATGAAGAGCAATTGGAGGTACTCAGCAGGTCAGGCAGCTTCTGAGGAGGAAAATTGACAGTTAGGGTGAAGATAAACACAAGCGAGATGAACAGCACCTCATATTTCACCTAGGTGGTCTACACACCAATGGCATAAACATTGAATTCTCCAATTTCAGGTTACCCATACATCCACTGTCCATTTCTCCTCCTAACCATCCTGATTCTCTCACACACACAATATCCTTCCAACAATACCCCAGCATCCTATCACCCTGCTTCTTTTCCCTCCCACATCCTCCTCCATCTACTCACCCTTGCCTCTACATCCATTGAACTTTGAACATATTCAGTATGTCGCCAAACAATCTATGGAGCCTCTAAGGTGCACAGTAGAGAGGATACTGACTGATTACATCAATGCTTGTTTGGGTAACTCAAATTCCCTGGAATGGAAGAGGCTGGAGAAAGTGGTGGCCATTGCCAGGTCCATCACAAGCATTGACCTCCCCAGCAACAAAAGGATTTATAGCAACTGCTGCCTCAAAAAGGCAGCGAATATCATCAAAGACTCACACCCCCTGGTCTCATCTTGCTCCTACCATCAGGAAGCAGAAAACCATGAACTCCAGGTTCAAGAACAATTGCTTTCCAGCAAACGTTGAACACTGCGCAACCCCACTTCAGCAACTGTGACCAACAATGGACTTTGGTTTGGATGTAGTACATACTTGTTTTGCACGATTATGGTTTGGTTACCTTGTATTACAAATTATTAATTTATTGTATATTTTTTTGTGTGTTATTGTGTTAATTGGCCTGTAAAGCTGCTGCAAGCAAGAATTCCATTGTTCCGTTGCCAGTACATATGATCATTAAACACTCTTGAATATTGACTCTTGTCCCACACACTCACCCCATTGGTGCCCCTTCCCACCATCTCCCCCCACACTGCTACCCATTCCCCTTCCTCTGTTGTTATTACCTGCCACCCTTCAATAATTCCACTTTTTACCTCCCTGGCCTAACAGAATATGCAGTCTTTTGATCTCCATTTACCTCCTCTCAGCTTCCTTCACTATTTCTACCCTTCCCTCGTTCACGTGCCTGTTAGCCGGCAATAAAATCCTCCTCACCTGTATCGACAAACTGCTCTTACTGCACACTTCCCCCCACTTCATTATACTGGCTATTTCCCATCTATTCTTTCAGTCCAGTTGAAAGGTTACGATCCAGAAAGTTGACTTTTCATTTTGCTCCACAGATGTTGCCTGAATCACCAGCATAAGATCATAAGAAACGGAATTAGGCCATTCGGTCCATCGAGTCTGCTCCGTCAGCTTTTCTTTCTGCTCCAGATTCCAGCATCAGCAGTTTCTTGGGCCTCAGACAGCTGCATACTCAGAACCACTTCCATGTAATAAAATAATACCATTTCCACAAGGGTATTGTAAAATACAATTTATAGTTGAATGTCGTTTCTCTGAAAGTTTAGTGGGTACTAGCTGTATGTTAATGCACTCCCAATGAATGTGGCTAATACAGCACATACAGGCAACTTAGTAAATACCAGAAGAGTGACTTAATTTGACGTCTGCATATAATTTTTGTAATGTAATCTTTGAGCATTAGTTGTTTATGGCCATTATTATCTGCTGGGGATTTCACCCATAAGTACAGAAGAACGCTATTTAGCAACTTGACCTTGTTTCATTTGGGTCATGAATTATCTGTACCTCAACTCCTATCTGCCTTCAATAGGCAATAGACAATATAGAATAGGTGCAGTAGGCCATTCGGCCCTTCGAGCCAGCCCCACCATTCACTGTGATCATGGCTGATCATCCACATTCAGTACCCCGTTCCTGCCTTCTCACCATTTACCCTGGCTCCGCTATCTTCAAGAGCTCTATCTAACTCTCTCTTGAAATATCCAGAGAATTGGCCCTCACTGCCTTCCAAGGCAGAGAATTCCACAGATTCACAACTCTCTGGGTAAAAAAGTTTTCTTCATCTCCGTTCTAAATGGTCTACCCCTTATTCTTAAACTGTAGCTCCTGGTACTGGGCTCCGCCAACATCGGGAACATGTTTCCTGCCTCCAGCGTGTCCAAATCCTTAATAATCTTATGTTTCAATAAGAAACCCTCTCATCCTTCTAAATTCCAGAGTATACAAGCCCAACCGCTCTATTCTATCAACATATGACAGTCCCGCCATCCCGGGAATTAACCTTATGAACCTACGCTGTACTCTCTCAATGGCAAGAATGTCCTTCCTCCAATTTGGAGACCAAAACTGCACACAATACTCCAGGTGTGGCCTCACTAGGGCCATGTACAACTGCAGAAGGACCTCTTTGCTCCTATACTCGACTCCTCATGTTTGAAGGCCAAACAGCCATTAGCTTTCTTCACTGCCTGCTGTACCTGCATGCTTACTTTTAGTGAGTGATGAACAAGGACCCCTATATCTCTTTTTACTACCCTTTTTCCCAACTTGACACCATTCAGATAATAATCTGCCTTCCTGTTTTTGCCACCAAGGTGGATAACCTCACATTTATCCACATTAAACTGCATCTGTCATGAATCTGCCAATTAACACCCTTGACATATTAAATATATCACCTTCAGTCTTAAAAACACTCATAGTTTTGGAATCTACTTATTTGAAGGAAGAACTCCAGATTTTTGCTTTACTTTGCTTTTTGATTCACTTATGAATAGCCGGCTCTTGTTTGAAATTAAGCATGTTTGTTTTATTCAAGAGATCGCAGATTTTCTTTGGAATCTTCTACAAAACTTTGTGGCAACTAAAAGAATAATTGGTCAAAAACCCCAATTGCATGTGGAATGGTGGCCTTAAGTTAACAATCAATGTTCACAATTATACTCAACATTTCTTACTTAACAATATCTTTGTTGTAGTTGTATCTGATAAAGACCTTCTATCTGTGTAACATTCTTCAGCAAGACAATCAACTCCCGCACCTCGCTCCCGTCACTTGGTTCTTGTACATCAATGTTTATTTTATCAAGTGTAGTCCAGATAGCCATGGGAGTCAGTGGGTTTATAGCGGATGTCGGTCAGTATTTTTCTGGATTAGGATGTGGTCGTAGAGTTGGACTCATGGCTATCTGGACTACACTTCTTCCCACCCTGCTTCTTATAAGGACTCCATCTCCTACACCCAATTCCTCCGCCTACGCCGCATCTGCACCCAGGATGAGGTGTTCCACACCAGGGCATCAGAGATGTCCTTATTCTTCAGGGAACGGGGGTTCCCCTCTTCTACTATAGATGAAGCTCTCACCAGGGTCTCCTCTATACCCCGTGACTCTACTCTCAGTCCACCCATCCACCCACTCGTAACAAGGGCAGAGTCCCCCTTGTCCTCACCTTCCACCCTACCAGCTTGCAAATACAACAAATAATCCTCTGACATTTTCGCCACCTCCAACGTGATACCACCACTGGCCACATCTTCCCATCTCCTCCCCTGTCTGCTTTCCGCAGAGACTGCTCCCTCCGTAACTCCCTGATCAATTTGTCACTTCCCATCCGAACCACCCCCTCTCCGGGCACTTGCCCTTGCAACTGCAGGAAATGCTACACTTATCGTTTTACCTCCCCCCTTGACTCCATTCAAGGACCCTTTCCAGGTATGGCAGAGGTTCACCCGCACCTCCTCCAATCTCATCTATTGCATCCGCTGCTCTAGATGTCAGTTGCTCTACATCGGTGAGACCAAGCGTAGGCTTGGCGATCGCTTTGTCCAACACCTCCGCTCGGTTCGCAATAACCAACCTGATCTCCCGGTGGCTCAGCACTTCAACTCCCTCTCCCATTCCGAATCTGACCTTTCTGTCCTGGGCCTCCTCCATGGCCAGAGTGAGGCCCACCGTAAATTGGAGGAGCAGCACCTCATATTTCGCTTGGGCAGTTTGCACCCCAGCGGTATGAACATTGACTTCTCTAATTTCAGGTAGTCCCTACTTTCTCCTCCACTTCTCAGGTATCCCTCAGCCCACTGTCTCCACCTCTTCCTATCATCTTCCCGCACCCCCCACCCTCACATCAGGCTGAAGAAGTGTCTCGACCCGAAACGTTGCCTATTTCCTTCGCTCCATAGATGCTACCTCACCCGTTCAGTTTCTCCAGTATATATATATTAGTGGATGGGTGGTTAAGCAAGTTGCTTTCCCCTGGATACTGTGAGCATTGTTGGAACTGCAATCAACCAGGCTAAAGAACATTCCACAATACTCCTTACATGGTGGACAAGATTTGGCTAATCAGGAAATGAGTCATTTACCACATAAACTGCCTGTAATCTGCTTTTTGCAGGGATTAAATGACAATTTCCATTCAACACAAATTGTAGCTCTGGATTAAACTGCAGTGTTAGGAATGGGTAGTGTTTGCAAAAATAATTTAACTTAACTTGATCATAACCTGACAACATAGGCATGAATAGAACAAAACTATTGGATTATAATCGATTCAAAACAAACTTTAGAACAGAAGACTAAAATGTAAACTAATGTAATTGGCTTTAGTGCAAAAGTGCATGGAAACCTGATTTTTGATCAGATTTCAAGAGAAGCAAATGAGCTATCAATTTTAATGTTCTCCTTTATGGATTTTTGGGTAAATAGACAGAACCTCAGCAAATGTGAGCATGAAGATAGTGCTTCTTTAAATCATAACTGTCAAAGTTCATTACTTTATTGGTTAATATTGAATGTGGCCCATTTGTCTCTCATATTATGAATGGTTAGATATCTTATATAGAAACCTGTAGATATGAAAAGCATTAACAAAGCAAATAATACAGAGGTAATTTTACAAAGAAATGTGAACAGTACAGAACAAACAAAAATATTAGTCAGCATTTGACAAGCCATATAATCCTAAAATACCATCAGAAGTTCGGTTCCATTTTTATCTTCCTCAGTAGAGTTGAAGCTGGTTACATTTCCAACAAAGTGGAGTAAAATGGTGGTGCTCACTATAATTTTTCTAGCAAGTCCTGAAAAGGTTAGCTCCATTGAAACGTGACCGATCTCCGTCACTCTTTCCCGACCTGAGACGAACAAACTCATTCCAATATCATTAAATTATCACAAAATATTTTGCAGCCCTACAACAGATATGAATAGCTTGGTTTTAGTAGCAAAATGATTCTCAGCATTAAAAAAAACCTTTCAGAAACAGCAGGGCTTTTCCTTGGGCCAATGGCCTTTCGCATAATTTATTTTGACTTCAATAAAATGTATTACCCTGGGTCACACTGTTCCATTAAGTTAGCCTGGTGATACTCCCTCCTGAACCTTATTCTTTTATAGTAACAGTGCAAATAAAAAGTGTAACAAATAATAGATCTTTGCCAATTTTTGCTTCTTCTACATACATTTTCTTATGCTCTGGGTAATTAATCAACTCATTGAAGTGCACAGATCACGTCAAAGCATGATGAGAAAATATTTATTGTATTAGAGATCTCAAAATGTGCTAAGTTATTCTTGAAAGATAAATCAATGCCCATCTTTCCTGCAACTCCATATTTGGACCTCTTCAATCAGCTTTCTGGTCCAGGTTTGGCAATTAAACAACTCTAACCAAAGATATATATTACTTCCTCTGATTGTGGTGCACTTTACATCCACATTCTTCCCAAATGTGCACATCTTTTTATGTATTGAAATGAGCAACTTTCCCCAAACCTCTTCTTTTTTATCTCAATGAGTGGAATGCAATTAGCTAGCTCAGCTCTTCCCTTGGAGTCATGATCAAAAAATCTCCACATTGATTTTACGTGTAACCTCTATACCATTACCACTGGATGAGTCGAGTACCTGTCCTCAGTATCTTCCACATCCTTATTCCTCTAGCTACCACTTTGCATTTGAATCATATTCATCACAATTAATAATCAACTCAACGTTGCCACCTCTCTCAAACCATACGATGTCTTTGTTGAACTTGGTTTTCCAACATTCTTTCCTCGATTGGGAACACTCAAACTAAAGGGTTGGAATGTACTGATCTCCGTTCAGTGGTCCAGTAGAAAACTGCCAAGTAACTGCAGTGCATGAGTCCGTTTGTTTCTCATTTTTGCAACTGCACACTGAAATCAGACCTGGTCATTAGATACTGGTCCACCCGACCTCTCACTCTGCTGCTGGATCCAACACTGAGGGATGGCTCTCAAACATGCTCATCTGAGAGGCTGGATGCACTTCATACCTTGGGATGACTGGTGGATGTGATGCAGCTTCATTCATTTGAATGGGGTGTTGGACCATGACTGAAAAAGCAATAAAAGGTAAATAATTTTCATGTTAATGTTTTTAATTATTTTAAGATTAAACGTGTTTTTAAAGGAATTTATGATCGAAATCCATGTGCAAGGCTTTGACATGCCTCTGAACATCGGACATGTTTGCAAGCTGTTCAGAGACCTTTAACAACATCAAGAGACTGTCAGAGTAAGTCATGGATGGAACCATAGGATCCACTGGTTGTGGCTTAGTTGCTATTTGCAAACCAGTATGCCAAACCCTGCATGTCCTCCGTGGCATCCAGGCCTCCAAATGGATTGGGTCAAGAAAGTTAAGCATTGATGTGGGAAAAGAACAGGGCTGAGCAGAGGTGATGGACTAGAATGATCACAATCTGGACAAAAGTCTTAACCATTGCAATAATGTTCCTGATGTTGGAGTAATCCAGAACCAGGGGGACACATCAAACTAAGAATAAGGGGTAGGCCATTTAGGACTGAGATGAGGAAAAACTTTTTCACCCAGAGAGTTGTGAATCTGTGGATTTCTCTGCCACAGAAAGCAGTGGAGGCCAATTCACTGGATGTTTTCAAGAGAAAGTTAGATATTGCTCTTAGGGCTATGGAACCAAGGGATATGGGAAAAAAACAGGAACGGGGTACTGATTTTGTATGATCCGCCATGATCATATTGAATGGCGGTGCTGGCTCGAAGGGCCAAATGGCCTATTTTCTATGTTTCTATGTTTCTAAACTTTGTTTCTTCACACTTCACTCCATCATCTCCCTGACCACTCTAACACCTTACACATGAGCTGTCGAACTTGGGCCACATCCAAACCCTGAACCCTGGATCCTCTTTGCCACAAAGGTCATCTACTTCTAACTCGTTAACATTTCCATTCGCTGTTCTTGCTTCTTTTACATTTTCCTATGCTGAAAATGTTAATTAAATGTTTAAGTTACAGCTGGTTTGAAAGATATATATGAAAGCCAGCTAACAAGGTGTTACACTTGACATGAACCTTTCTATTTGACCAATACAGATTTTAAAATAATTTATAATTTTGATATCAACAGTGGAAGAGGCTGGGATCAGCCACTGTCTGACACGCAGCAGAATTAACGTCAGTACAGATGCTTTTATTCATATAGAATGTTTCAAACGTCATGTTGATTTAACTTTATCTGTTAATTGAGCCCCTTCACAATCTCATGCTCATTAACCCCCCTCAGCCAATTTCATCAGTGGTATAAAAATAAAGTATTAATCTGATTCTTCTGAATGGAAAGTTGTTTTTCAAGTCCCACTTCAGAGACTTGTACACAAAAAGCTGGGATGACTTTTTAGCACATTACTGAGGGAATGCTACCTTTTAAAGGATATGAGTTTACTTTAGTTTAGTTGAGAGATACAGCGCGGAAGCAGACCCTTCGGCCCACCATCTCTGCACCGATCAGCGATCCCTGTGGAAACATAGAAACATAGAAAATAGGTGCAGGAGTAGGCCATTCGGCCCTTCGAGCCTGCACCGCCATTCAATATGATCATGGCTGATCATCCAACTCAGTATCCTGTACCTGCCTTCTCTTCATACCCCCTGATCCCTTTAGCCACAAGGGCCACATCTAACTCCCTCTTAAATATAGCCAATGACTGGCCTCAACTACATTCTGTGGCACAGAATTCCAGAGATTCACCACTCTCTGTGTGAAAAATGTTTTTCTCATCTCGGCCCTAAAAGATTTCCCCCTTATCCTTAAACTGTGACTCCTTGTTCTGGACTTCCCCAACATTGGGAACAATCTTCCTGCATCTAGCCTGCCCAACCGCTTAAGAATTTTGTAAGTTTCTATAAGATCCCCCCTAAATCTTCTAAAATCTAGCGAGTACAAGCCGAAGCATGTGGAAGCAAGAGAAGCATGCCCTGTGCCCTACCGAGTCCGCACCGACCAGCGATTCCCGCACACCAATGCTATTCTACACACACTAGGGACAATTTACAATTATACCAAGCCAATTAACCTGCAAACCTGTACATCTTTGGAGTGTGGGAGGAAACTGGAGATGCTGGAGGAAGCCCTCACAGGTCACGGAGAGAACGTATGAACTCCGTACAGATAATCACCAATAGTCAGCATCGAACCTGGATCTCAGGCACTGTAAGGTGCTTCCTTTCAAATTTCATTGTAAACATAGGTTCCATAAGGACTCCTAAGTGAATGTAAAAAATCCCCTGGCAGTAATTTGAAAAAGAACTGCATGTCGAGCTCTGATGTTCTGATCAATATTTATCCCTTATTAAACAACACTAAGACAGATTATTCAATCATTATCATATTAGCGTTTGCAAGAGCTTGTTGAATACCAATAGGCTGCTGTATTTTCCACATAGTAACAGTGAATGCCTGCAAAAAAAAGCTCATTTTCTTATCAAGCATTTTGAGACTTGCTGAGATTTTGAAAATAAATATATTTTTTATTTTTTTCTCCTCAGTTTTCACTTATGGTCTTCCTGAGCCAGATTCTCTCTGTCAAGCAAAAGGCCCATGTTGCTATTCTGTCAGCATTGCATATGGCTCAAGTGCATGTTTTCCATTCCTATACTAAACGGTGTATTGGCCTTCTTTGCAACCACATTCATTTTCAAGAGAGTGTAGATAATATAATATCCTATTCACCTGATTTTATTTTGTGATCTCTGATTTCACCAGAGATCACATTGCAATGACAGTAACATTAATCCCAAGCTTTTAATTGTACCGTAGTGCACCACAGTACGGTTTATAATTCTGCAGTTTGAGTCTGCATTTATGATATTGGTAAACACAAGTTAGCATCATGCTGAAAGTCAGTAATAAAAACCAATATTAACCACAACATGGTGACAACATACTAAATTGAGTTCTTCATTTTGCTATTTTTAGTTCATTGCAAAAAATCGAGAAGACATAGTTACATAGATACAGATAAATAGACAATAGGTGCAGGAGTAGGCCATTCGGCCCTTCAAACCGGCACCTCCATTCAATGTGATCATGGCTGATCATCCACAATCAGTATCCCGTTCCTGCCTTCTCCTGCTAGCCCGAAGAGTTCGGCTACCCCTTGATTCTGCTAGCCCGAAGAGCTCTATCTAACCCTCTTTTGAATGCATCCAGTGAATCAGCCTCCACTGCCTTCAGAGGCAAATAATTCCACAAATTCACAACTCTCTGTGCAAAAAAGTTTTTCCTCATCTCAGTTCTAAATGACCTACCCCTTATTCTTAAACTGTGACCCCTGGTTCTGGATTCCCCCAACATCGAGAACATGTTTCCTGCATCTAGCATGTCCAATCCCTTAATAATTTTATATGTTTCTATAAGATTCCCTCTCATCTTTCCAAATTCCAGTGAATACAAGTCCAGTCGCTCCATTCTTTCATCATATGACAGTTCCGCCATCCTGGGAGTTAACCTCGTGAACCTGCACCTCAATAGAAAGAATGTCCTTCCTCAAATCAGGAGACCAAAACTGCACCATACCAGGTGTGGTCTCACCAGGCCCTGTACAACTGCAGAAGGACCTCTTTGCTCCTCTACTCAACTCCTCTTGCTATGAAGGCCAACATGCCATTAGCTTCCTTCACTGCCTGCTGTACCTGTATGCTTACTTTCAGTGACTGATGTACTAGGACACCCAGGCCTCATTGTACTTTCCCTATAGAGTATAGAAGTTGGGAAGTCATGTTGCAATTATGCAAGACTTTGGTGAATCCACAATTAGACACAATTTTGGGCACCATTTTATAGGAAAGATGTCAAGGTGGAAAGGCTGCAGAGAAGATTTCCAAGGATATTGCCAGGACTCGAGTGCTTGAGCTATAGCGAGATGTTGAGCAGGCTAGGACTCTATTCCTTGGAGCACAAGAGGATGAGGGGTGATCTTATAGAGGTGTACAAAATTATGAGAGGAATAGATTGGCTAATGCACTGAGTTTCTTGTGCAGAGTAGGGGAATCGAGAACCCAACAAAGGTTTAAGGTGAGGGGGAAACGGTTTAATTAACCTGAGGGGTAACTTGTTTTACGTAAAGGATGGTGGGTGTATGGAACGAGCTGCCAGAGGAGATAGTTGAGGCAGATGCTTTCGCAACATTTAAGAAACATTTAGACAGGTATAATAACCATATAACCATATAACAATTACAGCACAGAAACAGGCCATCTCGATCCTTCTAGTCCGTGCCGAACATGTATTTTCCCCTAGTCCCATATACCTGCGCTCAGACCATTCCTTTCCCGTCCATATAACTATCCAATTTATTTTTAAATGATAAAAACAAACCTGCCTCCACCACCTTCACTGGAAGCTCATTCCACACAGCCACCACTCTCTGAGTAAAGAAATTCCCCCTCATGTTACCCCTAAACTTCTGTCCCTTAATTCTCAAGTCATGTCCCCTTGTTTGAATCTTCCCTACTCTCAGTGGGAAAAGCTTATCCACGTCAACTCTGTCTATCCCTCTCATCATTTTAAAGACCTCTATCAAGTCCCCTCTTAACCTTCTGCGCCCCAAAGAATAAAGCCCTAACTTGTTCAAACCTTTCTCTGTAACTTAGTTGCTGAAACCCAGGCAACATTTTAGTAAATCTCCTCTGTACTCTCTCTATTTTGTTGACATCCTTCCTATAATTAGGCGACCAAAATTGTACACCATACGCCAGAATTGGCCTCACCAATGCCTTGTACAATTTTAACATTACATCCCAACTTCTATACATGGATAGGATAGGTTTAGAGGCATATGGGCCAAATATAGGCAGGTGGGACTGGTGTAGATGCGACATGTTGGTTGGTGTGAGCAAGTTGGGCTGAGGGGCCTATTTCCATGCTGTATGCCACCATGACTCCAGGATCTCTTGAGCCTAGTTTGCATTTCTCTTCATAGCCTTAATGCCCATTGACCATCAATTCAGCTGTGAATATACACACATCCCAAACTCTCTGAGTTAGACAATTTCACAGATTTGCAGAATGACGAAGGGATTTCACGTCTGTGCTAAATTGCCAACCCCCATGTCCTAGAACAATGAATCCAAGTTCCAGCTTCCTTGGGAAACAATCTCTCAGCATCTCCCTTGTTGAATTGAATTGAATTGAATTGAATACCTTTATTGTCATTCAGACCTTACGGTCTGAACGAAATTTCGTGCCTGCAGTCATACATACAATCATACAATAATAAACAACAATAAACACAAATTAACACCACCACAGTGTATCCTCCAAGCACCTCCTCACTGTGGTGGAGGCAAAAATCTTAGGGTTACTGTCTCTTCCCTCCTCTTCTCCCTCTGCGCTGAGGCGATTCCCCACCGGGCGATGGCACAACAGTCCCGCGGCACACCGAACCCCGCAAACGGGCCGGTTCAAACACCGCGGCCCGGGGGTGGTCGAAGCTGCCGCCCTCCAGTCCAGCACACGCAGCCGCTGGCCCGCGGCTCAACCCCAGACTCAGGTCACCGCCTCAGAACTCCGTCCCAGCCACCGGAGCACCGTTCCAGCCCCGAGCCGGATCGCCCTCACGTGAGTACCGTTCTCCCTCGGGCTGGGCCACTCCGACGGGAGTGCCGTTCTCCCTCGGGCTGGGCCACTCCGACGGGAGTGCCGTTGCACCCTCGGGCTGGGCCACTCCGACGGGAGTGCCGTTCCTCCCTCGGGCTGGGCCACTCCGACGGGAGTGCCGTTCTCCCTCGGGCTGGGCCACTCCGACAGGCCACAGCCCCTCACGGGAAAGTCTCTCAGCCCCTCGCCAGGCCGCTCTCACGAGAGCGCAGTTCCAGCCCCGGGCTGGGCCACCCTCACGGGAGCGAGCTCAGGGCGAGTCCTGTCAGCTGCCTCCAGAGTCCCGAGGTCGCCAGCTCCGCCATTAGGCCTCAGCGTAGACGGAGGCAGAGAAGGGGGATACGACAAAAAGGTCGTATTCCCCCGAAGGGAGAGACAGCAAGCCCCGTTTCACCCCCCCCCCACATAAACACGACCTAAAAACCAAAACGTAACTAGACAAAACGATAAAAATACAACACAAAAAAGTAAAAGACAAACGGACTGCAGGCGAGCCGCAGCCGTTCCCGGCGCCGCCACTTCCTGGTGGGTTGAACCCACTCAGAAATCTGTGTGCCTTAGTGAGCTTGCCTCTCATTCTACTAAACCCAGATGAGCAGGCATGTGGGACAAGGGTAGCTGTGACATTGTTGGCTGGTGTGGGCGAGTTGGGCAAAGGGCCTGTTTCCACACTGTATCACTCTATGACTATGACTCTATGAGTGTCAGCCAGAAATACTTCCTTGGATGACCACGACCTCATCCCAGAGTAGTAAAAATTTTTCACTTGGAAGAATGTCTAAACTCTTGTTTAAATGTTAAAATCTGCAAAAAGATTAAATACAGTTGATTTCAATAAAATTATTTTATTTTGTAGATGTTTTAAAAGCAATGTATGTGCAGCACTTCACAAATTCTATCAGCTCACAAGTTATTGCTGTTCTTTTTTGGCTTTGCAGCTAATCTCTGCTGTGAGTTTGTTAATGTTACATTTTCTGTTCTGTTTCACTGAGCGATGAAGTTGGACAAGTTAAAAGGAAGAAATCATTAAATATAAAGCAAACAGATTCCAGCATCTCCATGAGTAAATGCATGCTGACATGCCGCAAGAGGTAACGGTTACTGAAGCAATGAGCAATAATGACAATTTATATTTATGCAGCACCTTTGACGTTACAAAGCACCCCGAGATGCTTTACAGCAGTTACATGAAGCACAAATTGACATTGAGACACACAAGGAGACGTTCAGGCTGAAAAGATTGGTTGAAGCAATAGGATAAAAGGAGTGCCATAAGGTGAAAAGGAAAGCAAAAAGGCTTGTCAGTGATTTCCAAAGCTCGGGTCCTTTACAAATGAATGTACATTCTGTCATTGGTGGAGTGATTCAACTCAGGCATGATCAAGTGGCCAGAATTAGAGATGCACAGACCTCTTGGAGGGTTGGAGGGAAGGAAGAAAGTGTAAGAGATAAGAAGGGGCGAGCAATGTTTAAATGTTTCATCTACTACTGTGTTTCTGAAGTTGTACATTCAGCACCCTTCTACATCAGTGATAATGAGCGGGCAGCTTACAATAAATACTGCAATTGTTACATAACTGTTGATGAGACTAGCATGATTTTTAATTCCGTTTCTCCCAATATGAAATGCATGCCACCCATCATCACCTTTCTCCCGATCCTGTGCCGAAAAGGAAATTAAGGGCAGCATGCTGATACACTGACCTGCAAACACAGTTAATAAAAATTGGCTTAACATTTGTATTTCATTTAGTTACAACATAATGAAGATTGTGATAAGCTCAAGATATCTGAACATCACTTTTAAGTTTGAATGCTGGTAGTTTTAATGTCCAATTTATGAAGGTTTTAAAGAAAAGAGGCTAATGGATAGATGGGAGTGATTACAAGACAGTTATCTAATCAAGGAGTTTGTATGACATAAATCAAATGATTCTAGAGCACTTTCTAACTGTCATTAGAACTCCAGGATTGGATTATAGCCCCCAAATGCATTTCCTGGTGTCTGTTACTATTTAAAATAACTTTTATGTATACCTATATTTCATATAAAATGTTCCAGCTATCTTATTAAGGAGAAGTGCTTGCATTTTTCCATTCCATCTTTTGTGTTTGACAAATGTGGGAAATAAATTTATTGCATCTATTTTTGTAGCTGATCTATCTCACTACTTTTGTGATGAGGGCACTCATAAGTGTGCCCTCTGATGTCTTTTATGTCATTGATGTTTAATGAGTGACCGTTGATTAGCACCAAGATTTTCTATCGAGAGAGAGGTCCTTTCACATTTAAGAGGACTGGATGTGCTACTTTCCTGAACATTTGAAGTCATTTTTTCCATCTTAAGCTGAGGTAGCATGCCTTGCTTGTTCTCTCAGAGCAAGCTAAAGCCAAATAAAGCTAATCATCAGTCACCTGGGCATAAACCAAGCCTCTAAAGGGCCTGTCCCACTTTCACAACTTAATTCAAAACCTCTGCCGAGTTTAAAGGAACTAAAAAAAAATCAAGATCGTGGTAATCTACGAACTCCTACGAACTTCCACGACTATGTTCACGAACTCCTATGAACTCCTTGTCTACGAATTCCCACAAATATTTCGATGCCCTCCTTACGAGTAAAAAGTTGCAATTTCTTTCATCCCGACCATTTTTTTACTCGTGGACATTTTTATCGGGCTGGAAAAAATGTCCCAACTTACCAGATGCCACGAATACCTACGGCTAGCATAACGAGCTGCTACGATAAATCTACGGAATCCTACGACCTCCTACGGACTCATTACGAACATTCTGGAGAATTCGCGAATTACCTCGTGAAAGTGGGACAGGCCCTTTACTATACTTTCAACAGAAACGGTGTAGCAAAGGATCTCCAAACTGATACTTAGAATTTTTGACATTGGGTTAAACTAACTAGGCCTAAACTATTTGTGTCAGAAGGAACTGCAGATGCTTGTTTAATCCAAAGATAGACGCAACAAGCAGAAGCAAATCAACGGGTCAGGCAACATCTCTGGAAAAAACGAATAGGTGATGTTTCGGGTCGAGACCCTTCTTCGACCCAAAATGTTACCTATTCCTTTTCTCCAGAGATGCTGCCTGACCCGTTGAGTCACTCCAGCTTTTTGTGTTTATCTCCAGGCCAAAACTCTCTGTAGATTAGATGATTGAGAAGTGATCTCTTTGAAATATACCAACCACTTCCAGTGCTTCTCAGGATAAATCCAGGGGCTAATGATTCCCTTGTCTTAAATCAAAGGGCACAAAAAAGGGGTAATGTATTCAGAAATAAGAGGAGATGCAATGTCTTCACATGAGGTTAGAGAATCTTTGGAATTCTTTACCCGAGGAAATTTAGTAACTAGATACATTCAAGAAAGAGACCCATTGAATTTTGCATATTAAGGGAATCAGGTGACGTGGTCTGCGCAGGTATGTGGTTCTGAGGCAAAAGATCAGCCATGATCTTATTAAAAGGTAAAGCAGGTACAAGAGATGGAAAGGCCAATACCTACTTCTACTGCTTACAGTATGTCTGAAATGGCAGTGCATTCTGGATCATGGCAAAAGTCTGCAACGGAAAAAAACCTGGGTGCTTATCTTGCAATTGTCCTGATTTCATTTGGCTGGTCATTGGGAAAGGATATTGCAGTGTAATGTTATAAGGTAACAATTGATTAATTGGCGAGCCCGCAAGAGGTCCCAATATCTTTCCAATGGCAATAGGTGGGTTTTGTAAGTCTTATTATTCTATGATTTAAACAAATCTCCATTACACATTGCAGATTGCTTTCACTTCAAAACCACTTCATCATTTCAAAGGTCAGATAGCTGGTGCAAAGAAATATTTTGATCTCAATCAAAATCATTGATGCAAACATGCCAAAGATTTTCTCAAATAATCTCTCCTTTCTCCTCAGGGCTTTGCCTGTATGATAAACTGCAACTGCTGGAGGATTGCTTGGCTAGAAGTATGAGATCCAACTGTTCATTGTTGACCCAGGAGCCTTGACATTAAACACATGTATTTAAATTTAAGAAGCAGACGGAGGACATTATTGTGTTTACTTTGAAATGGAAGACATCTCTGTAGAAGTAACTAGTAATGAGTTTATAGGACAATATCCTCACTTCTTTTATCAAAAAATGTTTACTTTTCTATGACAAGAAATGCTCCCTTAGGTACTGCATTAATGTTCCTGTTTTTTTAAAAAGATTGTTGCTAAAGAAGCATTTTCTGCATGATGGGTATGGTTCACAGCCAGGCTCTGTCATCATTAATGCTAAATGTGATCAGGTATAAAATTAGATGACAATTATGGAAACATGGAAATAGACCATTGAAAATTTATGATAGAGATTTTGGGGTGGCAGAGTGGTGCAGCAGTAGAGCTGTTGCCTTACAATGCCAAAGACCCGGGTTCGATCCTGACAACGGGTGCTGTCTGTGCGAAGTTTAACAGTTCTCCCTGTGACCACGTGTGTTTCCTCAGGGTGCTCCAGTTTCCTCCCACACACCAAAGACATACAGGTTTGTAGATTAATTGTCTTTGTGAAAATTGTAAATTGTCCTTAGTGTATAGAAGTTCCTCCTCACCTCCTTACAAAATGAGTGTCCTTTAATTCTGTGGTATGACCTCTGGTTCAAGACTCTCCCACCAGAGGAAACATCCTTTCCACATCCACTCTATCTGTGCTTTTCATTATTCTGTAAGTTTCAATGAGGTCCCCCTTCAACCTTCTTAACTCCAGCACATAGAGGCCCAGTGCTGTTAAACACTCATCATATGCTAACCCATTCATTCCTGGAATCATTCTAGTAAACCTCCTCTGGATCCTCTCCAGAGCCAACACATCATTCCTAATTTGCCCACAGTGCTCCAAATGCGGCATGACCAGCGCCTTATTCATTATGTTGAGTAGAAACCTAGAACAGTGAATTCAATGCAATTTACCATTCTTCCTTGGATTCCATAACTTTTACCCCTTTTGACCTGTCTCCCATCCAGGACTTTGTCAATAACTAAAATTCTTCTCACCTTTCTTTATGTGAGAATCATCATGAAACTGAATAGCAATATTGGCTATGACAAATAACAACACACATATAAACTAGTTCTGATACAGGCTGAGTAAAAAAATGTTATAAATGTAAAGGTTCAAGTCATATTGTGGAACAATATTGAAAATATAAATTTGGAATAAAAATTATAATGTGTGATGTTGTCATTCAAGATGCACGAAGGTCATTCAGTTAATAATTTGACTGTAAAATTAGAAATGTGTGCATTAAATTGGCTGGGTTAGGTGGAGTCAATTACTGCCAGTCTCAACTAATGAAGCCTTGTTCCATGAAGAATCCTGGCTTGAAACTAAAGGGTTACATTGTCCTTTATAGAACACTGATTTAAGTGTGACCAAATGAAAGATAAAAAGCTAGAAGGTTTTCAAGTCTGAAATCATCCTGGTACTTCACAAAGCCATTTGTAACATAAAAATGACCCCCTTTCAAATGGAGTTCATTGCTAACATGCCAGCATAGCACGCAGGTTATTTTTTCCCCTTCTGTGTTGGGGGCAGCTTTGCATCAGAAGAATTCTTGGCAATTAATGCGCTACCTCTTGGGCTAATTAAATTAGAAAGGATAAAAAAAATACAGAGCTGCTTTTGTGGTGGACACAATGTTGTGCTTCATGCATCTTGCTCAGGGAGGAATTTATGCCATTTCGCCCCAGCTCCACAGTTGCCTCTAGCAGAGCTCTGGACTCTCTTAACACAGTCAAGTTCCTAATTTGCTTCAATGAGAAAGAATTATTAACTGATGATAAGAAAGGAGCATTCAGAGCTCCAGGCTTAGTGTGTGAAAGAATGAACTAACTGGCACCTGAAGCGCATGCGATTTTTATTAATTCCTGCCTAAAACAACGCATTCAGGAGTAAAATTGCTGTGCACATGACAAAAGAAATTATGTTTTAAATTCTTCAGCTATGTAAATGCTACTGCTTAATTTCAGCCCAAACTGAATCACAAGACTAAAAGGGAATGGGGGAAAAAAAATGCAGCATAGAATTAAATAAAAAAGAACATGTAAAAGCTAGGTCATCAGAACTGAAAATATGATTTCTATACTACAAATAGATCTTAATAAAAAGTCAAAATCATGTATAAATAAGACAAAATAAGAAAGGTGCGTAATGTATCTAGAAGTTTGAAACTCAGGAGATGTGTTGGAAAGAGATACCAAATTTCACTCACACACGATAATGCAATATATCTTTGACTATGCAGCAATGAAACTTTACATATATTTGATTCCAAAAGGACATGTACATAAAGTAAGCATGGGCAGCCAGAACATCAAATCATATCCTGTTAGATAGAATTCTGGAGCATAGTGAACATACATTGCCCAAATTAAAGGATTTAATGGTAATCCTATTGAATTTACTGCCAGTTTTGACCTTGGGACCACAGTATATTTTATAAAAATATAACCACATTCTGTCAAATATGTTTTTTGTTAAATGTTTTCAGATTTTTTGCTTAGATTGCAACGGTGGAATTAATAATTAAGTGGGTTGCAGTATTAAGATTTATGAATTGGCAGCTTGAAGTATATAGAAATCCCAATCCAAGCATGATACTCATTTGGTTCCAAAAATTCCTATCAAATTAATCATACATTTGTCAAGATTTAACTGTCTATGACTTTTAGTTACCAATTTTAAATCTGCCCATTATAATCCTTTAAGGTTTTTATATCATTTCCATAGACTGCATTTCAAATATTATTCCGTAGTAATGGATACACAGTCAGGATCCTATAAGTACAATTCATATAAAATGAAAAAAAAACAACTTATTAAACACTCTGTTAAAACATTTCTTTGCCATCTCAAACTAATCAGACTATCGAGACTATAGAAAAAAATTGACGCAAGCCAGACCATCACACAAACCAACTTCCCTTCTATTGACTCCATCTATACCTCATACTGCCCCGGCAAGGATGAGTCGCACCCTGGCCACTCCCTCTTCTCCCCTCTCCCATCAGGCAAAAGGTATAGAAGTATGAAAACGCACACCTCCGGATCCAGGGACAGTTTCTTCCCAGCTGTTATCAGGCAACTGAATCATCCTGCCACAACCAGAGAGCAGTGCTGAACTACTATCTACCTTTTTGGTGACCCTCGGACTTTCCTTGATCAGACTTTGCTGGCTTTACCTTGCACTGGACATTATTCCCTTGTACTGTACTGTAAATGTACAGTAAATATACCACCAGAGGCGCTGTACGATTGGCAGCCCCGCTAACAGTCTGTTTGTTTTTTCGTCTTTTTTAATTTTTTTTAGTGTGTGTTAAAAGTTAGTGTAAATATTCTCTGGTTTGCTTTATGTGGGGTGGGGGGGGGGGGGAGGGGGAGGGGGAGGGGGAATTTAAAAAAAAGTTCTTACCTTGCTGAAGATGCGATTATTTTCCGGATCGCATTCTCTGGTCGCTATGCAGCCTACCATCGATGGAGCTGGAGGCCTCCTCGGATTGACCTTGGGCCCCACCTCGGGGCATGGACTTACATCGGAGTCAATCCCTTGCCTGGGATCACTCCAACCGTGGCCTGAGGACTTAACAACCGAGAGCTCGCAGTCTTACCCTGAGAGTTGTGAATTTGTGGTTTTCAACAAGAGAGTTGTGAATCTGTGGCTTTCACCCAGAGAGTTGTGAATCTGTGGAATTTTCTGCCTGAGAAGGCAGTGGAGGCCAATTCTCTGGATGCTCTCAAGAGAGAGTTAGATAGAGTTCTTAAAGATAGCGGAGTCAGGGGATATAGCGAGAAGGCAGGAACAGGGTACTGATTGTTGTTGATCAGCCATGATCATATTGAATGGAGGTGCTGGCTCAAAGGGCCAAATGGCCTACTCCTGCACCCATTATCTATTGTCTCGGGAGAGGTCGTGGATGTCGGGAGCCCCAACGTCGCGGAAGGTTCGACCAGCTCCGACTCGAGGTTCGATTGTCCGGCGCGGGGGAGCTGACATCCCCCCCCAATGCAGGAGCCGATCGCCTCGATGTGGAGGGCCAAATGCCCCCGGCTATGGAAGTCAAGATCATCCCATCAACGGGCTTGAGGCCCCGACCATGGGAGAGCAAAGGGAAGATATTTTAACTTTTTTTTGCCTTCCATCACAGTGAGGAATGTGGAGAAGTCACTGTGATGGATGTTTATGTTAAAATGTGTGTTCCGTTGCTTTTTATTTGTATGACTGACTTGGCAAGTGAAATTCCTCGTATGTTGCAAAACATACTTGGCTAATAAAGGATTATTGTGATTGTGATTGAATTGTTTTTCTGCTAATTGGATATCACACAACAAAAGTTTGATCCTTGCTTTCTCCCTCCTTCCCCTCCTCTTCTCAGCTCTCCCACAAGCCTACTGTCTCCGCCTCTTCCTTTCCTTTTCCCGCCACCACCCCCCCCCCCCCCCGACATCTGTCTGAAGAAGGGTCTCGACCCGAAACGTCGCCTATTCCTTCGCTCCATAGATGCGGCCTCACCCGCTGAGTTTCTCCAGCATGTATGTCTACCTAACATTCCTCCCATAATCAAGTCCATCAATGCAAAACATGTAATTTCTCACTTTACACCCCTGTTTTGATATTATTGAAACTGAGTATTATATTTGCCAACATTTCAAATACATAATAATTTATGAGTCCCAGAGAATGTGGACTAGCTGATAGGAAATTTGTTAATTTTTAAATTGGGAGTTCAGTTTTGTTTGTAAGCCATTTCATCATTTGCAAATGTTAACATGCAAGATACCTGTAATAACATAATAAAGAAAGGAATGAATCATTTCTGCTATGAATTTATTGCATGTTAATCTTTTTTTCTAGGATTCTGCAGGCTTACAGTTAAAGACGTTGCATTCACCCAGTGCAGTCATTTCAATTTCTAGTATTGAGTCGTTGAGTGAACTTTACTATTATTGTTTATAAAACTAACATCCTGATCTAATTTCTCTCACTCTATTTTAACAGGAGTGTTAATCTATTTAACAGAGATGTGCTCACCCCACCATTACAATAGTGAAAAGAATAATTGCTCACATTAATTTACAGGCCTAATTGCTTTTAGCACGAGGAAAGATTGTGCTATCAATGAATAGATCTCCACAAATTATAGGCATGTTTTTATTTAATTATAGGTATATATAACCGAGTGTATTGTACATATGATTACAGATTTAAACACAAAGAACTCACAATTCCAAACCTACTGAACTGGATAACAGAGGAGAATTGGGTTGGGGTGGTAATAGTGAGATGCAGCGACACACAAAGTGATAATTCTGGATGTCGAAAACAATGCTCAATAACATGAGAAATGTAGGAATTTTGACACCTTGATTATGCTTTGTCATTCAATAGATCTTGTCTGATCTTCTACCTTATCACTACTTTCCTGGCCTTTTTCCATTCATATTCCTAATATCCAGGAATCTATTTATCTTAATTTTGAATGTAATATATAGCAAAATGAGAGCCACTGTGGGTGTAGGACAATTAGCCGCTTGAGTCTGCTCTACAATTCAACAAGATCCTGGTGGATCAGATGTTAGTCTAAATGTAACTTGCTCCCATATCCATTGATTCCCTTTTCTGTTCTTATGTCTGATCTTGCCTGATCTTATGATGTCATGATCCTGATGGACCCATGTTTTGGGAACTAGTGAAGCCATTGCCGAAGAGATTAAAACAAGGACATATTATGGATCTGGTATATGGCTACACTTGTGGTTAGTAATGGCAAAGCAAGAATTAAATACAATTATGTAAATAAAATTATTATTATTTAAGAAATATATACAATTAGGAGAGGCATAGACACTCAGAACATTTTTCCTAGGCTGGAAATATCAAATAACTCGAGGGCATGGCATTAAGATGCGAGGGCAAAATTTAAAGGGATTGTGTGGAGTGAGATTTTTACACAGATAGAGAGAGGTGAGTGCCTGGAAAGTGCTGCCAGGTGGTTGTGGAGGCAGATACGACCGCGGCATTCAAGAGACTTTTGGATAAAACATGTATATATAGGAAATGGAGGGATATGGTTTATGTACCGGCAGATAAGAGTTGTTCTGTACAGATATTGTGGGCCAAAAGGTCTGTTCCTGTGCTGTACTGTTCTATGTTCACTTTGAAGTTTATTTTATTTTATTTTAAGATACAGCATGAAAATGTGTCCTTTGGTCCCCACACTAACACAATCCTACACACACTAGGGACAATTTACAATTATATAGCAATGTTACAAAATTTTGAGATTTTTAAAATCAAGTCTGTAATTTATCCCATCAGATAAAGCATAAAAATAAGTTTAATTTGACACCTAATTCACTTTCATATCTCAAGTATTTAAAAAGTTATGGCCATTTTCATACTGGGAAATGAGCATCTTGTTCCCTATTGATTTTCTATGGACATAACAAAAAAGCTGTGATCGTGAACAGTCAAAAGCCCATAACTTTCTTAAAAATTAAGAGAACTGAATGAAATTTTCAGTTATCATAGATTGAAGCATTCTGAAACAAATATAAAATAATCTTACTTGGATGACCTGAAATTAAAGCATATAATTAGTTAGTTACCTAATTGTAGCTAATTTCAGACTTCAATTACTAGATCTAAACCTATCCATTTCTTAATAAATGATTAACATTTTTAAATAGCCTAAATGTCCAAATAATATTCACAAATAATTCACAATAAAACATGATTTTAAAATCTCATTTACATTAATTTATAGGCCAAATGGAAGGAATTTAGTGTTTAATTGCTGTAAATAAATGCCCATTTAAATCAGCTTTCCAGTGGGTCCCTGTGGAACGCGCTGGTTTAGAACGTTCACATTGCGGTAGATTTGTGCCCCAAATGCCGAGAAAAATACTGCGCGATATAATGGGCCCAAATTGAGCTACTCGCAATATTAAACTTTGTATAAAGGGATCTTTAGAAGCCCTTTTTAATGTAAAAATATACAACCTAACTTCTGCTATTTGCTTTATGAGACCCTGCGGTTGCTGGCGGTCGCGGGTTTAGAGATTGATTTTTAAACTACTATAACTATTATTCAAGGCCTTTAAACCTAATAATAGCTTTTGCGACGGGGTCTTCCAGCGATTTTTCGTTAATAATTAACTAGGCTGAACATTTTCGATTGGAACAGCTTAGAGAAAATCGCGTTTTAAACCCGCCCCCTCTAAACGGCGCCAAAATCGCGCACACCCTCAGCAGCAGATCTTCAACGACGCTTCAGGTAGGCTTTGCAGCATACCTAAATTATACAAGCCAATTAACCTACAAACCTGTACTTCTTTGGAGTGTGGGAGGAAACTGGAGATCCCGGAGAAAATTCACACAGTCACAGGGAGGACATACAAACTCCGTACAGACAAGCAGCCATAGTCAGGATTGAACCTGGATCTGAATTGAATCTTAAAATGGGAAACAAAAATGTTTTGGTGGGAATTTAAAAAAGGAAGGTGAATAATGCTGAAAGACAGTGGTGTCAGTGGTAGAGCCAATGCCTCACAATGCCAGAGAGATGAGTTCAATCTTGATTTTGGGTGCTGTCCGTAATCGAGATTACACGTTCTCCCCATGACCACATGGGTTTTGTCCGGGTGCGCTGGTTTTCCTCCCAGATGCAGGTTTGCAGATTAATTGCCCCTAATTGCAGATTAATTGCCCCTAGTGTGTAGGGTGATTGAGAAAGTGGGATAACATAGAACTAGTGTGAACGGGTGATCAATGGTTAGAATGAACTGGTGGACTGAAGTGTCTGTTTCCATGCTATATCTCTAAATTAAATTAAACTAAACTAAACTAAACTAAACTAAATCTATAACTTGGAAGTCAGGAAGAGACACTAACAACTACATATGCGCATCTGTCCACAGTATTAATCAAAAAGCCTTCAGTGAAGAGTATTTGAAAATAGATAATAGAAAATCTGCAGAATCTTTTCAACAAGTAAATTTTGTTGCAGCTGGAAATGGTTCAAGGTAATATACTTAGATCTGGGTTCCACCTCAACATTGCTCAACAAGAGGAAGACTTTCAGTTGGGTAATAACCGTCATCTGTAATATTTTGCAATAACTAACTCAGTGAACTTGGAAGCAGCACAATCTCAGTCATTGCATTTTTTATTTGATATATATCACTACATTAGGGAAAGTAAAGCCAGCAGCCTCGATAATTTAATCTGTTCTTGCCAAAAATACAAACCAAAAACTGAGTAAAAACTACTGCAATGATCACCTATTATTCATTCTGTCCGAGTATCTGATCATAACTATGTCTATTTAATGGGCTTGCAAACATGGAATGATGGGGGAAAAAAATGTCTCACATGTTTAATGTTCTTAGGGCAGATCCCAGGTAATTAGATCCATCTTCTCATGTGTTTTATACTGATTTTAAGTAAAGGTGTTATCTCTAATTCAAAAATTTAAAAGGGAGTTCCACATTGCTGCTACTGGGGTCAGATCTGTGATAACAGCAGAATAATAAGTACATTATTGAACTGTGCAAAATACTAATATAAAAAGAAAGACAGATACCAGAGTGCAGAACTGGAGCCGAGGTAACTGAAACAACATTAAAAAAATGAGGTATGAACCATACACCTCTACTTGCAGTAAAGGTCTGTGATTCTTGATTTGCATTGACACACCTCATGTTGATTACTCACATACTCAGTCAGATCATTTCAGTTTTAGAGAGCTGAATTTACTAGTGTAATAACACATCCTGAGGGGTTGCCAGCATTATCGCCTTGTAGCCTCAACTGTATATCTAAATTGTTTTATATTAGGTAATTTAATACTCCTGAAAGCAGATTGAGGATTGATATAAGTTGGCAATCTGCTTTATCTTTATGTAACACATTAATAAAACACAAGGTAGACACAAAATGCTGGAGTAACTCAGTGGGACAGGCAGTATCTCTGGGGTGAAGGAATGGGTGACGTTTCGGGTCGAGTCCCTTCTTCAGACTGATGTCAAGGGAGTGGGCGGGCAGAGATAGAATGTAGTCGGAGACAATAAGACTGGTGGGAGGACTTGGAAGGGTCAGAGAATGGTGAGAGAGGGAAAGCAAGGGTTATTTGAAGTTAGAGAAATCATACTGCTGGGGTATAAGTTACCCAAGCCAAATATGAGGTGCTGTTCCTCCAATTTGCTCTGGGCCTCACTCTGTGAATGGAGGAGGCCCAGGACAGAAAGGTCAGATTGGGGAGTTAAAGTGCTGAGCAACCTGGAGATCAGGTACGTTAAGGCGGACTGAGTGGAGGTGTTCAGCGAAACGATTGCCAATCCTCCGCTTGGTCTCGTCGATGTACAGAAGTTGACACCTGGAACAGCGGATGCAGGAGATGAGGTTGGAGGAAGTGCAAATGAACCTCTGCCTCATCTGAAAAGACTGTCAGGGTCTTTGGATGGGGGGAGGTAAAGGGACAGGTGTTGCATCTCCTGCAGTTGCAGAGGAAAGTACCTGGGGAGGAGGTGGTTTGGGTGGGAAGGGACAAGTTGACCAGGGAGTTGCAAAGGGAACGGTCTCTGCGGAAAGCAGAAAGGGGTGGAGATGGGAAGATGTGGCCAGTAGTGGGAACCCGTTGGAGGTGGAAAAATGTTGGAGGATTATATGCTGTATGCGATGGCTGATGGGATGGAATGTGAGGACAAGGGGAACTCTGTCCTTGTTACAAATAGGGGAAGGGGGAGCAAGTGCTGAGTTGCGGGATATCGAGTAGTCCCTAGTGAGACCCTCATCTATAATGGAAGAGGGGAACTCTCATTTCCTAAAGAATGAGGACATCTCTGATGCCCTGGTATGGAAAACCTCATCCTGGGTGCAGATGCGGCGTAGACAGAGGAATTGGAAGTAGGGGGTAGAGTCTTTACAGAAAGCAGGGTGGGAAGAAGTGTGGTCTATATAGCTATGGATGTCAATGGGTTTGTATAAAACAAAAGCTGTGGTCACATTTATTTGGCTGAACTGTTCAATTTGCCTTCACTTAATGGTAACAAATAATGCACTTGGTATGCTACCTAGGATAGACAATCAGAACTTTATTTCTGGGGTGGAAATTTCAAAGGCGAGTGGGCATGGATTTAAGATCAGAGGGAAAGAGTTTAAAGGTGATGTGAGGGTTAAATTAGTTCCGTAGAGGGTGCCTGGAATGTGCTGCCAGGGGTGTTGGTGGAAGCAGACATGATAATGGCACGAGGTTTTTAGATAGGCACATAGATACACATGGTATGTAGGGGTATGGATTGTGTGCAGGAAAAGGCTATTTTACTTCGGAGTCACGTGAGTGACTACGTGAAGAACCCCGCCAGGACGCATGCGTGTCATATCGCTACACGCATTGCAACGAGTCACAGCAGGGGGAACGACGTTCCCCTTAACGGCAGAATTTGAAAGCCGGGAACAGCAGGTAAGGAGACTCTGCGTTCTTTCCACTTACTTCACAGGTGGAGGCATGGACAGATCCACGAAGGCTGCGAAAAAGCTGGTGGGGGAGAACCGCGGAGTTGCGGGCAGCCAGCAGCAGCAGCCAACGGCACGCCAATCTCCCGTAATGGGAACAGCTGTGCCCGACTTCGCTCCCACACCGGCCAAATCAACACCACGGCCGGGCGGTAAAGCAAAGCAAAAAACTAACAGTCGTTGACTCCGATGAGTCCGACTTTGAACAGCCGTGAGCGGCCAGTGCCCGTGAGCATTGGGGTCGGTTGGAGCGGCTTGAGGAGCAGGAGCATCCGCGAGCGGCCAGTGCCCGAGAGCATTGGGGCTGGTTGGAGCGGCTTGAGGAACAGGAGCAGCCGCGAGTGGCCGTGTCCGAGAGCATTGGAGCCAGTTGGAGCGGCTGTTGGAGCAAATACTCCAAAGTGACAGGCTCCGGGAGAGGGAGCCTAGTCACAGTGGGCAGCTAGTAAGTCCTACAGCAGTACCTCTTGTAGGGCTGCACAGTGTTTCTCCCTCATCAGAGGGGAGTACAGGGGGTCAATTCTGGGCTGACCCTGAAGAGGGGTGTGCAGAAAATACCCCTAATGTGCATGGGGTGCAAGAAAACCTATTGGATATGGTGTCCCAGTTCATTCAACCCGACCAAACTGGCCAAAACCTGGAGCCTAAAATAACTGCAAGCATCGACTACTTGTCATTCAACCAGCTATAAGGACAGGCATTATTGGACACCACAGCAAGACACTTACCACCAGGGAACTGCAAATCACTGAATGTTCCCAGTGTCAACCAGTGTATTTGGAAACATGTCGGAGCCTCAATTAGAGCCAGGGACTTGAAACTACAGAAAGTTCTGAAAGTCCTAACAGCGGGAATTACGGCTTTCGCCCGCACAATAAACGAAAAAGACATGACACAAGATCACCAGGATGCACTGGCTTTATTTTGCAACTCCCAATATGAGTTAAATAGCATTAGGAAGAGTGCCATCCAACCGGCTTTAGACCTCAAATTTGCAGGCCTGTGCAAACCTGGAACCTCCAAACCACCAATATTACTATTTGGAGGTGACTTATCCAAACAGGTAAAAGAACTTGACGAAGAGGGTAAAACCCTGGGGCTCATTAAAGCAACGTCTAAAAACTACTTCGGCCAGAAACAGCACCCCTATGCACCACCAGTCGGCCAAGACAAACTGTTGAAAGCTCGAAGGCCAGGAACACTCAACGTCGGTCTTTTTTAGGCCATGGCCCAGATCGGCCTTCCTGGGAAATGCGCTAACCCTCAACACCGACCTAACTACAGATCCAGACACCGGCGCCTCAACGTCCACGGAGGATGCCGAAAAAGTAACAAACCTACCACTAGTAACCATGGAGGTAGGTGGGTCTGGTTCCTTACGAGGTTGGTGGGAGATTACAATTCTATCTGGATGCATGGAATAAGTTAACTACCGACACTTATATTTTAAGCAGTATAGGGTTATACAATAGGATTTATACAAAAACATAACCCTCCAATTCAGCAGAACCGAATGTTCGTGCTTACAGGCAAAGAAAAATCAAAAGCGCATGCTGAACTACAGCGGCTTTATAAAAAAGGAGTAATTGAGAAAACCCAACACGAATCACAGGAATTCGTGTCCAAAGTCTTTATCATAAACAAGAAAGATGGTGGTTGCCGCATCAACATAGATTTGACTAATTTGAATACTTTCGTACAATATATTCATTTCAAGATTGGAACCTTTGTTACTGCTAAGCAATTGATTTCTAAGGTTACTACATGGCAAGCATCGATTTAAAAGATGCTTACTATACAGTACCCATAAGAGGTGACCATAGATGTTATTTAACACAATGGATCATCTGGGGTTCACCCTTAACTCAGTTCACATGTCAGTGACTTTGCCGAAAGAAAAGGTTACAGCCTTAACAGAGGCTTGCAGCAAAATCATTGACATCACTAAACCATCCATCAGACTGGTAGCAAGAATAATTGGCAAATAGTGGCTGCGTTTCCAGCCACACAATTCGAACCTTTACATTATCGAAATTTACAGAGGGCTAAAATACGAGCACTCAAAAATTTAAGGTGGTCATTTTGACAGACCGATGAAGCTACCAACAGAGGCCATAATGGAACTAAAATGGTGGAAAGATAACATTAGGCATTGTTCCAATCCAATCATTATCAGCAACCCGTCTTTGGTACTACAAACTGATGCCAGTGCACTTGGTTGGGGTGCTACCAATTCCATCTCCAGCTGTGGGGGAGATGGAATGCACAGGAGGCATCATTATTACAAACACTGGGCATAAACTACCTGGAAATGTTAAGTACAATCCATGGCCTTAAGTCATATTGTTCTGGGTTATATCACCAGCATGTTAGACTACAAATTGACAACACCACCGTGGTAGCATATATCAACCATATGGGTGGAAACAAATCGACATCATGTGACAATCTGGCCAACACAATTTGGCAATAGTGTATCCAGAGAGATATTTGGATATCAGCTACCTATTTACCAGGTAAACTAAATTTAGTGGCAGACACCAGGTCATGCAAATTCAATGAAAACACTGAATGGATGTTGGATAAAAATGTATTTGCTGAAATTACAGCACGGTATGGAACACCAGATATCGACCTATTCGCATCCAGGCTCAATCACCAGTTATCGAATTATGTTTCATGGGAACCAGACCCTGGGGCAGCGGCAACAGATGCATTTTCGCTGCATTGGGGGATATTGTTTATTTATGCATTCCCTCCTTTCTGCCTCATCAGTCGGGTATTAAGGAAAATACAGCAAGACTCCGCGTCTGGTATTTTGATAGTACCCGATTGGCCTACTCAACCATGGTTCCCGGTGATACTCGACATGGTATTAGAACCATGCATCACCATCCATCATAGACCTAATTTACTGGTTCATCCCGCAACAAGGGAAAGTTACCCATGTCATAATTATATAAACCTATTAATTTGTAGAGTTTGAAAGCACCTCTACTACACCTGGGACTGACGGACCGAACAGTGGATATTATTTCAGCGGCTCACAGACAGTCCACCAAAAAACGGTACTTGGTGTACATCAAGAAATGGGAAATGTACTGTCACAACAATAACATCACCCACAGATCTATGAACATCCCGTCTGTTCTGGAATTCCTGGCAAGCCTCCATTACAATGAGGGGCTCAGTTATAGTGCCATCAACTGCGCCAGAAGTGCTCTGTCAACATACCTGTGGCAAGGAACAGAGCGGCATTCTGTTGGGACACACCCCCTGGTAACCAAACTCATGAGGGGCATTTTTATGTTAATCCGCCAAGAACCAGGTACTCCCAAATATGGGATGTGAGCATTGTACTGACCATGTTAAGAAACTGGTGTCCAGCTACAGCTCTGTCCCTACAGAAACTGACTATGAAAACAGTCATGCTGATGGCCTTGGTCACGGCACAAAGGGTCCAGTCGCTACAGAAACTAATGCTGGACAACATGACTATTTCATCTGGAAATTTAACTTTTCACATCAATTAATTAGTCAAACAGAACAGACAGGGGTCAGCAAGCCTAAAAACAGAATTCAGGGCCTACCCGACAGATGATCGTCTCTGTATTGTAACACACTTACTATTATATATGGAGTATACTAAGATCATCAGAGGCAAAGAAATGTCACTTTTAATCAGCTACAAACAGCCACACAAAAAAGTGACAGTCCAGACCATCTCGAGATGGCTAAAACAGGTCCTGATAAAGGCTGGAGTAGACACTAGCATTTTTAAATCTCACTCCACCAGGGCTGCAGCTACATCGGCAGCTATGAAGTTGGCTGTTCCTATGGACCAAATCCTCAAGACAGCAGGATGGTCAACGGAGAAAACTTTCCAACAATTTAACAACAATCCAGTCATTGAACCTGGAACATTTGCAGAAACAATTTAAAGTTCTGTAATATAATTTTACCCCATAAATAGGGGCTATAATTTGGTGTTAATAAATTTATCGTTGGTTTTTCAATATCGTATTGATGTCTAATGATGTTAACACTATTCTCCCCATAATCAATGCAGATGTGATGCATGGACTCGTTTCCACGGCATGAAATCACAGAGCTTTAAAATCTTCACGTAGTCACTCACGTGACTCCGAAGTAAAATAGTAAGATTAAACGAGAACTTACCAGTTTGAAGTTTGATCGTTATTTTATGAGGAGTAACGTTGAGGGATTACGTGCCCTCCGCTCCCACCCTTGATCATATACTCAACTGGTATCTCTTCTCTAATCTTACTATGTTTAGTCATTACAGTTATCTGTGATTTCACACCGCTGCTTTGAAGAATGACACGCATGCGTCCTGGCGGGGTTCTTCACGTAATCCCTCAACGTTACTCCTCATAAAATAACGATCAAACTTCAAACTGGTAAGTTCTCGTTTAATCTTACTATTAATTTGGCATCATGCTTGGCACAATCATTGTGGGCCACAGGGTCTAATCCTTTGATGTACTATTCTGTCTTCTACGTTCTAATGACGGGCCAGTAGATTTTATCAGATTGTCAGTAGTGTTTGCATTTTTGTTGATATTGTCAGCTATTTTTGCCCCTTCTTGAATGGTTGTTAGTTGTCCCTCTGCTAACCCAGTAGTTTTGTTGTGAATGAGAGCGAACAAAATAGTTTACCGATGTTTCCCTTCAACTTGTGCATTATCCATTGGCATATTGAGCAGCACACGCCTGCTGAATACCAGTGGTACTGCACTGGAGCACCTGCTGCAGCACCAGAAGAAACTGCGAAGGGAGTCAATGGAATTAATATTAGAGGCAATGTGATGATACTGTAATACAACATGCAATTCACAATGGACTGGTGATGTATTTCCAAACAAAAGGGCCAAAGGATGAAGAAGGGTCTCGACCCGAAATGCCACCCACTCCTTCTCTCCAGTGATGCTGCCTGTCCTGCTGAGTTACTCCAGCATTTTATGTCTATCTCAAAGTGTCTAAGGCACTGTTAAGCCCCGTCCCACTTTCACGACCTAAATCGCGATCTCTGACGACCTTCCACGACTATGTGTACGACCTCCTACGACCTTCCACGACAATGTCTATGACCTTCTACGACTATGTTGAAGATCTCCCAAGACCTCCTTCGATCTCCTTCGACTATGTTGAAGACTGGCTTCGACCATGTACGTTTTACTGCTGTTTGCAGCAGCCCTTTTGCTTCAGCAGCCTTTTAAGAAAGGCAGAAGGGGAAGAGCAAGGGTGAAGAGGAAGCACAAGAAGAGTCTCAATGGGTGAATGGAGATGATGTGATGGACTGTCCCAGTGCACCAATGACTGGAAGAGAGTGGCGCTGTGCTTTGACAAAAGATGGAACTTTATGCACATGTGGGGCAGTGGATGGCAGCATGCCATTCTTGTCCCTGTCCCTGTACACCTCATTTTCCTTTTTGTACAGGATGGCATTCTGCTGGAACCATTCCTCAAGGTCCCCCTCCTGCTGCCTGGTGAAGGTGTAGGGCATAACCTTCCTCCAGCCCTCCCTCACCACCAGTGGGGCATCTGCCTCTGATGCTGTGTCAGACACTGGAGAAAGGGCTGCTTTGCTGCCTTCAAATTAGGCAGTGAAGGATGGGGTGGTGGTGGGGACATATACTACCACCTTGGTCTCCTCCTCCAGGGGTCCTTCATGCAGGGCACCCTCCTCCTGCATTATCACATCCTGTGGCATCACCTCGTGCCACTCCTCCTCTTGGGTGGGCAACATCTGCATGTCCATTGTTTTTTAGGGTTGTGCGCTGCTGCCTTTTTGGTGCCATCTCTAAAACACAAGTCTCCTCTCCAAAGAACTCTCCAGCTATGAATGAACATGCCTTGGAGTGATAGAGGTGACATTCTGCTGTTTAAATAACCTTTTTTTTCTACTGACCTTTATTTCACCCCGGAGCTATTATCTTCGACTGCCTCCGACCACCTAGGACTGCCTACAACTACCTACGACTAGCATCACGACCTACTACGACCTACCTACAACCTACCTACAACCTACCTACGAGTAAAAAGTATCGATTTTTTCCATGCCAACCTTTTTTTACTCGTGGACATTTTTTATCAGGCTAGAAAAAAACGTCGCAACCTACTTGATGCCACGAGTATGTGGGGACCACTCACGAGCATGAGGATAACCTCCTACGACCTCCTACGACCTCGTGGTGACCATGCTGCGAGTATGAGTCAAGGACAAACTCGGCAGAGGTCGTGAATTAGGTCCTGAAAGTGGGACAGGGGCTTTAGAAGTTAACTCTTTCAGAACAGTGACACAACTGGTAGAGCTGTTGCCTCAAAGCATCGGAGTCCTTGGTTCCATTCTGACCTTGAGTGCTGTATTGCACATTGTAGGTTAATTGGCCTCTGTAACTTGCCCCTTGTGTGTGTACGAAGTGGATGCAAAAGTGGGATAATGTAGAACTAGTGTGAATGGGTGATCAATGGTAAGCATGGACTCGATCGGATCAACGACACATGTTAATGCTGTATCTTTCAATCAATTAATACATTTTCCTCTCTAGTTGATGTTAAACTCATGTATTCTGTATTAAACACAAAATGCTGGAGTAACTCAGCAGGTCAGACAGCATCTCTGGAGAAAAGGAATAGGTGACGTTTCGGGTCAAGACTCTTCTTCAGTTCCTTTCTACACATCATGTGTTATGTATACATCTTTACTTCAAATTAGATTCGGAAAGAGCATATGAAATTGGTGGGCCTTGTAGTGAAGGGACTTTCAGCAGGAAGGAGGCAAAAATAAGGATATGGCAAGTAATTTTACAAAGGAGGAAACAGCCAGTCTCAATTATAGGCAGAAAATGTAATTTATTTTTTAATGAAAATCTGAAAATATATTTACAATGTCACCACACCAAATGAACATTTCTTTGCAATCCTTTGGCACCACAGGCCAATGCCTTCCTTCCATGACATTACAATTCTAATACCATGATGTTAGAAGAATTCTTGATTGTGGGAACCCTTTAAGAAACATTACAAAACACATAGCCCTGTATATTATGGTACCGAGGATTATCAAGTATAAATTGATGGCGATGTTTGTCCATTTAAAATGTGAACACTTTAATATAAATGTGACAAATTAATTTAGTATGCCTCCTCTCAGCACTTGTTGCTTAAAAATATGTATTTGAGGGTACTCTGTACTCTACCTCCAACAAAGGTTTGCCCTTTATTGAGTATTGTGGCAAAGTATATTCTGCACCTATTATGTAACCCATACATTTTTATTCCACTAAACTCAATGAAATAAAAGTTGTATAGGTTTTATAATCAGGGCTTATCTGATGAATGAGATTATTGCCCATTTGCTCATGACTAAAATTGACCCTTTCATATCCAGGCTCTGACCATATCAGTAATCAAGCTCAAATGGTCATAGATAATCCAATGTTTTTCAAAATGTTTTTCAAAATAAAGCTTGGGCAGATTTTTTTTGGTCAATGATAGTTAAATAATCTCATTCTCCGTCAAAATTATTCACACACTTTGTTTCCACCCTGTCAGCTGTGAGTGGGACATGTTAAACAGACCGTTGAATGTTGTATTCCCCTGTCTCCATTCATTGAGAGGAGAGGAAGAATTGTCCCTTTGTATTAATTTCAAACCTAAACTGTATTTGTTGTTCACCCTTGTTCACTTGCAGAGGCAGCTTATCGGAATATCTTAACTCTCTCTGAGAAGCTCTTTAGCTCTGAAATAGCCAAGGTGATAATTAGGGATGTGGAAAGTTGGAAACCACTCGATGCTTGGTGCAGAAGAAAGGCTAATGAGCCATTCAGCAAACTCAGAACACTGCATAAATCTACTTGTGTGGCATCACTTCCAACACATGTATGGTGAATACTGGCACATGGATAAGTGTGCTTGTGCATGCAGTGTCTGATTTATTTTCCCTTAGTCTCAAAATCCATGCTAAAGGAGCTATCGTTTTTCTTTTTAAAAATTTACAGCTAATATCTTGTGTAATTTGCTCTTTCCTACCACTTTAAAATCCTAGGCTGTATCATAGGTTGTGAATTGTTAGGCTAGATATAATACCTTGAAAATATATATTATTCTTAAGCAAACTACTGGAACTTTATGTCTTGTTGCTTACCTGGTAAACTATTACATTTCAATGTTTGCATGCTACTTGAATTTAGGACAAGATATAAACATAAAACATCTCATTGTTCTTTTTTACCCACGTACTAGTTTCTCCATTTTACTTTACAGTTTTCCTTTCGTTTATACACGAGGTTCTGCAAATGTCGTCTAGTCACTTAGGTTTCTGTGATCTTGTTATAATAGGCAGGGCTGGCATTTTGCAGGAAATCATTTGCACAACATTAATTAGCAAAAAGTTTTAAAACTGTAGTGGCATTTACTGTGTATTGGCACAACCTTGGAAGCAGGTCAGGCATTCCTGAGTACTTACACTCTGAGTATTAGTAGTTATACCTTGATAACTTTTTAAAGGAATATATATTACTTATCTGCAGAAAGATTAAGAATAACTAATTATTCAAAAATTAAGCAGAACATTTTAAAAGGACGTTTGTGTGAATATCCATTAAATGAATGCATTTTACATTTTTTATGTTTTTATGTATATGTCCTACTGAAATAGTGCTGTATATGAAAGTGCATTCCGTGTCTTTACATGAATGAATGAGTACAAGTATTTATAACAAGGGTCTCACCTACAATCTATGTATGTGAATATTTTCCATGTGTTATTTACTAATTATGTGTATTTATGTTTGTGTGGTGTATCCACAGGTATGAGTGAATGAACATTTTTGTAAGACTTTACTGATTAAATCATTCATATTACAAACTATAATTTTAATTCATTTTGTTTCCCTGCAAAGTTTAGTCATTTGGAAGAAAAATAATCTCTGTTCAATTGTAAAAACCATCATTTAAAAAAATCACACAGATTGGATTTAAAATAGTTTTGAGCCTGTTTCCAATCTAAGTTTGTCTTCAAGAATGCCACTCTGCCAGTGTTTCATTTGAGAATAGCTGTGTTCTGAAAGTTAACTGTTTCACAGTCACAACCTTCCTATTTATATGAAGGGTTTATATGAAAAATAGGTGCCTGTTACCAGTGAAGGGTTAAATCAATTGTGCTTTCACAAAACAGAATTCAAATTTGATTAACATTTTATAATCTCTCCAATATTAATTTGGTATTAAATGGTTTTGAAGTTCTTTTTGAAAAAAAAAAGTGTGTATATGTACCAAAACCCACCCCCCAACTATCTAAAAAGTGGAAAATAATGTTTACAATAAACAAGGTAAAATTGTTTCAAGTCAGGCTGCAGCGTGTAAATAGGGGTGTGATCCGGCAGGATATAATCACTTCCTGGTCAGTCAGTTTTTATTTTGCTTAAGTTGGTTTTGTGATGTTTGGTTGATGTTTAAACATGATAAGCCCTGACAGCAGCCAGGTCTGTTATCAGAGAGAACAAAAAGTGGGCAAAATCTGCCTTTCTCACAGGCAATGTAAACTGGGAGATAATACTGCAGCCTTGATAGGACTGAATACTCATTGTTGAATGCAAAAATAACCTAAATGTCTTCTTCACTCAAGTGGAAGTCTTTGATTTAAGCTGTTTGTCGTTCAGGTTTGTGAAATATGCCGCAGACAACTGTTTTAAACTTCAGTGAGGAGACAAAGGAGCCACAATGGGGGCCATGCCTTCTCTCACAGGTGATGGAGTAGGCACAAAGAACCCTGCTCATAATGGCTGCCCTTCCAAAGGACAGATGGTGATGGGCCTGTTGCTAGGATCAAGCAGAAGAATGTAGTCTTAATTCCAGATTATTTGCCTCAGTGCCATGAATATCCCTAGGTTTCCTGAGGCAAAAACAAATTACAGAAAGAAAACATGGGGGGAGAAAAAAGGCTGGAGTCAGGTCAATAGAAGCTTCTGGGAAAGTGTCTGTTCAGCTGCCTGCAGTCACCTGGGGTTGAAATGAAGCAGGAAGGAAGATTGGTTTGGCAAGAAATCCAGCAGTCTTTGATGCACCAGATATTATAAAGAAAAATACCCAGGCCTTCCCATTAGAAGGCCGTTGACTGTCTTAATTAAGATAAACAGATTACTGAAAAGAGGCAGATTTTTAATGCTGTTTTGAAAATCATAGTTCTAGATGTCCATTTTTTGGAGGGAATCTATCCTGTTAACAATTTTTATCCAGCTGTAATTTGCTCATGGGTCTTGGCTTCCTTCAAACTCCCACCCTTTCTACTTTCCCACTGTCAAATGAAGGTTCATCAGCACATATCCCTGCTGTATCTCTCTGTATACAGAACCTTGTCTGCCTGTTTCCTCTATTGCACTTTTTTGTTTGTACTACTGTAATCATTTTGCTGGCCTAGATCCGTGTGGGTGTGCTGGCAGCTTTACAACAAAGTTACATGGGAACTGAGTTAAGGTTGAATATTTATTAGAAGAAGCCATCTGGCGTCAGACTGTCTGTACATGGGGCTCTTTTATACTCTCTCTCTTTCTCTCTCTCTCTCTCTCTCTCTCTCTCTCCTTTCTGCTTTGCAACTAGTGCATGCATGTAATGTGGCAAATACAAACGTATAAAATAGGGAACACCTTCATAAAAATACATTTTAATTTAGCTTACAAATACATAAATGATACAGCATCCAAATAAAAAAATATATAAATACAAATAAATGTATATCAAGTAAACATAAGCATACATATAGTTCATTGGCAGGCATGCACTTATATACACTAACTACATAAATTGAAAAAAATCATTTGCAATATATATGAAGACAGATGCATGCATACAGAAATATTAACAATACAGAAAACATAGAGGGATCACATTAAGCACAGGCAGAAAAATAGACAAGCAAAACAAGCATGCGTACAAACAAAATCATTTAACCATAACTCATCTCCCAATTAATTTTGGTAGAAATCTATCGGCACTGTCATAAATCGCTTCTTTGTTTTCAATGGCACCCTCCGTTTGAGGTAAATGTAACCACATAGCTATAAGAGCAGGTGTGGTTTAAGCCTTGGATTACCAAACATAGGTTATCAGATCATTGGTTCCGATGGTGTCAAGATTGTAGCCCAGTAAATCTAAGATTCAGTTCAAGGATTTATCTGCCAGTTCAACAGAAAGGCACTGTAGACTGCTATAAAAAGCACACTCAATTACCTCAAATTACCTAAACTTTGAATCTGAGCCATTTTTTTCTCCCAAAAGTCAACAAAAACAAATCGATAGGAGGATGGAGGGGGAAGGTTATCAATGCTGCAAATTGCAAAATAGAAACATGTTTTGGGTTATCTTGTTTAGTAAAGGCATGAAATCTTACTGTGTTGACCTTAGTCAATGTTGTATTCTTTTTTTTAGGCAATATGAACAATCTGGAAATTGTCAAGGTTTCAAAAAACAACAATGTACATTAGGATACTTTGCATTTCAGATGAGATTCTATTCCTTTTATTGTGTTTCGCTTATCTGCCATTTTATTCCCTGGTCTGTTGCAGAATTTTCTGCAGAAGGAGACCTTCAATTTATCAGGTGAACCACTGAGTAAAAGGCTCTCATACAGCACCAGCAAGTGTTACTTAATTGAGAACTTTCAGATGACACCATTTGGAGCTAATTAAAAAAAAACATTGAATCGGTACTCTATTTCCCTCAAGGTATTATGTCACAATTGGGGGAGGTTTGTAGGAGGTATGATTCAGACTGAATGGCCTGGATGAAATCCATTCTTCCCCTGCTGTTCCACCAAGAGACTATAACTTCATTCCAACCAGTTTTATTTTTGAAACTGTGGGCCCCTGAACAAATTTGATTCAGGTAATAGGAGTCAAACTATGAATGTCCGTGGGTCTACCTCAACCTAATTAGTATTTTAACCAAAGATGTGACTTTTCATTCAGGAATTAAAGTAGCTATAGTTTTTATACTGAAGGACAGTGGAGATTGTTTTCAAAATCCGGTTCAGATGGATTAACATTCATGGCCCCTCGAACAAACAAATGGGTTATTAAGAAGGTCACATAAATCTTTTTGATACGAGCCTTATCTCTGTTCCTTAAAGACAGATACAGGTGGTTGACTCCCTAGAAGCTGAGTCTGATTTCCAGATCTGGGTTATGCCTGTTCAGGAAGTTTGAATATTTCCGAACAAACTGTTCCTTGCAGTTTTTAATTAATTTGTATTTTTCTGGCACCTGAATCATAACTTTAGAGCCAAGCTTAATCTATCAATGACTCATTCTCACTGGTAATTTTTTGTGTCATCATATGTTGCAAAATGAGGTTGATGCTTTTACAAATGCAAATTGCTGGGCCTTACGTAGAATTTAAAAAAAATGCACAAAACACTTTTTGGTACAATAAGCACTTTTTTGAGTTAGCTAATTGATTCAGTTAATTTACCTGAAGCCAGGTACCACAATTGATGAATAAAACATTAAAAATACTTGCAATACCCAGCCTGCCAGGTAGCACCTGTGGAGGGAGAAACAGGGTTATTATGTTGTGTTAATGACCTTTCACCAATTCTGATATAAGATTGTTGACTTGAAATTATCTCTCCGAGTCTCCCTTTTTCCAGATGTACCACGAACTGCTGAACATTTCCAGCATTTTCTGGTTTTATTTCAGATTTCCAGCATCTGTGATGCTACATTTTAGGCCAATGAATAGTAATGTTGTAATTTAAGGTTCACAGGCTGATATAGCATTTCATTGCTGATCCCTACTTGTCCTTGAGAAGATGGTGGTGAGCTGCCTTCTTGAACCACTGCTGTCTTTGCGATGTGAATGTACCCTCAATGCTAGACACAAAATGCTGGAGTAACTCAACGGGACAAGCAGCATCTCTGGAGAGAAGGAATGGGCGACGTTTCGGGTTGAGACCCTTCTTCAGACTGAGGGTCAGAGGGAGACATAGAGATATGGAAGGGTAATGTGCGAAAACACATCAAAGCAGGTAATGTTAAGGAAATGTAGAATGGTTCTTTGTTAGCTGAGGGGAACCATATAACCATATAACCATATAACAATTACAGCACGGAAACAGGCCATCTCGGCCCTACAAGTCCGTGCCGAACACTTATTTTCCCCTAGTCCCATCTACCTGCACTCAGACCATAACCTTCCCTTCCCTTCCCATCCATATACCTATCCAATTTATTTTTAAATGATAAAATCGAACCTGCCTCCACCACTTCCACTGGAAGGTGACAAGGAGGCATACAATCAGTAAAATTTAATCTGGAGGACAGTGAAACTAGTTGGAGAACTGGGATGGGGAGGGACGGAGAGAAAGGGAGTGCAGCCATTAGTTGAAGTTAGAGAAATCAATATTAATACCGTTGGGTTGTAAGCTGCCCAAGCGAAATATGAATTGCTGTTGCTCCAAATTTCACTGGGCCTCACTCTGACAGTGGATGAGGCCCAAGACAGAAAGGGTACTATGGGAATGGGAGGCAGAGTTCAAGTGCTTTACATCCTACCCTTAATACGGTTGGGGGAGGGAATTCCATCAACAGCCTGTGATGGTGAGGGAACTGTGATACGTTTCCAAGACAGATGTGTGGTTTGGAGGGCAACTTCCAGATGGAAGTGTTCATATGCTTCTGCTGTCTTCCTCTTCTAGCTGGTCAGGATTATGGGTTTGGAAGGTGCTGTCTCAGGGGTTTTGATGATTTGCTGTATAAACTGGTATAAACTGTTGTGTCAGTGGTGGAGCGAGTGAATGGTTTTGGTCCAGAGGCTTGTAGATGGTCAACAGGCTATTTAGAGAGTTAACAGGTATGCTGCTCGACACAGGATTCCTGGCCTCTGACCTGTTCCTAGAGCCACATTGTGTAGACATCTGCTCCTGTTCAGTTTCTGGTCAATGATAATCATCTGGAGATAGACGCAAAACGCTGGAGTAACTCAGCAGCATCTCTGAAGAGAAGGAATGGGTGACGTTTCGGGTTGAGACCCTTCTGGATATTAATATTGGGGGATTCAATGATGGTAAAGCCATTGATTGTTAGCAGGCAATAGGTGGATTCTCCCTTGTTGGATATCATCATCTGCCACGTGTGGTGTGATAACAACCAACTAATTGTTTTCACTTGACTAAACTGATATTACTGGAGGGATAGATAATAATCAAACTATACTTGGACGATATATAAGTTTCATGCATTCAATTCAATGTAAGAGAAACAGTAAGCACTAAATGCTGGAGTAACTCAGTGGGTTACTTCTTCTTCAGACCCTTCTTCAGACAGAGTCAGGGGAGAGGGAAACTAGAGGGACAGTAGACCAAATTAGATGAAGCCAACTTTAGACCAGAAACCTTTCTTAATTTTGTTGATCAATTTGTAAGTTGAGTAAGATAATATATATTTTTAAATGGAGGGTGTGGTGTATGTGGAATGGTCATTTTGCAGGTTAACGGATGATGGGCAGAAGTGTCTAAAGGGTATTAATTTGGCATCCACTGCTTTTGATATATATTTTTTTAGTTTAGAGATACAGCGTGGAAACAGGCCCTTCGGCCCACCAAATTTGCACCGACCAGCGATCCCCGCACACGAACACTGTCCTACACACAATAGGGACAATTTACATTTATACCAAACCAATTAACCTACAAACCTGTACGCCTTTGGAGAGTGGGAGGTAACCGAAGATCTTGGCGAAAACCCACACAACTCACGGGGAGAACATACAAACTCCGTACAGACAAGCACCCATAGTCAGGTTCGAAAACGGGTCTCTTGCGCTGTTAGGCAGCAGCCCTACCGCTATGCCACCACACTGCCCATATATGTTTCATGATGAATAAATACAAATTAATAATTTTGATATTGTGCACAGAGGACTGTTAAAAAATTACAGGTGCTACAAAACAGCGTATATTAAACAGTGAGGAGGCTAGTAACAGACTTCAGATGACATAGAAGGGCTTATATTTTTATAGAAGATTGAGGGTTTGCAGCACAGAACAGAAGATTATTATTTGTCCAATTGTACAAATTGTTGCTGAAATCCAAAATCAATCCCGATTTTACATTCCCAAATGCTTCAAATACTGACCTACTTTACGCTTAAGAGATGTGATAATCTTGTCCTTCACCCTTTGGTGAAACACTCTGACAAAACCAACGTCACCTGGTGACAATACTCTGACAAAATCCTGCTGAAGTTAACGTTAGCTAATTTTAGAGATTTTTATTTTATTGATGACGTTTTGCACATGCACCAACCAAGGAAATTAGTCTTTCCCAAGTCACTGAATCAAGACATTTTACAATTAAAACAATACAATAAATATTCTGCCAACTTTCTATGGTGCATAGAAGTAATGCTAATATTGCAAGGTTCTCCTTATATGATATGTCTCGATGACTATCAACCGGTGGCACTAATGCCCATGGTGACAAAGTGCATTGAGCGGTTGGTTATGACACATATCAACTCCTACCTTAGCAAGGACCTAGGCCAACCCCCACAAGAGATCAATGGGGGAAGCTGTATTGCTTGTTCTCCACTCTGCACTGGGCCGCTTGGTCAATAAGACGCATATGTCAGACTGTTCATTGACTACAGCTCAGTGTTTAATACCATCATTCCATCCAAACTTGTAATCAAACTCAGAGAACTGTCTCTCTGTGCATCCTGATGCAGCTGGATACTTGACTTCCTCATTTGCAGACCACAATCAGCACAAATTGGCAACAGAACTTTCTCCTTGCTAACCATCAGCACAGTAGCGCCTCACAGTTGTGTGCTCAGTCCCCTGCTCCACTGACTCCATACCAATGCCACACACAGTTCCAATGCCATCTTGAAATTTGCCCGACAACCCACAATAGTTCGACGAGGTAATTTTGTGTCAGAGTATAGATGAGGGATTGAAAATCTGATTGAATGTTGCCAAAGAGCTGATGATTGATTTTAGACGAGGACGTCTGTGGAGGCCAAGGCAATGGATATTTTTATGGTGGAGATTGTCAGATTCTTGATTAGTACGGGTGTCAGGGGTTATGGGTGAAGACGGGAGAATGGGGTTGAGAGGGAAAGATAGATAAACCATGATTGAATGTCGGAGTAGAGTTGATGGGCCAAATGGCTTAATTCTGCTCTCAAAACTTATGAAGTTTTAATATGAAATCCCTTTAGTCTTTCCTCAAATTACCAATCTCATTCACGGGACATCAAGTTCATTACTCCTTTGTATGACTCTCCGTTGCTTCAATGCTTTTCTTATTTTGTTGACAGTAAATTAATTGATTAGCATGAAAAGCATTGAAGGCAAAATGTGAGGAAAGTTTTTATACAGTCTTCTACAATGCGATAGTTGTGATTCTAAGAAACCTCATGTTGAAAAAAAAAAACACTATATAAAAACAATTATGTCAATTGGGAGAGGTAGGGGGTTAATGGTTAGACGGTTTCAGACTTGCAATAACAAAATAACAATTTCTGCTCAGAGAAAGAGGCATTTTTGCTCCAAACTTATCATTTGGTGGACATCAGAAGACCAAGCTGTTAATTTTAAGACTGTTGACAGAAGATGCAAACTAGACAAATAAACAAAAGGACACAGTACTGGGGTCACTCAATGGGTCAGGCAGCATCTCTGAAGAAAATGGATAGCTGACGTATGGGTTGGCGTAGGGACCCGACCCAAAAGGTCACCTATCCATGTTCACCAGGGATTCTACCTGACCCGCTGAGTTACTCCAGAACTTTGTGTCATTTTGTGTAAACCAGCATCTGCAGGTCCTTGTTTTTAAACAAAGAAACATGTATGTCCGACAGGTTGAGAAATACACTTAATCTGCTTTGTGAAAACCTTATTCAATTAATGATTGTTCTCGTTGCAGGTATTATCGCTCTCTCTATGTAGGGATTGAGTTCTCTTTTGAGATCATTTAGCATTTGGATTATAGCCACAGAGAAATCCATTGAATGCCAGAATAGGAGAAGCACAATATCTCTGAGGGATTGAAGGTTAAGACAGTGAGAAGTGAGGACATGGAAGCATTTCAAAATGAAGATGTCTTTAAAAAAAAATCAAGGTCTTGTTAGACTTGTAGGTAAATAAGGATTATTTACATCCACTTCACCTACTTAAAGGACCGATGTTCAGAGATCATAAAAGTGTCAGTGACTAATATAGGAAGATAACCTACCATTGGCTATTTAATTTTGAACACAACATGAAAGGTGTAGATGCTATGCCACTGCAGTATGAGTTCTGTTTAGATCCCAATTGGAATATCATAAGAAGCACCTGACCTTGGGATGAATGAGATTATGTGGGGAATATAACATAGATTTATCAGATTGATGTCTGTATTCCATGTGTTATGAGTTATGATAAAACAAAGGTTGTATTCCATTTAATTTTTAGCATTAAGCGATCATTTGATCAAACCTCTCAAGATAATAACAAGGTGGTGGATATTGAGAAACCTTTTGCAATGAACAAATCCTGACTCATAGGTCTTGATATAAACATTAAATATGTTGAATTTAGAATGCATCTATATAAATAAATATGTGCTTAACCTACCCTTCCACACTCGAAAATGATAGGCGGCAGTCTGATTAATTTTAACTCTCAGACTAATGGTATTTTATTTATCAGTGGTGTTAAGGGGTGCACAGAAGTCAAGTCAAGTCAAGTTTATTTGTCACAAACACATACGAGATGTGCAGTGAAATGAAAAGTGACAATGCTCGCGCTCTTTGAGCAAAAAGACAAACAAACAAACAAACAACCAAACAAACTACAAACAGAATGTAACAGAATTGATCACAGAATGGTCTTATTGAATCGTGGGTGGAACAGCTAGCTGTGTTTACATCAAGGAAGAACAAAGTTCCATTATTTCAACAGATAAATAATTAACAGAGAAATATTTTACCTTTGTTATGGCAGGTCACCAGGAAGTGGATTGCTGAGACATTATAAAGCTAACAGCACTTGTCCTCTTTGTATTTTTTTAAATTTGATTTGTTTCTCTTTTTGTAGAAATGTCACTATAACTGGAGGCGGCAAACCTGGAAGATCAAATAAAAAATTGTGCTGTTGTTTGAACTCATGTAACATGTGATCAACTTCATAAACAGGATTCAGATTTAATTGTGGTGAGGTGAAATAATACATTATTAAGATTTGTGAAAATTGTAACATGGCAGAAGAACCACAGAGCCACAAATGTTATACACACTTTCACCTGGGCTTTCAAGTTAGCTTTATTAAAAGATTTAAAGGTTTGGAGTTCAAAATGCCCCAGGTTACATTTCTGGTCGATGGATTCAATGCCGAGGTAGATTTCTTGTAGTCCCTGTTGGTTACTCATGAAATGGCTTCTCAGCTGGTGATGATTGAACTGCATAAGGAGAACAGATTGAACAATTGTAATAGAGGGACACCTGGTTTTCAGAGGGCTTATCTTGTGAGTAGAACTGGAATATCATGATCCTGAGCTTGATCCGCATTTTATAGTCAGCATGCAAACATCTTCTTTCTACTTATTGGAATGCAAAAGGGGGAGGTTAAAAGAACAGTGGGAAACAATGTATTTCAAAATTTAATGCATCCAACTATACTATGCTGCCCAAAAAAAAAATGTTTTTTATAATATTTCAGCAAAACTCAGTAAAAAGAGGTTTGTACTGATAATAAAATTATAATAGCGAGAAGTACATTTCCATTAAACTATGGAAATGTACTTCTCGCTATTATAATTTTATTATCAGAACGACCTCTTTTTACTGAGTTTTGCTGAAATATTATAAAAAACATTTTTTTTTTGGGCAGCATAGTATAGTTTTGCTGAAATATTATAAATAACATTTTTTTTTGGGAAGCATCAAAAAGAAACAAAATCACTGATAAGCTAATTATATTTAGCAAATCAAACCAATGGTCTGAAATCCTTTGTGGCAAAAAAATGTGGCGATATATTAATTGATGTTACTGTTTGTATCATAGGGACCATGGAATAGAAGTTTGCATTTGTTGTCACTGAACATAAATAGCACTCTGAAAGTGTCTGTCATCTGTCTGGCTGATGATAATTAAGGCAATGTGCTTCGATCCTTGTCTATGCCAGAGACAACGATATAGAACTCATTGCGCGGAGCTCTGGAAAAGCTCAAGTGGATGAAAGAGGAACCTTTCCTATGGCTGATGTTGTACCCTGACATAAAGGAAGATGGCTATAGTTATTACAGGTCAATCATTATTCTCAACAGACACCCACTTCACCTACTTAAAGGACTAAAATATGATCACTAAGTTAGGAGTATAATGGTTCATTGACGATGCTCCAGTTATCAGTTCCATTCACAACTCCCCTTTCAATGAATAAGCCTGCTAACTTTACAATCAAACATCATTCAGTATAAAGAACATCTTCTCAAGAGCAGAGGGATAAAGGAGGCAGAGTTGGAAATATTAGTCACTAGATACCAAGTAAATGAGGGAATTAACTTTTTAAAACTCAGAGAGCAGCTGTGATGTGGAATTCAATGATAGTTAGGACAGGAGAAAAAGACGCAATCAGTCCAAAATCAGTCAAAAAGCACTTGATAGAGAATAATGTACAGGGAGATTAGGACTGTTGAGATTGCTCTACCATAGACTTAATGAGTCAGATAACCTCCTTCTATGCCATAACCTCTAGGATTTTGTGATTCTAAGATTTATTCATATGTTTAGATTATGAGATGAAGGGATAATTGCTTCAACAACAGTCTTCAGTTTGGGTACCCTGCCATGAGTATCTTATCAATGTCAGTAATATAAAAGTTTCATATTGATATAATGTATATAACTCAAGAGGTTTAATGTGATCCACAACATTGCAGTTTTTTGACTGATTTTCATAGCACCAATATCAGAATGTATTCCTTGACCATTGAAAGACTGTGAGTGTAGGATATACTGCAAAAAAACATTATTTCGTTTGGAGATATTTACGGTCATTCCTTCATTATTACTGGGTTAAAATCCATCTTTAGCAGTATAATAGAACCATCATCTGTGTACACATAGAAACATATAACATAGAAAATAGGTGCCGGAGTATGCCATTCGGCCCTTCGAGCCTGCACCGCCATTCAATATGATCATGGCTGATCATCCAAATCAATATCCCATACCTGCCTTCTCTCCATACCCCCTGATCCCTTTAGCCACAAGGACCACATCTCACTCCCTCTTAAATCCAGCCAATTAACTGGCCTCAACTACGTTCTGTGGCAGAGAATTCCACAGATTCACCACTCTCTGTGTAAAAAATGATTTTCTCATCTCGGTCCTAATAGACTTTCCTCTTATCCTTAAACTGTGAACCCTTGTTCTGAACTTCCCCAACATCGGGAATAATATTCCTGCATCTAGCCTGTCCAACCCCTTAAGAATTTTGTAAGTTTCTATAAGATCCCCCCTCAATATTATGAACGGACCAGAACACAGAACGGACCAGTTCAACGATGTCCAGATGGACAGCAGGCAACAGCTTAACTCCGGCAGGCATGAACATTGAATTCTCCCAATTTTGTTAGCCCTTGTTTGTTTGTTTGTTTGCTGTTTCCTCCCCTTCCTTAGCCCTCAAGCTATCTCCTCCCATCCCCCAGCCCTCTGGCTCCTCCTCCTCCTTTCTCCTTCCTTCTCCCCGCCACCCCCTATCAGTCTGAAGAAGGGTTTCGGCCCGAAACGTTATCTATTTCCTTCGCTCCATAGATGCTGCTGCACCCGCTGAGTTTCTCCAGCATTTTTGTGTACCAACAGCTTAACACCGATCACTTTGATTGAAAGTGGCATGATTCTGCATTGACTTGGTCACATCTACCTCTCAGATTATGTCCACCAGATACATCAGCTTCTATTTCCAGCTCAATGTCCAGTTCATGTCTGACATTCTTGGCCCCTCTCACATTTTAACTGTACACCGTACCAAAACTCTGACCAATACAGTAGCATCAACCTGTGATTTGTGGGAGATTCACAACTCCCACACGATGACACCTATTCAATTTCCTGGAATCTCTCATGAACGCAGTCAAAACAGATTTACCAAAGAATGCATGCTGAAAATTTGAAGACCTGCTTCAGGTGGCAAATTGGCTAATGACGCTCTGCAAAGATAATTTGGTTCGTGTCTCAAGGGTTGTGATGATATGCTGCTGTCAGCATGGTTAAATATAAAGGCCCCAAAGGAATAATGCACCTGTGTACAATGGAAGAAACAGCCAGAGATGCTTGAAGAGAAGGACAAGAAAAAGCTGTTGCCGTCTAAAAGGCTTAAAATTGAATAATATCGTTGACTAATTACATTAACATAGTGATATACTCTGTTGATTCAGGGACGTCCTGGAAAATTATACTAGGATTGTTGCACAGACAGCCTCAAATACAGTGGCATTCCTGAAAGAGAGCTAGAGCCAATTAACTTACAATCCTGTATGTCTTTGGAGTGTGGGAGGAAACCGATGATCTCTGAGAAAACCCACGCGGTCAAGGGGAGAACGTACAAACTCCATACAGACAGCACCCGTACTGTAAGCTCTGGAAAGCAGCAACTCTACCGCGGTGTAACTGTGCTGCAGGTGCTGGTTCTTTGTAAACCAGCATCTGCAGGGACTGAGTCACCAGAGCCAAAGAACGCAGGAAGGCCTCGGCATCTGTACCCAGCACTGTGTCTTTCCCCTGTGTGCCTCCCGGGTTGATCATCCCAGCCGCATTTGGGCTCACCACGGATGTCTGCACATTATCAACAAACAATGATTAATATACTAATATACCAATGCATCAATCGTTCTGTCTGTGTTTCCTCTCAACAGCAGAAATATCCTATCATCTACATTGGCTCTGTCTGTACTTTTTTTGCAATTTATTTACACCTTCTACCCTTTCATCATTGAATTCATTGGAGAATCTCTGAAAGGGGTAATTGCATTTAGGAATGCAGGGTAAGAGATTGTATCAAGTCAAGTCTGGATTAAAATTTGCTGCATCATGAAAAATTATGTTATGTAACTCAAAGATAGACACACAATGCTGAAGTAACTCAGTGGGACAGGCAGCATCTCTGGAGAGAAGGAATGGGTGATGTTTTGGGTCAAGACCCTTCTTTGGACAGTCAACCCAAAACGTTAACCGTTCCTTTTCTCCAGAGATGCTGCCTGCCCTGCTGAATTACTTCAGCATTTTGTGTCTATGTTTGGTGTAATCCAGCATCTGCAGTTCCTTCCTAAATGTTATGTAACTCAGTCAGTTCACCATGCAGTGAGGAAAGAAAGGTAATTTTAATTAGCTTTGAATCGCACTGTCCAACAGATGCTTTGCCTGACCTCATCACCCACACCAAATCCTGGCATCACATCACTCCAGTCTTCAAAAAACTTCACTGGCTTCCCATCTCCCACCGGATCACCTACAAAATCCTGGTCCTCACCTACAAAGTCCTCCACCATCTGGCCCCCCCATATCTGGCCCCCCCATATCTCACTGACCTCCTCTCCCCCTACCAACCCTCGCGGTCCCTCAGATCCACATCAGCCGGTCTCCTCTCCATCCACAAGTCCAACCTCCGCAGTTTTGGGGACAGAGCCTTCTCCAGGGCAGCTCCCAGGCTCTGGAACTCCCTCCCCCAACTGATCCGCAATTCCGTGTCCCTCACCATCTTCCAGTCCCGCCTCAAGACCCATCTCTTCACCTCTGCCTATCCTTAGCCCCACATCCCCGTCCCTTTTCATCTGTGCATTAATTGCCTCATACTGTGTTTTGTATTGAATTCTGTCTTTACTTTGTGTACTAGTCATGTCTCTACTATTTATTTCATTCCCCTTACATGTTTTTCCTCTACATGCTCAATTTTTGTAAGGTCTCCTTGAGACTCTTGAAAGGCGCCCATAAATAAAATTTATTATTATTATTATTATTATTACCTGTACTGGTAAATTCACCTGTTTGCAACAAATGTGCCAAATGCCTTCTTCATTAGCCTGTGCACCTTAAGGAACTATGCGCCTGTACTTCTAGATCTCTCTGTTCTGCAACATTCTCCTGGGCTTTACCATTTACTGTGTAAGTACTGCCCTGTAGATTAGTATGTCGTTACTATATATATATCACCACACAGATTATGCATGCTACACATTCCTTATGTAGTCCAGTCCAGATTTTCATCTTTACCCTGGGCACATCCTCCCTTTCTCTTTAGATTTGATGCAGACCGCAGGGATGAAAGCACGTTGTGTTCCTTCCGTTTGTACTGCAATAAAGACCATGAGTTCTAATCTCTATGTGTGAGTCTGATCATTTCATCATGCCCTAGTTTGACATATCAAAGTGCTACACCTCACACTTTTCAGCATTAAATTCCATTTGCCATTCCTCGGCCCACCTTTCTAACTGATCTATATCCTGTTGTAAACTTAGATATCATTCCTCTTTGTCCATGTAACATTAGCTGTAAATTTACTATCAATATTAATTAGATTGGCATCCACATCAGTAGATAAAAAGCAACAAACCCAGCACCAATCTCTCTGGTACTTCACTGGCCATAGGCCTCCAATCAGGAAAACAGCCCTCCACAATTAGGTTCAGACTCCTTCCTCCAAGCCCATTTTGAATCCACTTGGTTAGCCCTTGTCATCTAACCTTATAGGCTAGTAAACCATATGGGACTTTGTGAAACTATCTATAATTTGGTTGACCATGATACTGTTTGAGAATAATCTAGGTTTGCATATCTCAATTTTGCTGGCTGTAGGCCAGAAGTTTAATCAGGTTGAACAGCTGTACTCCAAATGTAAATCTCTCAGCAATCATTGAAATACAACTATCTGCAACCCAAAGGGGGCACAGTGGCACAGCTGGTGGACCTGCTGTTTTGCTGTGTCAGTGATCTGGGTACGATCCTTACCTCTTGTGCTGTTTGTGGGAAATTTGCATGTTCTCTCTGTGATCATATAGGCTTCATCTACGTGCTTATCTCTTCCACATCCCAAAGACATGCAGTGTGCAGGTTAATTGGCTCCTGTAAATTGCCCCTCAGCTAGAAGGAGTGGATGCAAAAGAGGATAGTACTGGTGTATACGGGTGATCGATGGTCGTTTTGGTGGACTTGGTGGGCTGAAGGGCCTGTTTCCATGTTGTATCTTTCAACCAATACAATCAATCAATTCTGTGAAGAAATTATTATCTTGTGCTCAACCCAAGAAAGAATACATAGAACGTTTCAGCATGGCAGGTATGTTTTAAAAAGTATCATAGTGAAACAATGCAGAAGCAGGCCCTTCGGCTAACCGAGTCCGCACCGACCAGAAATCCCCCGCACATTAACACTATCCTACACACATTATGAACAATTTACACATACACCAAGCCAATTAACCTACAAACCTGTACGTCTTTTGAGTGTGGGTGGAAACCGAAGATCTCGAATAAAACCCAAGCGGTCACGGGGAGAACAAACAAGCTCCATACAGACAAGCACCCCTAGTCAGGATTGAATCCAGGTCTCTGGTGTTGCAAGTCTCTGGTGCTCCAAGCAACTATCCTGCTGCACCACCGTGGCCGACCGTATCTAATATTGTTAAATAATACTTTGCAATATTTCAGCTTGGAGTGCATTATTTTTCATTTTCAGTGAATTAGCCAATGTATCTCTCATATGCCCTGTCAAAATTTCTTGTTGTCGACAGCACACTCGAGGTGCTAGTTATATGGTGTGGAAAGACAAACTGTCCAATGCCAATAAAAAAAGCAGACCCCTTGACTTCTTGAGTCCCATAACTGTAAAACAGAACATAAATAAATGATTGACTCTGACAGTGTGCTGGGATCTCAGGTGCATCAGGTTATGGCATTATTACAATGTTCCTCAGAGTCATGATTAGACCTGCTTTAAAAAAAAATCACTGTAATTGAAAATATATTACTCCTCTACATTTTAAATTCAGCTTGCTAAACTTTCCAGATTTAGTTGAGAAATATGTGAAGTATTATCAACTGGGAATGCAATGTTAAATTAATGATGCTGTTTTAGTATTGTCTTACAAGGTACTTCTGTAATTAACTGAAATATTTATGTGGAATATCAAACAAAGCTCAAATTATTCAGCTGAAAGCCAGCTTGTTATTTATTTAGGTACTTTATCTAAAATGGAATATGGTTTATGTGAAAAATTAATTTTTAAAGCCCAGTATAAAAATAATCTTGTGAAATGAACCTTACCTTTGGTGCATTATTTTATATAATGTTCATATATATATATATGAAATAATCTTACTAACAATGTATCTTACTACAATGCAATTCCACCTCTGACATTAATCTACAGATATATATCTATGCAAGTTAGAGGTGGAATTACATTGTTAGTAAGATTCTTTCATGATCTGACAGCTAAAAAATCATGGGGCATAAATGTATTTCACATAAATAAACACAAAACATAGAACTTACCTTAATTAAACTGATCTAAATCACTTGGCGGTTCATCTGTAATTTGCAATAGGATATCTGTGTTAAAAGGTATTTTCAAAGCAGCAGCACTTTATCGATAAATTATTCTGTCCTAAGTTAATATATCAAAGGACACTGCTTCTATCATCAGCTTTTACAGTTTTCTTTTGAGGATTAATGCTTGTATTGTGCAGTCAGTATATCTGTCATAATATTTCAATTTAGGAAGGATCCTAATCAGAAACTAGGGTAAAGTAAAGGTTTCTTCTGTAAGTGTGACTTTAATGTTAATCTTCTTTTCAAAACAAGTTTGATCACATTGACATGGAGAATGAAGGAGCAATATTTGATTGATTGAATAGATTGAAAGATAGTGCAAGGAAACAAGCCCTTCAGCCCACCAAACCCATGCCGACTACTGATCAAACATTCACACTCGTCCTAGGCTGTCCCACTTTCGCATCCACTCCTTACACGCTAAGGCCCATTTAAACTGGAAATCCTTTGGGATGTAGGAAGAAACCGAAGCATTAGGATGAAACCCACCCAATCACAGGGAGAACATGCAAACTCCACACAGACAGCACCTGAGGTCAGAACTGAACAGAGGTCTCTGGCGCTGTGAGACAGTGGCTCTACCAGCTGCACTACTGTGTCATCACCACCATTATGCCACCACCAAAATTGTGCCACTATTTATCCCTTCATTATCTGCTTGTATCATCAATGTGTGTATCATTAATTTGTGTAACCCAAGACTCAAACCCCATTTCAGAAAGATTTTAAATTAACAATGCAACTATCCTCATTTAATAATATCAAAATACTCAAACTGGCTATTTGTCTAATTTTTTTAGGTTAGTTTCGCGTTGTTTTGAGATACAGCGTGGAAACAGGCCCTTCGATCCACTGAGTCCAGGTCGACCAGCGATCCCTGCACACTAACGCTACCCTACACACGCTAGGGATAATTTACAATTATACTGAGCCAATAAACCTGAAAACCTGTACTTCTTTGGAGTTTGGGAGGAAACCAGAGATCCCAGAGAAAATCCACACAGGTCACGGGGAAAAATAACAAAACCCATACAGTCAGCACCCGTAGTCAAGAACACACCTGAGTATCTAGCACTGTAAAGCAACAACTCTAGCGCTGCACTACCGTGGGATCTTACTGTGTGCAGAATGTCTATGGTGTTTACTTAAATGCCAATTGCTTTTCCTCAATGTAAGTTGTTATGAATCTTTTGGGACATCTCTGATAAAAAAAGTGCATTCTGATGTTGCAAGCAGAGAATCATTGAAACCACCCTGATGGCAATATTTTTTAGTTCTCATTGGGCTATCCTTGATATGCAATATGTGTAATTTATTAAATTTCCTAAAATTTGCCTTTAACGTTGAAAAATCATAAATTAAGGAAAAGCGAAGAATTTTATTTGAGCCTTTCTCTAGTGCAGTCATGTCAGACTTATATTTTTTACATCTGGTTGCAAATAGAGAGCTTTTGAAGGATAATTAAACAAAAAACTATATGCTGTAAGTAATTTTTCCAATATATTCATGACATGCTATTAATTTAAAACATTAGTTCAAAAATGTATCTTTCACCTTTTGAAACCACATGTGATTAATTTTCAAATCTTAATCAAGATCAGAAACAATTAGATAATGCAGACAACGAAGAAAGATAAAATGACAGTGAGCTCAAAATGGGCAGGAGGTTTGACCAGGAACCCAAATCTTGGTGTTTGGAAGTTTGCTTGGGATTCAAACTTTTGTAGACACAGGTAGGAATGGGAGGTTTGGAGGCTCCACTGATTTACTGAGCTGGGAGTTGCCACCAGAATGCAGAGTGTTTAAGGATATGTTCAGTGTCAACAGTGGAGTTTGGTTAGACACTCAAAATGCTGGAGTAACTCTGTGGATCAAGCAGCATCTACAGAGAAAAAGAATAGGTGACGATTCTGGTCGAGACTGAAGTCTGAAGAAGGATCTCGAACCGAAACATAACCTATTCCTTTTCTCCAGAGATGCTGCCTGACCCGTTCAGTTACTCCAGCATTTTATGTTTATCTTCGGTATGAACAAGCATCTGCAGCTCCTTCCTACACTGTGGAGTGTTGTTATTCTGTTATTCGGGACCCATAACATACATCTGAAAGCATCTCCTGGAGACTGTCCATTACATATATGCTAGGCCGGCCATTCTTTGCCACAGTGTTTGCCTCTCTTAGCTTGTAGGTGAAAATTATAAATGTCTGCACTGTAACCAAAGCCAAACTCGAATTAAGATAAAAAATTAAATCAAAATCAAATGAAGTTTGTGATAGGATGACAGATTGCCAATTTACAGGTCAATTTGTGAGGCCTTGTAGGCCTTGTGTACCAAGTGGCACTTGAAATCTATTGCCAAATTCACCACTTAGGCACTTAATAGGTGCTCAAAGTTGTACTAGTTCACCTACTACATAATAATATAAATTGACTTTCTTACATTAGAAACATTAAATCCAATTGTATAATAACTTCTATAAATTGTTCTTTCAAAAATAGGACAGAATTGGCTCACCATGGATAGAAACATTTTGTATTTATGTCTGTCAAAGTTTAAGAGAATATTGGCACCTGTATGGATGTACAGCAAATTAAATTATCCACAATTTCTGGCAATTCTTGCTACTTGTAAATGAAATTAATAATTCATTATAATTTATTATTATCTTGAATAAAATAATCAAATAAATTGTATTAAATTAATAATTTTTAAGAAAATGGCCAAGAAACGTAATATAAAGTTAAACAATTTCTGTGAGACTATTCAAAAAACATCTTTACCATAAAATATGGATCGGATGAGCAGCACTGCTGTTAAATAAGATGGGCTGATATATTTAATTCCTATTACAAGAATGCCTGAATTGTCCATCAGATCTCGTGTAGAATCTGTGACCCCATCGATTAGAAATTGGACATTTGGACTGTGGAGCATAAAAGTAATTCCTTTCATTTTAAATCAGTGCTATTTAGAATTTGCTTTTATATATTTTAAATCATTTGAAGTGTTCTTGCTGATTTTTAAAAGTTAATAAAACTAATTGAGGGTGGCACAGTGGCACAGCATGTAGACCTGCTGCCTCAGAGCGACAGACACAAAATCCATTCTGACATGTGGATATGTTTTAATATCCGGTGTGGAGTTTGTACATTCTCCCTGCGATCGGGTGTGTTAACTCTGGGGCCTTCAGATTCCTCCCACATCCAAAAGACATGCATGTTTGTAGCTTATTAGGCCTCTATACATTTCTTCTAGTGTGTGCAGAGAGTGGATTTAAAAGTGGATTGATGGTTGGCATGGACCAGATGGGTCGATGGACCTGTTTCCATGCTGCATTTTCAATCAATTCCATCTATCATTTCTAAAACAAAATTTGTTTAAAAAAAATAAAACATTTTAAGTTTCAAAATGTTAAACGTAGAAATAACTAAAATCCCCAAAGTCACAAAGTTGTCGTGTCTTTTGAGATATGTCAAAGTATTTCAAGGCAGTTCTGGGGGTGGGCTTCAACTGCTTAAGCATCTCCCATCCATCAGCCCTTATCGATGAACATGGGATGTTTCAGGCCAGCAAGATAGACCCTCCACATTTGGCTGTAACTGTAGGCTGTGGGGTCATGGCACCAAACTCTGCTCTATTTAAGTAGTTGAAACTATAAGTTGAATATAGCTGATCATGGAAACATAACAGAGTTCTGAGACATTCAAGTTGGTGTGTGTCCAATACGATAATATTTCTGGTCCATCACAAAAGCCGATTATTTCATTAATTTCTTCGATGTGCAAATAGTCATCAGGTCATAAGTGATAGGAGCAGAATTAGGCCATTTGGTACATCAAATCTACTCTGCCATTCAATCATGGCTGATCTATCTCTCCCTGCTAACCACATTCTCCAGCCTTCTCCCCATAACCCCTGACACCCGTACTAATCAAGAATTTATCTATCTCTGCCTTAAACATATCCATTTACTTTGCCTCCATAGCCTTCTGTGGCAAAGAATTCCACAGATTCACCACCCTCAGACTAAAGAATTCAGTGATGTGATCAGCAGTATTAGAATTAGTTGTTATGTTGAATATGTTAACTTATTTATCCCATTATGTACAGTATGAATATTTATTGAAGAAAATTGCTTTTTCAAAATGTATTTTCCTCATTAGCAAGGATTCAGTCTTATCTCACATTCCCTCTTGCAGTATGTGGAAGAACAATATATACATATGAATTTGTTTCGACAACATTAAATAATAATTGTATGAGAACACACAGCAAGATAGACAGCAGAGTCACACTGAAAACAGCTCTATTTTATCCTTCCGATGTATTCTGTCATTGTTTTATTTTAAGGCAGACAGTGTCTGCTGTCTTACCCGTCAATAAGTAAAGAGCAATTTGTTTTCTTTCGCAGAGGTTCAAGTTGTATTCACAGGCTTAGGAAGAAAGGTGAAATTTGAGTTTCTGCAAAACGAGACTGCTGGACAAACACAGATTAAAAAAATATATAGAAACATAGATATATAGAAAATAGGTGCAGGAGTAGGCCATTCGGCCCTTTGAGCCTGCACCGCCATTCAATATGATCATGGCTGATCATGCAACTAAGTATCCTGTATCTGCCTTCTCTCCATACCCCCTGATCTCTTTAGCCACAAGGGCCACATCTAACTCCCTCTTAAATATAGCCAATGAACTGGCCTCAACTACCTTCTGTGGCAGAGAATTCCACAGATTCACCACTCTCTATGTGAAAAATGTTTTTCTCATCTCGGTCCTAAAAGACTTCCCCCATATCCTTAAACTGTGACCCCTTTTTCTGGACTTCCCCAACATCGGGAACAATCTTCCTGCATCTAGCCTGTCCAACCCCTTAAGAATTTTGTAAGTTTCTATAAGATCCCCCCTCAATCTTAAGATGCAAGTGATTTATACATGCAGGTATCTCAATGCTCAATGATCATCCATGCTAACCAATAATTTGGCAGTTATGTAAGTGGCAAATTACAATCAAACATAATTTATTGAAGCACTTAATATAAGGTTATGAATTTGAACATAAGATTCTATTGATTTCTTCTCATGTGAACACTTCTGAAAAAAAAAGCATGCTGATGATATCTTGGAGTAGATTTGGTTCGAAGGAACTATTGAATGTCACAGGATGAAAGAGTTGACATGAGATCAGCAAAATAAATGGAACTGATTTTTTCTTGGACTGATGTTAACTTGATTTCCCTATAATGTTTATCTGGGCTATCCTTTTAAACAAGGAACTCCACTTTAGATTTGGCACCCACACAGGCATTCGTATCTTACAGGGATTCAGGCAAACACAGTCAGTTGCAAGCGAGGGTGGCACATATAATTCATTGACACAGAGAAAACATAGAAAAGGGCATTTTGCACCATCAACCTTTTACATTATCACTTTTTTCACCATAATAAAGCTTAATGGTTTCCACTCAGTCTAAATTACCAAGCCGAAGTTAATAGTTTTAATGTATGAAATTAAGTTGTGAATGCAACCTAGGTCTGCAACCATTGTGGTATCAACATTGTTAAGTGATTTATTGTGGCATTAATATTGTCAAGTGATTTATTTGACTTTGTGGACAACAGCACGAAAACCCGTTTATTAATTCCATAAACCCTAGAAATAGGGACATAGGGAAAATAAATCTGTTTCAGCATTTGACAAGATCATGGTTCATCTTTATTCACACGTTATCCACCTGCTCATGACTGAGAGGGATTTAGTCTTATGCCCTTATCACAGGCATTAAATCAGCGAAGTTCAAATAAACCTGTGTGAAACCTTCTATATAAATTCCTCTCACAATTCTAAATTAAGTCGTCAAATCAAGTTTATTGTAGAAACAAGGAACTGCAGATGTTGATTTATAAAAAGAAAGAGCAAAGTGTGGAGTAGTTCAGCAGGCCAGGCAGCACCTCAGGAGAACATGGACAGGTGACATTTTGGGTCAAGTCCCTTCTTCAGACTGAAGAATTGCCATGTGCACAAGTATAGTGAAGTGCTGGTACACTGAAAATCTTGCTTGCTGCAGTAGCACAGACACATGGTCTCAGACAATACACAAAAACATAAAGTATACATAAATAATAATTAAATTAAACGCGAAATTCTGCAAGACTGTAAAAAGAAATAAGACTGCACTAAAAATAGACATAAATTGCAAAACACAATTGGACATCAAAACATATCCATAGATGTACAAAAGGTGGGCCGTGGCGTTCCATTGTTGCGGTAGGATTAGGGTTGTGCGGGTTGGTTCAAGAACCTGAGATGCAGGAAAGCAGCTGTTCTTGAAACTTGTGCTGAACTTCTGTACCTCCTGCCTGATAGTAGCAGCAGGAAGAGGACATGGCCCCAATGATGGGGAACCTTGATGATAGATGCTGCCTTCTTGAGGCAGTGCCTCATGTTGATGCTTTGAATGGTTGGGAGGGCTGTGCCTGTGATGGAGCAGGTTATGTCCACCACTCTCTACAGCCTCTTGCATTCTTGTCTATTGGAATTGCCATTCCAGGTCATGATGCAATGTTCAAGATACTTTATCTATTAAATTTGCTGAAGTATGTTAGAGTTTTGAGTGTCATACTAAATTATTTTAAACCTAAGAAAATAGAAGTGCTGGCACCGCTTCTTAGTGATCACAACTACATGATGTACCCAGGGCTGGCCTTTCCCAATAACACCCCAGACAGTATCGTGGACTTACATACACGAGATAATTTAAAATGGGCAATTAAACCATCAAACCATACACATTTGGATGCAGGAGGAAACCAGAATATCCAAAGGGAACCTACGTGGTCACAAGGAGAATCCAAGATTGGATTAGCCGTACAACTGTGCCACCAACAATCTGTTCTTACATTTGCACCTTAATTATCATTAACGTTAATACTTAAGTTTCTTAAAGGAATAAATAAGTAGACCTTGATAATAATTTTGAGACTATCCACTTGTTTCCTTCAGCAGCAGAAAATGTATCAAAAGGCACTCACTAAGACCAAAATTCCAGCTATAACCATAATCCTGGACACAGGCTAAACTTGAAATGTCAAACTTTATTCTGTCGCATTACGCTTTCAAACAAGTTATAGCTTCAAAAATAAAATTTCTAATTACGTCCTCAATATTCACAGATTCAATTGTTTTGAGTGATTTGTTTTAAATGGTGTGGTAATGACCTATCCACTTTAAAAGGACCCTTGCATTCCAAATGAGTCAATTTAATAGTCAAGTGAAAGTCTTGAGGGCATGCTATAATTTGATAAAAAAGGTATGTTTTTCTTTCAACGTTGCACATTGGCGGAACTTCCAGAGGGTGAATTCCCGCAGTGTTCAGAATCACACATATAACTAACACCAATATTATTGATTTCATTGATGTTTTTGAAGATGTAAGAGATGCTTTTTCTGAATCATCAATGAGTCTGTTGAAATGATAGTGAGAGAAACCTTGCAGACATTTAAATCCTTTTATGTTTTCTTTAAAAGACTGGAGCTATGAAACTTTCACACAGGTTGACACTAAATGCTGGAGTAACTCTGCGGGACAGGCAGCATTTCTGGAGAGAAGGAATAGGTGACGTTTCGGGTCATGACCCTTCTTCACAGGCACGGAATTCGCTATCAAAATATGGAGGGGACCGGGGGACATGGGGGACACAATTTCATGGCAGCTGCGCGAGCATGCGCGCGCACACACACACACACACACACACACACACACACACACACACACACACACACCACACACACCACACACACACCACACACACACACACACACACACACACACACACACACACACACACACGCGCGCGTGCGCGAGGCTTCGGAGGCTCAATCCAGCGCTAAATGCAGCTCAACTCTGCCTGTCTCGCCGGGTTAACCTACAGCCCTGCCTGGACTGACGGGACACCAACGCTACTTCTCCACGCTGACTGTAAGCCTGTGCCATATTTCCCGCAAGTCCAGGCAGGGCTGTAGGTTAACCCGGCGCGACAGGCGGAGTTGAGCTGGGTTTTGCGCTGTTTGTCTGCGCTGGCTGTGGGCATGGGGGCACCATGCCCGTCTGACTCCCGACGTCTCTGGCCACCCCCGGGCGTGGGGGGCACTTGACTGGGGACGGGACAGCGCCGGAGAGCCGGAATCGATCCTGGCTGCAGATGAGGAGCAGATCTGTGCAGAGAGTGTTTTGGCACGTCTCCCTCCTCCAATGATCGCGCTGAATTATCATGTCCCACCCTCCCCTACTCCTCCCTCCTCCAATGATCACGCTGAATTATCATGCCCCGCCCCCATTGCCTGCTGACTGACGTATCTCTCGTCCAATCAGCGCCCTCGTTCAGCAGTCCCATCCCCACTGTCTTTCGGAAAGCGGAGATTTCACCGTTTTTTTAAATTCCGGATTACAAAAAGGGGGGGCGGGGGGGACTGTCCCCCACCTCTCAAAATAGGGGGGACGTGTCCCACCCGGCCCCCCCCCCCCCCCCGGGATTTCCACCCCTGCTTCTTCAGCTATCGCTGGAGTAACTCAGCGGGACAGGCAGTATCTACAGAGATAAGGAATGGGTGACATTTCGGGTCGAGACCCTTCTTCAACTATTGCTGGATTAACTCAGCGGGACAGGCAGCATCTCTGGAGAGAAGGAATGGGTGACATTTCGGGCGAGACCTTTCTTCAGGTTGTTCAGGTCTTCACACAGGTTGTTCTGACATAATGGGTTCCCCATCTCCTAACATAGTGGAAGAGATATTAGATATGTGTATTCATGATACTTACAGCCAACATTATGAATTTTCAGTCCCCGTTGAAATGTTTCAATATACCGTTTCCATCCTGTAATAAATTATGACATTTCAGGGAATATACTCCTAATTAAATTAATTTCTGGAAATCCCTCCCTTTTGCTCCACAGCCATTCTACTAACTTACCATCATTATCTTCTGCACAATTGAGTTGGTAATTAATTTCACCCAAATTGTAGACAGAGGCAACAAATTAAAGAAGAGTTTTTTAATGTAGGTAAGCAGCAATAGTGTGTCTTGGGGGGAACAGTAAATGAATTTGCAAAAACAGTTCTTAGCTTTCTTTGGGCCATTTCCCCCTCCCCAATTTACTCCCTTATCCTAATGTCAGTAATAAAGCTTAATGGTTTCCACCCAGTCTAAATTACCATGCTGAAGTTATTAATTTTAATGCATGAAATTAAGTTGTGAATGCCATCTTGTTTTGCGATCATTGTGGTATCAATATTGTCAAGTGATTTATTGTGGCATCAATATTGCCAAGTGATTTATTTGATTTTGTGGCCAACATCATGAAAACCCGTTTGTTAATTCCATAAACTCAAGAAATAGGGACATAGGAAAACTAACACCCGGGTCTGTTACAGCATTTGTCTAGATCATGGTTCACCTTTATCCACAAGTTATCTACCTGCTCTTATCACTGACAGGGATTGAGTCTTATGCCCTTATCACAGGCATTAAATTAGGAAAGTTCAAACAAACCGGTGTGAAACCTTCTAGATAAATTGATTGTGGGATAAAATTGTCAGGAAACATATTCTTCATTTGTACATTGTGTTTTACTTGGGAGTTCCACTGCAACTCAGGAATGATTACGAACAGGCATGCCTGGAGCCCACATACACAAATTTGTTGTGAAGACTGACATAGTTAGACTATAAGTTTGGCATATGATGTAATTAAGGTTTTCAAAATGATAAAAGGATTAAAGGGCCTGTCCCACTTTCCTGAACTGCTCACAAATTCTCCCGAGTTTTCCCCTTGATTCAAACTCGGAGAATGTTTGTAACAGGTCTGTAGGAGGCCGTAGGAGTCCGTAGATATATCATAACGGCTCGTTATGTCAGCGGTAGGTACTCGGAGCATCAGGTAAGTCGGGACGTTTTTTCCAGCGTGACAAAAAATGTCCACGAGTAAAAAGATAGTCGGGAGGAGGAAAATTGCAACATTTAATGCCCCGAATACCTATGGCTGACATAACGAGCTGCTACGATATATCTACGGACCTGTTACGAACATTCTCAGAGTTTGAATCAAGGGGAAAACTCAGGAGAATTCGTGAGCGGCTCGGGAAAGTGGTACAGGTCCTTAACTGAGATGGCACAAAAAATGCAGGAAAGTTGTTAAGAGGACAATCAGGGCTACAATGCAAAAATGCTTTCATTGAGGTTTACTAGGTGGACAATGATTTGGTAAAAGTTGGGACAATGCAGAATAGTCTATTTTGGCAGGAAAAATAAAGATGTACAGTATCTAAATGATGAGCAATCGTAGTATAGGCTAAGCGACTGATTCACCAAACATTCATGCTCGGTCCACCAAGGCCTGCTGGATCTCCTGGTTGCTATCTATTTTAATTCCCCTTCCTATTCCCATCCCAGCCTTTCTGTCCCAGCCTCTTTCATTGTCAGAGTGATGCAAACTGGAGGAACAACACTTCATATTCCCCTTGGGTAGCTTACAACCCAATGGTATGAACTTTGAATTCTCCAATTTTAGAATACTAACAAACCAACCTCTTTATGATTATGAGGAAAGGTTAGATGGGACAGGCTTGTATTCCCTGGAATTTAAAAGTCAGAGGGGGGCTTGATTGAAACATATACAGGGTACTGTGGAAAGAATGTTATAATTGTGAGAGAATCTAAAACTAAGGAAGAGTGTTTTTGTTCTAAAATAAGGTACTGCCTACCTATTTAGGCAGTGGTGAGGTTTATGAAATCATTTGAAATCCTCTGTCTCACAAGGTGATGGAAACAAGCAGATTATTTTCAAGGCAAAGGCAGATAAACTGGAAAGTGAAAAGTCACCACATATGAATGGTTACTAGCAAATAAGCTATGAAGTTATTAACACTGGAGCAAGCTTGAGAGGCTGAGTGCTTAACAAGGTTCATAGTTCATATTCTATTGAGGGAATAGACAGTATGATAGTTAAGTCATCGTGTTGACTTCAGGTGGCAAATTCCTTTTCTCCAGAGATGCTGCCTGACCGCTGAGTCAATTTGTGTCTATCTTGGCAAATAAAAATGTATCTCTCCAAGAAGACTGTGGATTCTAGCTGTTGGAGATATTAAGACTGGGGTTGACAATGTGTTGTTAAGAAGGTTGTGACATTGAGCATAATCAATCATACGCAAGTAAACAGAATGTTAGATATAGAATAATCCTGGGTCCATGTTCAATTTTGTTATTACAGTGTCTAAGTACATAAAGATGCATTTGGATAACTTATTAAAATCTCAAGTATTTCCCATTACTAATGTATCCATTGCATTCCGATTTTGAAGCAAGAGCAGCTTTAACATGCTACTCTATCATATGTACAACTTTTTGGTCTAAATAAATGAACAGAGAAATGCAGCAGACAGCACATCAAAACAGCCCACCCTGTAGAGAAAAAGTTGCAAGTCTGAAAAATTCTTAATGTATAAATTTGATTTAATTTAGTAGTTCTTCTGCTGGACAAAGCAAATAACTGCTCCATGGAGCCATGCCCCAAAGTTTTGCAATACACCTTCTTCCTAATTCACATACAATGACTTGATACAATTTCAATACGTTTATGGGGCTTTTTCACGGGGCGAGTTGACGCAAGATGTCACCAGAGTGAAGTGGTCGTGGTCCAGCACGAGTCTCGCACGATATAACGGGGGGTAGATAAAGAGTTCCCACGGTACTCGGCATTTCTGTTATTTGTGCGAGTGACTTGTCCGTCTCCCGAGCTTTCGCGTTAAATCTTGAATGAACATCGTGAACTACACGTGACACAAATGGTGTAACTTTTTTTTTCACACACTATAAATATCCTCCCTTGGTTGAATTGGCTCATTTGGAGACATGTTTTACTGTGTATGTGGGAGACACAGATGGACTGAGCACAGTACCTCGGTCTTACTGTGTGTGGGAGAGGGGGAGAAAGAGACGTACACTCACAGAGGCAGAGTCTCTCAGCCTGTGTAAGAGGGAGGGAGAGAGAGAGAGAGGCACACACAAGGTGGATGTGAAATCTCACCTGCCTGTTTCAGTGACAGACACCCGCCGCCAGTAAATGAAGACACCCCCATCTGCCTCCCCCTCCTGTCCCTCGACTCCCCCACCTTTCCCTCCCAACTCCAGTCCCGTCCCGACCCCCTGGGAAACTGAATAGAGCAACAATATAGATATAGAAACTGAAACAATATAGAAACTGAATAGAGCAACATGGCAAAAACATCTCTGACACGCTTTGCCCCCTTTCTTTGAGATTTTCTGGGAGCCATCTCTGCAAGTGTTCCTGTTAAAAAGATTATCCAACAATGACAATTAGGTGGGACATCCTCGAAGGACACATGTTCCCTTGTCGATATTGAGACCACCTTTTTTACTCACCTTCTGTCCCCTCTGTCCAGCTTCCGGGTTTACCGTTCGCAGGAGTTCCCACGCGCTATATCTCTAAAATCTGAAGTTAGGTAATGTCTAAAGGAACTGCAGACGCTGGTTAATGCTGGTTAATACGCACAGAAGGACACCACAAAATGTTGGTGTAACTCAGCAGGTAAGTCAGATCTGGGAAGAAAAACATAAAAAGCTGGAGAAAGTCAGCGGGTCAGGCAGCATCTCTGGAGAAAAAGAATAGGTGGCGATTCGAATCGGAACCCTTCTTCAGACAGCCTAATCGGAATTGAGTCTGAAGATGTGTCTCGTCCCGAAACATCAGCTATTTTTCTCCAGAGATGCTGCTTGACTCGCTGAGTTACTCCAGATTTTTGTGTCTGTCTTCGGTTTAAACCAGCATGTGCAGTTCACTCCTTACACGGGTCTCTGTACAACATTGATTAGCAGCGTTCTGGACCCTGCTTCGGAAAGGCATCGATCGCTAGTCGGCGAGGACTCCGACCTGTATCTCTCAAAGAAGTACATGTGAAAAATTTCTCACGGACCATAAAAATGCGTAACCTTTCAGTAAAGTCCCTTTTAAAGTCCCTTTTAAAGATTATAGTTATTTTCTTGAATCTCATTAACATAACTCATGAATAAGTTGATGTCCATATGCGGATGCAAAACTTTATTTTTATTTATTTTTAAAATTCAATCCCACAGAAGACAATTTTTACTCACCTTCTGTCCCCTCAATCCAGCTTCCGGGTTCACCGTTCGCAGGAGTTCCCACGGTACCCGCAAGAGTTATTACGGATATCGCACTGGCCACTACGTTCATATAATGTTGCAATGCTCAACCACAAGTGTACAAGTCACTCTTGGAGAAATTCAAAATTTCTTGAATTTTCTCCCGAGTGACCAAGATACACGATTACCTGCCGTTAGCGCTACGGTGGTCTACAGTGGTCCACGAATGCCGTACTATTATCGCACGAGGTTCCCACGATGTTAAACTCTGGTTAACTCTTGCGTCAAGTCGCCCCGTGAAAAGGCCGCTTAATACATTGAAGTATGTTTAGAAAGTGTTCTCCTGATCTCTTTTTATAACTTGGGTAGAAAATCGCCTGAAATCCCTGAGAAATGTTGCAAGAGATTAAATCTTAAAATTGTGCCATTAAACTGTAATGAACCTTTGACCTACACTAATGTTGTAGTTGGATGGGAAAGCTGAAGAATGTAATAGCTGCCTTTGGATTGATGGAGGAGGCAGCAGGGGGAGAGGACTGATGCCAGTAGAAGCTGATTCCATGTTTTGAGAAGATGCCATCAAGCACTATAGGAATATTGTATTACGGTGTGGATTGGAATGCATACCTGAATCAGAGTTAGACACAAAAATCTGGAGTAACTCAGCGGGACAGGCAGCATCTCGGGAGAGAAGGAATGGGTGATGTTTCGGGTCAAGATCCTTCTTCAGACCCTTCTTCAGTCTCGACTCGAAATTCCACCCATTCCTACTCTCCAGAGATGCTGCCTGTCCTGCTGGTATTACAGATTTTTGTGTCTATCTTCGGTTTAAACCAGCATCTGCAGTTCCTTCTTATAGACAATAGACAATAGGCAATAGGTGCAGGAGTAGAGGGCCGCCATTCAAAGTGACCATGGCTGATCATCCCCAATCAGCACCCCGCCCTGCCTTCTCCCCATATCCGCTGACTTCGCTATCTTTAAGAGCGCTATCTAGCTCTCTCTTGAAAGTATCCAGAGAACCGGCCTCCACCACCCTCTGAGGCAGAGAATTCCACAGTCTCACAACTCTGTGTGAAAATGTGTTTCCTCATCTCTGTTCTAAATGGCTTACCCCTTATTCTTAAACTGTGGCTCGTGGTTCTGGACACCCCCAACATCGGGAACATGTTTCCTGCCTCTATCATATCCAAACCCTTAATAATCATATATGTTTCAATAAGATCTCCTCTCATCTTTCTAAACTCCATAGTATAGACGCCCAGGCTCTCTATTCTCTCAGCATATGACAGTCCCGCCATTCCGGGAATTAATCTTGTAAACCTATGCCGCACTCCCTCAATAGCAAGGATGTCCTTCCTCAAATTAGGACACCAAAACTGCACACAATACTCCAGATGAGGTCTCACCAGAGACCACTGCAGAAGGACCTCTTTACTCCAACACTGAAATCCTCTCATTATGAAAGCCAACATGCCATTAACTTTCTTAACTGCCTGCTTTACCTGCTTGTTTACTTTCATTGACTGGTGTACAAGCACACCCCGATTTCGTTGCAGTTCCCTTTTTCCTAATGTGACACAATAGACAATAGGTGCAGGAGTAGGCCATTTGGCCTTTCGAGCCAGCACTGCAATTCATTGTGATCATGGCTGTTCATCCACAATCAGTACCCCGTTCCTGCCTTCTCCCCCTATCCCTTCACTCCTCTAGAAGATATCTATCTAACTCTCTCATGAAAGTCACAAGAGAATTGGCCTCCGCTGCCTTATGAGGCAGAGAATTCCACAGATTCAGAACTCTCTGTGTGAGACTTTTTCCTCATCTAAATGGTTTACCCCATATTCTTAAACTGTGGCCACTGGTTCTGGACTCTATCAACATCGGGAACATGTTTCCTGCCTCTAGTGTGTCCAAACCCTTAATCTATATTACTAAAAGTCTGATCTTGACCACTTCCTGTTGTTCTGTATATTGATTTTAGAAAAAATGCCTCCACTTACGGCTGTGATTTTTGGCCATCTTACTCAGAGTCCCCCTCCACTGTGCAGGCCAAGAGGATTTTTCCCATCGATGAAAAATAAAAGTTATTAGTGTTTAAAAAATATTGAGATTCTCTCTCCTGAAGGCCACGCCCCTTCCGGAGGGACTATAAAAACCGGAAGTGTTGAGTGCCTCAGTCAGTCTCTGCAAGATGGGGAGCGAGAGGGTCACGTCTCTCAGTCTGAGCTGTGAATAACACTGAACACATGTCTACTAAACTGTGAGTGTGGGTTTACCGACCTTGAGTGCCCTTAATGTGGTTTGAAAATGAAAATGTGATTGGTTTTAAATAAAGCACAGCAAATGGTTAGTGGTGGTTGGTTTGAAATAAAGCACATCAAACTGTTGGTGGTGGTTGGTTTGAAACCATCTGTTGATGGTGGTTGGTTTTACACAGAGAGTGGTGAATCTGTGGAATTCTCTGCCACAGATGGTAGTTGAGGCCAGTTCATTGGCTATATTTAAGAGGGAGTTAGATGTGGCCCTTGTGGCTAAAGGGATCAGGGGGTATGGAGAGAAGGCAGGGATGGGATACTGAGTTGGATGATCAGCCATGATCATATCGAATGGCGGTGCAGGCTCGAAAGGCCGAATGGCCTACTCCTGCACCTATTTTCTATGTTTCTATGTTTCTATGAAATGGCAAATGATTAAAAGTTTAAACTTGACAACTTCCTGTTTGAACTGTATATTGATTTTAGATAAAACGCTACCACTTACGACTGTGATTTTTGGCCATCTTGCCCTGTCCCCCTCTGCTCATCAGGTGCAGAGGATTCTTCCCATCAATGAAAAATAAAAGTGTTATTAGTGTTTAAAAAATGTTGAGAATCTCTCTCCTGTCAATCACGCCATGAAGGCCATACCCCTTCTGGTGGGAGGGGGAGGGATTATAAAACCCAGAAGTGTGGGTGTGGCTCAGTCTGCAATGTGGGGGAGGTTGGTTTGAAACCATCTGTTGATGGTGGTTGGTTTTACACAGAGAGTGGTGAATCTGTGGAATTCTCTGCCACAGATGGTAGTTGAGGCCAGTTCATTGGCTATATTTAAGAGGGAGTTAGATGTGGCCCTTGTGGCTAAAGGGATCAGGGGGTATGGAGAGAAGGCAGGGATGGGATACTGAGTTGGATGATCAGCCATGATCATATCGAATGAGCTGTGAATCGACTAAACACAATGAATGTCTACTGAACTGTGAGTGTGGTGTTTATGTGGTGTTTTGTGGTGTTTTGTGGAGTTTTATGGTGGTTTAATGATGGTTTCACCCTGCTTGAAATGGTATGAAACTGCATTTGAATGTGCTGGCCTTGCACCCTACATGAACTGATATGAAACTGCATTTGAATGTGGAGGCCTGGCACCCTGCATGAAATGGTATGAAACTGCATTTGAATTTGGTGGCATTGCACCCTGCTTAAAATGGTATGAAACTGCACGAATTTGGTGGCCTTGCACCCAGCTTGAAGTGGTATGAAACTGCACTTGAATTTGGTGGCCTTGCGCCCTACTTGAAGTGGCATGAAACTGTTCTTGAATTTGGTGGTCTTGCACCCTGCTTGAAGTGGTATGAAACTGCACTTGAATTCGATGGCCTTGCACCCTGCTTGAAGTGGTAGGAAACTGCACTTGAATTTGGTGGCCTTGCACCCTGCTTGAAGTGGTAGGAAACTGCATCTGATTTGGTGGCTTTGCACCCTGCTTGAAATGGTATGGAACTGCACTTGAATTTGGTGGCCTTGCACCGTGCTTGAAGTGGTAAGAAACTGCACTTGAATTTTGTGGCTTTGCACCCTGCTTGAAATGGTATGGAACTGCACTTGAATTTGGTGGCCTTGCACCCTGCTTGAAGTGGTAAGAAACTGCACTTGAATTTGGTGGCCTTGCACCCTGCTTGAATAGGAGTCAACTGCAATCCCACCAGCTGTCAGTGAGCTGCCAGCAGATCAGACTTGAGTGACTGAGCTGCCACCCCATGAATCCATTTGGCCCACAACACCCATACTAGCACTCCCGAAAACCCACCCCAGGATCGGTCCAAGTCAGCATGGATTTACAAAGGGGAAATCATGCTTGACTAATCTTCTGGAAATTTATGAGGATGTAACTAGGAAAATTGAGTCAGTAGAGCCAGTGGATGTAGTGTACAGGGCCCTAGTGATACCACACTTGGAGTACTGTGTGCAGTTTTGGTCCCCTAATTTGAGGAAGGACATTCTTGCTATTGAGGGAGTGCAAAGCATGTTTACAAGGTTAATTCTCGGGATGGCGGGACTGTCATGCTGAGAAAATGGAGCGGCTGGGCTTGTGCACTCTGGAGTTTAGAAGGATGAGAGAGGATCTTATTGAAACATATAAGATTGTTAAAGGTTTGGGGTCGCTAGAGGCAGGAAACATGTTCCCGATTTGGGGGAGTCCAGAACCAGGGGACACAGTTTAAGAATAAGGGGTAAGCCATTTAGAACGGAGACGAGGAAACACTTTTTCTCACAGAGAGTTGTGAGTCTGTGGAATTCTCTGTCTCAGAGGGCGGTGGAGGCAAGTTCTCTGGATGTTTTCAAGAGAGAGCTAGATAGGGTTAAAGATAGCGGAATCAGGGGATATGTGGAAAATGCAGGAACGGGGTACTGATTGGGGATGATCAGCCATGATCACATTGAATGTCGGTGCTGGCTCAAAGGGCCAAATGGCCTATTCCTACACCTATTGTCTATGGTCACAGAGTGATACAGTATGGAAACAGGTCCTTAAGCCCAACTCTTCCACACTGCCAACAATGTCCCAACTACACTAGTCCCACTTGCCTGCGCTTGGTCCATATCCCTCCAAATCTGTCCTAACCATGTACCTGTCTAACTGTTTCTTAAACAATGGGATAGTCCAGCCTCAACTACCTCCTCTGGCACCCACTACCCGTTATGTGAACAGGTTACCCCTCGGTTTCCTATTAAATCTTCCCCCTTTCACCTTGCACCTATGTCCTCTGGTCCATGATTCCCCTACACTGTGCAGAAGACTCTGCATCTACCCAATCTATTCCTCTCATGATTTTGTATACCTCTATTAGATCTCCCCTCATCCTCCTGCTCTGCATGGAATAGAGACACAGCCTACTCAACCTCTCCCTATAGCACACACCCTCTAGTCCTGCCAACATCCTTGTAAATCTTTTCTGAACCCTTTCAAGCTTGAAAATATATTTCCTATGGCATGGTGCTCAGAACTGAACACAATATTCTAAATGCAGTCTCACCAACATCTTATACAACTGTAACATAACCTCCCAACTTCCATGCTCAATACTCTGACTGATGAATGACAAAGTGCCAAAAGCCTTTGTGACCACCTTATCCATCTGCGACTCGACCTTCAAGGAACCATGCACGTGTACTCCTACATCCCACTGCTGTTCAACACCACACAGAGGCCTACCATTTACTGTGTAGGTCCTGCCCTTGTTCGACGACCCAAAATGCAAACAGCTGTATTAACACTTTTCTGTATTAAATTCCATCAACCATTCCTCTGCCCACATGGCCAATCGATCCAGTTCCTGCTGCAATCTTTCACAGCCATCTTCACTAATGGCAAAACCACTAACTTTTGTATCCTGTATGTTCTCATCCAAATCATTGACGTAGATGACAAACAGTAACGGGCCCAACACCAAACCCTGAGGCACACCATTCGTCACAGTGCCTCAGTCTGAGAAGAAATCTTCCACCATCACCCTGTGCTTCCTTCCATGGAGCCAATTTGCTATCCATTCAGCTATCTCTCCTTGGATCCCATGCGATCTAACCTTCCAGAGCAGCCTACCATGCGGAACCTTGTCGAACGCCTTACTGAAGTCCATGTACACAACATTTACAGTTCTGCCCTCATCAACCTTTTTGGTCACGTCTTCAAAAAAAATCAATCAGATTTGTGAGACACAACCTTCCACATACAAAACTGTACTGACTATCCCCATAGGCCCTGTCCCACTTAGGCGATTTTTCAGCGGACTGCCGGAAACTGTCTAGTTCGCGGCACCCGCCTTTTTCCCCAATGAGCCATTTAAAATGCCCGGTCAGCAAAGGCGATTAACTAAAACTACCTACGATTACCTCGACTACCCATAACTACATGGCGACCCCACTACAACTGCACCTACAACTACAGGATTATCGATTTTCTCCATGGCGACCAATTTTTGATCGGAGAAAATGTTTCAACATGTTGAAAACATTTGCGCCGACCATACTGAGGCCGCGACTTGTTCCCAGAATGCGGGAACTCCTCGCGACCATGAAGGAGACTCACCAGAGAGCACCAGTGAACATGTGGCAACCATGTGGCGATCATGAGGCGAGCGCAGAGTCTCTTGCACTCGCCTAAAAAGTCGCCTAAGTGGGACAGGCCCTTAATCATCCCTTGCCCATCAAATGCCTTTATAACCTATCTCTCAGAATACTCTCCAGCAACTTACCAACTACAGATGTTATGCACACCGGCCTATAGTTCCCAGCATTTTCCCTGCAGCCCTTCTTGAAAAGAGGCACAACATTTTACCAACCTCCAGTCTTCCAGCACCTCTCCAGTATTTCAGGACGACTCGTAAATTTCAACCGGGACTCCCGCAATTTCCACTCTAGTTTCCCGTAATGTCCTCGGATATACAGTATCTGATCAGACCCTGGAGACTTGTCTACCTTCAAACACGACAGTACTTTCAGTACTTTCTCGACGGTAGCCCTGACTGCTCTCATGACACTTCCAGTGACGGCTCCAATTTCCTCCGTCCTACTGTCTTTCCCCTCGGAAAATACAGAGGAGAAATACTAATTTAGTACCTTGCCCATCTCCTGTGGCTCCACACAGAGGTGACCACTTTGATTCCTGAGAGGTCCCACTCTCTCTCTAGTTACTCTTTTCCCCCTTATGTATTTATAAAATCTTTTGGGATTGTCCTTAATGCTACCCACCTATCTCCTGACCCGTTTTTGCCCTTGTGATATCCTTTTTTAGTTTACTCCTTAGTTCCCGAAAATCCTCCAGGTGCCTATACCTGTCCCTTGCATCCTTCGTGTTTTTGACTAATGTCGCAATTTCCCTCGTTAGCCAAGCTTCCTTACATTTGCCTTTTTTGCCCTTCACTTATGACCATTTAACATACTTTCTTAATGACTGAGAAAGGAATCCCAGATTTAGATTGAGCATTCATGTGGAAACAGTAATATGGAGACACACAGAATACAGATGCTGTAATATGGAGCATATAACAAACTGCTAGGGGAAGCCAACAGGTCAAGTAGCATCAGTGAAAAGAAATGGACATTTCGGATTGAGACCCATCCTGCGGACTCTTCCTCAGTCCAAAGAAAGGGTCTCGACTTGAAACATTGACTATCCAATTCTCTCCACAGATGCTGCTTAACCCACTGAGTTGTTCCAACAGTCTGTTCCCTTTGCTCTGCATACAATGGATCCTCAGATTTCCTGTCTAACCGCACAATGTCTGTACAAGCCCAGGAGATCAGCAACCTGCCACCTTCAACAGTCAGAGAGGACCATTAAACATTTGCCTTGTTGATATCATCTTTGTCTCATAAAAGCCATTTCCCAATTCTACCTCAGTTCTCACGATGCCTTATTTCTATGGTAAATCACTTCAATATCCTGCTCACCAATTGGGAAACCACATCAAATCAATAGTCCAAAATATATTTATCGATACAGAGACAATAAATGTGATGAAAAACACCATAGTGACTCCCTTAATGCATGTCTTTCACTGAGCCATTACTGGTTTTACTGCTCCTCAGTGGATGCAGAATGGGCGAGGCAAAGCTGATGCAGATGGTTCTCAACAATAACCCCAAGTAGGTTTGGATTAAGCTCTGGCCTTTCCTGTCGAGACTCTTCTTCAGATTGAAGCAGGGTCTTGACCCGAAACGTCACCAATTCCTTCTCTCCATAGATGCTGCCTCACCCGCTGAGTTTGTCCAGCATTTTTTTGTCTACCTTCGATTTTTCCAGCATCTGCAGTTCTTTCTTAAACAGAAAAAGCAAAGTGCCAGAAGTTAAATTGTAAATGCTGGCACGCTAAGCCAGCAGAACCTATTTATTCTCCATGGAGGAACTAACACTCTCCCAGCCACTGAAATAATCTGTTGGAAAATGGATTGCTGGAGAACAGTGGGAGCTTCTAAGACTAAAGATGGTGGAGGTCTGAATTTTGCTAGCAGCAAATTAAAGGCATAGAAGACTGAAGACTTAGAAACATAGAAACATAGAAAATAGGTGCAGGAGTAGGCCATTCAGCCCTTCGAGCCTGCACCGCCATTCAATATGATCATGGCTGATCATCCAACTCAGTATCCCATACCTGCCTTCTCTCCATACCCCCTGATCCCTTTAGCCACAAGGGCCACATCTAACTCCCTCTTAAATATAGCCAATGAACTGGCCTCAACCACCTTCTGTGGCAGAGAATTCCACAGATTCACCACTCTCTGTGTAAAAAATGATGTTCTCATCCCGGTCCTAAAAGACTTCCCTCTTATCCTTAAACTGTGACCCCTTGTTCTGGACTTCCCTAACATCGGGAATAATCTTCCTGCATCTAGCCTGTCAACCCTTTAAGAATTTTGTAAGTTTCTATGAGATCCCACCACAATCTTCTAAATTCTAGCGAGTACAAGCCGAGTCTATCCAGTCTTTCTTCATATGAAAGGCCTGCCATCCCAGGAATCAGTCTGGTGAACCTTCGCTGTACTCCCTCTATGGCAAGAATGTCTTTCCTCGGATTAGGAGACCAAAGGAGACCAAAGGATTAGGAAACACTTTCACCGTAGCACTGGGCAGCACAGTGGGGCAGCACGGTGGCGCAGCAGTAGAGTTGCTGCCTTACTGTGCCAGAGACCTGGGGTTCAATCCTGACTAGGGCTACTGTTTCTATGGAGTTTGTATATTCTCCCTGTGACTATATGGGTTTTCTCTCGGTGCTCTGGTTTCCTCCCATACTCCAAAGACGTACAGGTTTGTAGGTTCATTGTCTTTGGTAAAAATTGTAAAATTGTCCCTAGTGTGCAGGATTGTACCAGTATACAGGGTGATCGCTGGTTGATGCGGTCAGCGCGCCAAAGCGCCTGTTTCCGTGCTGTATCTCTAAGGCAAAGGAAAATAAAGCTCCAATTCTGGCTTGGTTTTGACAAGCATCTGAACTCGGTCTGCTAAAGCCTGTTGGAGTCCCTGGTTACTAATGATTTTAACTCCCCTTCCCATTCCCATACCAACCTTTCTGTCCTTGGCCTCCACCATTGTCAGAATAAGGCCACATGTAAACTGGAAGAACAGCACTTCATATTCCATTTGGGCAGCTTACAACGCAACATTATGGAGATTGAATTCACCCCCCCCCCCCACCATGGTTCCCTGTTTCCCTGGCTCCCACCGCACCTCAGTGCACAGATATTTCTCTCACCATCTCCCATGAGTGTCATCTGTACCTTTCCCCTCCTCTATACCCTCATCTCCCATCCCCTAGTTGCATATTTCCCTTTTATTCCCTCTCTTTCTTCTTCCCCCTGTCCCATTCCACCTATCTTTCACCCTCTCACTTTACATGTCACACCTCCTCGACTTTCCTTACCTGACACCTTTTTGTCTCCTTTTCACCTTTAATCTTTCTCACTACCGTACCCATCTGCCAATGAAATTCTTCCCACCTGTATCCACCTATCACTTGCCAGGCCCTGTGCCACCCCTTCCTCTCTTTTCCAGTTTTCTCCTCTACTTAATCAGTCTGATAAAGGGTCCAGAACTGAAAGGTTATCTGTCCATTCCCTCCACAGATGCTGCCAGACCTGCTGAGTTCCTCCAGCAGTAGTTGTTTTTTCTTTAGAAGTTGGCTCTGTGATTTCTGGAAGATAAGAAACTGGTCATCAGATCCTAGATAATCTCTGGGCCTGGAGGTGTTGAAATGAAGGAGGCGACCTCTTCCATATTGAAATGGATGAGCCCCAGGCTTTTATGGAAAGCGAGGTGTATGATTTAATCTGGAAACCTCTATGCTTATAGGCATCACATACAGCCATTCTGATAGGACAATCATTGTGTGATGACACTTTCTGCAAACTGTAAATCAGGAGAAAATGTGGGATAAGGAGGAAGTGAAAAGAAGGATTGGTTTCGGCCCGAAACATAGCCTATTTCCTTCGCTCCATAGATGCTGCTGCACCCACTGAGTTTCTCCAGCACTTTTGTCTACCTTCGATTTTCCAGCATCCGCAGTTCCTTCTTAAACATGATTGGTTATAACCATTCAATTTATTGGTTTCGGTGCTACTGCTGGTCATGGACTTAATGGATGCTTTGTGGATGAGTTAATTTGTCCGGTCAAAGACTCCTTGTCAGAGATCTGAGGAAGGATCTTTGACCTGAAACATGCTTCTTTTTCCACAGATGCTGTCTGATCTGCTGAGGATTATCAGCATATTCTGTTTTCATCCACTGCCTTAAACCATCTTCAAACTGCGAAGAAGGCAGTGAGTTGCAGCATGCAAACTTTCATACCTATTAACTTTAATTTACCCATTCGGAAGAGCATTTAGATGATTGGAATTAAAGACATTTGCTTTCTGCTATTTCCTTCCTTTTGAGACAACATCTTTTTTACAAGAATTCTGAGAATTCTAATTTCAGCTCAAGTATCCTAACATATAAAATTAATTGTACTTTACCTCACAGTTTTATTTAACAAGATCTTCCTACAACAAATTTATTTTACTTTTTCATTCACTGTAAGATTTTGTCAAAAATCTTTGCTGAACTGGATATGTTGAACTTGAAGTTTCTATCAAGAGGTCGTGGACCTGAAACTTTAGTTCTGTTTCTTTCCCCATATATGTTGCCTGACCTGCTGAATAGTTCCACCATTTTCTGTTTTAATTGACTTGTGGTACATTTGGGTCAGACGTGCATATTCTGTATTTCCTGCAGAAATGTTTTTAATGGAAATAAATGTTCTGGTATCTGTATTCATTACTTGGAAACTAGGGATTTTAGGAAGCTCTGCCAAACAAATGTCTTCTGTCCTTTTGTACCTTATGCAGGTTCGGGCTTTGAATTGCAAATGGCTTGCAATTTAATGTATGTCCCTCAGTCCCTCTAATGACTGGACCAGAATAATGACTAACTGAGAAGGTGTGGTTGTTACGCTGACTAAACTCCTTCTTAAAAGTATAGTTTCCACAGGTTTCTTTCTTGTTCCTATGACAGATGTTTTTTGCTAACACAGAACAGCAGGGAAACATCAACCAGTTAAGAGAAGCTGTCTCTTCTACATGGAAGGAATTACTCAGAAACATTCTGACAGAACGTTTTGTTTTTCATAGTTTCTCGCATTCCATCATGTATCGTCTGACAAGGTTACCGTCCTTTTAAAAATAAAACAAATTGATTGCCGGGACTGTGTGTTGTCACGTCTTGCAATTTCCTTTTACCCCCCCCCAAAAAAAGATGATATAGGAAATCTAGCGATATATTCATGCTGTGAGTTATTACAGAAACAAGCAGGCCCATATATTTTTCTGCTGTACGTTCTTTTTCTAGTTGCTTTCCTTGGTGCAAGCATTATACAACTCCCAACATCCGTCGGAAAGTGCAGATCGGTTTGTTTCAAGATGTGATAATCAACAAGACTGTTAGAGCCACTGTTTTATTCAACAGTTGAAAACATGTGCCACAAAATCACTTGTAACAAATTCAGAGTTATGTTTAATTACATGTACAAAGTATACAATGGTAAAAACTTTGAGGGAAAATAAGTCAACTTTATTTTCTGAATTATTACCCTTTTAAATGAACTCATTAAACATAAAATTACCTTGCAAACTTCTTGAAAAATGAAGCCCGTTATAGACTGTATAGTTTAGTTGGGGCTTCTTTACCCTTAAAATGAAATTATTAATTTTTTTAATTTAATGCACTAATGCTGACACTATAAAAAATAGTCAAAACATATTTTTTAAACCATTGTCTGCCCTTTGAGCTTTAAAGTTATGCATAAAGGATTAATAATTTGTAAATTTGTATTAACCACACAAGTATTATACGAGATTATTACAACATTTGTCATCTGTCACTAAATCATGTGTGTAATCTCATGTTTTGATTAATTGCGTGCAAAAACTGCCTGCTGGAAAGGAGTAAAAGACTACAGATTTTCACCATAAACCTAAAGTCTATTTCAGTGTTGGATGCCAGAAGGTGATGTTTAATTCCTTGCGCAAATATTCGGAAGACGAGACCCTCTTAAACACTCGATTAATAATCAGCTGCGATGGGAGATTGCTGTAAGTGTAACTCTTTTAATAACTAGAATAACTTGCCTATATCATTTAAACATGTACATCAATTACATTTTCACTTTTTCAAACAGTGTTAATGAACATAAGGCAGTTTTACTAATTCTGAATTATATTTTTCATCTGCAACTGATTGCTATACGCAATAGATGACAGGGGCTGCTCTAATGAACAATGCAATTTAATTAGAATAAAATTCGTACTTCACACTGACAATATACCTTTGCTTTTAATAATGATTTTGATCCTAGGTTTGTTTCAATATTTGGTCAGCACCGTTGTATTTTTAACACCCAGAATATTTGTTATTTTAATAAACGGGGAGCACATCAAATTACCATTCAGCCAGTGCTGCTGGCTTTCAAAATAACTTATTTAAAACAAGTTTGAAAAAAATATGATTTTACAGCAGATTTGAAGGAGTTAATCCCAGTGAAACAGAATAGTAATCTAGGGCCAAGTATCATGAATGTTAAGTAATTACGTCCAGATGAATCCCAGATACTTAATTCTTTAAACAAAATCAAAGAATTCTCAAATACAGAGCTCCTCTGTGGAACTGAACAGGGTGGCACCAAGTTAAGGGATTCACTTTTGATCATTTGGAGCTAAATATAGAAAATATTCACTGAAGGCAGAAAGAAACAAAGAAGAAATGTCTTGTGATGATGATTCTTGTAACAAACTGGTCAGGCTGACACCAATAATAAGGAAACATGCTCTGAGGGAAACACGCCTGTTTGCCCTGTGCTGCTTATATCCTTTTTAGCTGCTGTAGCAGACTGAAAATAAGTCTCATCTGCAGGAATATTCAGGAAAAGGATTTTTATTCAGCATTCTTAACACTTATGCTGCCTTCCTTTACATTTCCAACAAAGTCAGTGAATATTTTTAGTCAAGCGAATCAAAGAACCACATTGATCTTTGTCAATCTTACATCAAACTTTATCTTTGAATCTCTTGAATTGCTAAACATTCTTCCTCTTCCATTAAAGCATTTTTCATTTATTCATTCATGCCATGTGGTTGCCATAGGCAAGATTTAAAAAAAATTCCTGTTTGTCCTCTAGTGTCTTTTGAGAAATTGATGGTAGGCGACCATCTTAGAAATTTGCAGTCCATGTCGTTCATCCCGCAATGGTGTTATATTGAGAGTTCCAAGATTGATTCTCCAGTGATAGAGGAATCATGATCTATTTGCAGGACAGGAAATTGTATACCATGAAGAGGAACTTGCATTTGGAGGTATTTTCATGCACATGTTATCTGTGCTTCTGGAAGGGAAAGACTATTGGTTCGGGAAGTGTTGTCATTGAAGCCTTGGTGAGTTGCGCCTTGCAGATAATATCCAGTGGTGGAGAGAATGGATATTCGATTACATCAACTTTTATTTATATTCAAGCTAAAATTTTGGCCTTGATTTGCAGAAGGAAATATTACAGCAGATGACCAAAAGATTGTGAAATATTTGGCTGACCGGTTGGTTGAAAGCAAAGTCGATGGACAGAAGATAATAGGAGGGAATTCCAGAATTTGTCTTGGTAACTACCACAATGGCCACAAAGTGAAATACAACTACATTTAACAATGCTCAAGAGGCCAGGAATGGAGGAGCATGACATCTGAAGGAGCTGAAAGAGATACGGACAGATGAGTCGATGGTAAACAAGGGTGATTATGTTACTTCAGAGATGTTGCCAAGCCCTGAACTAATGCAATAATTTGGTTTGAGTTAAGTTTTGAATGACCTTAGGTTTATCATCAATTTCCCTTGAGAAATTGGTGGTTGGCCAACTAAATTAATGAGGGAAGCTATCCAGGAGGTCAATGGAATAGTTAAGTTTAGAGGTAAAAAAAACATAGATAAGAATTTCAGCGGCAGATGAGCAGGGGAAGTGCAGACTTGGGCGATGTTCCTGAAGTGAACGTCAGCAGCTTGGCGCAAAATGAGCTTGCTTTGACCTGGATTTGCATGAGTTTCTTGTATGTAATCAGCCTCTTATCAGATTAATCACACTCTTGACATGTAGTCTGCCTATGGTGGAACAACTTTAGGGACTCAGTTAGTGAATTACTCATTGCAGAATTCCAAGCCTATCAGTTAACAGCCAGAATTAGTCACTGTCCAGAAAATGTAGTGATGTGACATGTTTTGTTTTATAATTTACCCCTCTGTGGAAACTTAAATGCAGGTCAAACTTCCAAACATGCAGTCAATTTAAAATGTATTACACATTCGGATAAAGAAAATATTGGAAATTAAGTAAAGAGATAAGATATTGAAGTTAAACAACTTAATAAATCTTAGAATGTGCCACAAAAATAATTGTGTTCTGGATATCACAAATTGGATTACTTCCTGCATTCATCTGCTCTTGATATTTATTATTTTATTTCCCGTATCTATGAATCGAATAAATACTTTAGCTTTCACTTGGTAATTAGTGGTGTTTGATTAACCAGGAGTTATACCTTATCATCAGTGCTACTTCTGGGTTAGGAGCAAATGAACAGTAACATAGTAATTTTACAGCACATACATCATATACTTTAACTTGTTAGTTTCAAATAAGCAAGTACGACTTTACAACAAAAGTTGATTCACTTGATTGGACAAGTGCCATAACAGAACATTGCTATATTTTCATATATGATGGAAAAGGGAAAAGTCCCAAGAACTTAGTTACTAACTTGTCATGATAAGCTCTTGTATACATGTTCTTTGTAACATTTTCAGCTTGGGTTTTCAAGAGATAATAAGCCAGAGTATATGATAAACCACACATCCCGACATATATTAATAGCATAGAACAAAATTCCAATTAAGTCACTAAACGGTAAATCAAAATACTTGAAAATTGCAACTTTACTGTTCAGTTGAGAAATAATCCAAAAGTGTTTCTTCACACTGCAGACTTACAGAAAGCATTCTGATCTCTTCTATTCTTTCCTTCTTCAAAACTTACAGTATATCCACGATAACCTTCCAAAAGAACATACTGAGCTCAAGAAAAGGGGTTGACCTTAAACACAGATAAGAATCTACCTTAAAGAGCAGACATGGATAAAGTTGGCTGTTTGTGTGCGATTTGGAAATGGTTTTATCTAGCTTTAAGAGGCTCTTGCCCTGTACAAAATTTGAATGAATAGGCTATGTTATCTAAAACAGTTCCAGAAACATGAGTTCACATAATGCACAAATACAATGTGTACATGTCACAGAAATAGCATGGCTTTCACATGGGAATTTTACTGGTTGTTTTTTTCCTAGAAAAAAAAAGTTTTATTTCTCAGTTCTGATAATGTTCTCAGGCACAAATGACCACAACTGGAAATGTTTAAACTCAAAATGCATTTTTTTTGTTTCACTAACTGTAATTCAATCTTCCCTTTCTGTTTTATTTCTTGTATTTTATAATACATAAGGCTTCATGAAAAACATAAATAAATATTCCAGGCATGAAGTGTGCTGTTTCCAAGCCAGTTAGCATAGTTTGCTGCAGTTTCGTATCTAGTGATTTTTTTTTTGGTTTTGTTTTAATATTGCACGTGGAAATTTCAAAACTAATGACGCTCATTGTATAAAGTTATAGATAATGCATTTATCAAGATGCAATTTTCTGTGAAGCCATTGCTGTTCTGCATTAGTTGTTTTGTGTAGGTTATCTAATTTAATAACCAAATGGAGCAGTGTTATCTGGAATAAATAGTTCTATTATTTGTAAAAAAAAACAATGGTTTGAAAATCATATTCAATTACATTTAGCCAAAGCAAAAAATATATATGAAAAAAAATCTGGAATAGTCTGCTTGGAGTTGTTGGTGTGAAAACAAAAATGTTGGACAAGTAAATTATGAGTGAAGAGGAACTAAGTATCAAGTAAACGTTCTCTTATTTCACATGTGCATTAAAACAGCTTTCTTTAATGAAACAAATGATGCAGCATTTCAGTTGAATTGCATTTGACTTCCAAGATTTGTGATCAATTTTGATAAGGGAGATTTTGAATTAAAGAAACACTTCCTTGAAAAAAAAATAGCTTTCAATTCTATTATTTTAAATGTGGGAGGTAAGGGAGGGGTTGCAGTGAAGTCTTCAAAGTTAAGACGTTCTTTAAGTAAATCACTATTTTGTCTAATTGTACACATGGTTTTAAATTATAGTTTAAAATGATGTTTAGCCTGTTTCTACCTTCGGGTATGAAATGGAAGCATAGGGTTTTCATTTGTGAAAATCTGAAGTAAAAGTTCTGGGAATAAGAGGAGGGCAGCAACAACTGCAAAGTGAAAAAGGCAAGAATGTTATTTTGGGCAAGACTCTTTCATTAGGTTTCTGCATGTAACCCCTCTAGCCTAGTATAAGATGATGATGAGAACAAATCTAAAGCCTCAATTTACGTTCTGCGCTTTTAAGACGGTACCTGATAACAACATTGTGTTCTTCATAACTATCCAGATGGAATCAGAAACCAGCCGTTTGAAGGTCTGTTTACCACATATATTTCATACCTCTTGTTTATGTGAACAATAAAATGTCCTGGACAGTAACATGTCCCTAATATATGAAAGAACAGCTAATGAGTATATGCACTGCAATATCTTTATCCATGAATCTCTCTTTCGTGAATGCTATTGTTCATGAAGGTAGAGATTAGAAATTAGGCGCTCTGCAGCAGCAGTATCGACCTTTCCAGCAGTTCAGCGTAGTTTAGCCAACTAACTGCTAAATTTGTGTTACATTTACAACATTTATTATGTTCATTTTAACATTTTCATTTGCTGAATGTTCTTGACATGTCCTTGAAATATGTTGTTTGTGATACAGTCAAAACCCGATAAGGGGACAGCTTGTTTGCCTCAAAACTATATTTGCTTGTCTGGAATTCACAGTTAAATATTAGTAAAATGATTTTGTTCTTTTTTTTTTACAAACTGAAGCAGAATAGTTTCCAAAATGTAAACCATTTCACATTGTTATTGTTTCTGCTTTGCCATATTGGCTACAAACTTAGCAATATATTCAAACTTTAGGAGAAAAATGCTTTGCAGGAATTTACAACTCCACAACAGCAAATAAAATGCATGCCATGAGAATATGGTACAAAATGAATTTTTACTTTTTCTTTCAGTAGATTGACAAAGATCACTTGTGTAGAGCGAACAGGACCAACAATGCAAATTAATTGTTGCCGTTTCCTCAGACTGAACTCTTAATATGGCTGATATTAACAGACCATAAGGATGTTGCCAAGGTACAGGTAATTACATTTTAATTTAAAAATGAAAATCACAGTAAAGATCAGCAACAATATTTTTTGAGTTTCAATTACTTCGTGTTACAGAGATGCACTGATGAAACATTTCTGATAATCAATCTTTGATAATTATATGCTAATGTTGACCATTGGTAATTAAGTCACAGTGACCTCCGTCCTAGTACTGTGATTGGCTCTCATTGTTTGTAGTTGGCTGAGAATGTAATTTTTAGAACATTGAATAGTGTCCTCCACATGTGGCTGTGTAAACAGTCAATGACAAATGGTGCTTGCAGATTTAAAGTCTGTTTATATTAATCTGATTCAATTCAAAACTTGTAGTATTTCAGCTTTGTTTAGATCTTGATCATGATAGAAGGTTAATTTTTCTTCCCATTGGAAAAAATCCGAGCTTATAGTTAGCATTTTCCTCTTTGTCCAGGGACGCCAACTCTTTTGCTTGGTTGTTCTAAGAGCGATTCTATACATTGGTGGTTTAATGCTTCCTTACTGCGTTGCTTTATTTCCTAAGAACATGGTCAACCATATAAATCTAAAAAAAATACTCGATCTAAATCCAGAGCAAATGTATGTCTGAATCTAATTTTGTGCAATTCATTTCTGAATTCAGATTTCATAATACTGCAAACAACCAATTTAATATTTTTCACAGGTTATCTTTGTGGAGTCCCTAAATATCCATGTAATCACTCATTAATGAAAGAGCTTTACATGATTTACGGATACTGTGATAACTTCACCCCAATATCAGTTTGCCAGAGTTTGAGGGGCTTCAGCTAACTGTTAGCTCGGCTTAAAGGCCACCTTCTTCTCTCCAACACAGAAAAATGTGGATTCAACCTTGCATGTTTGAGTGCAGTGCAGAGAGTGTGCTGCATGGTTGGAAGTGCTGTTTTACAAATGAGATGACAAATAAAATCCTGCATGTCTGTTTGGGTAGCACTGCTGGAAAAAAAGGAACAGCTTTGTAGCCAAAGTTTATCCCACAACATTGTAGTTAGGCAATTATTGTGTTTGAGTTTGTATTACCATGTGTTCGTTGACTGCCTACATAAGTAATTAATTTGCAATGGACTGCGACATCTTACCAAAACATGCATGGATGATTGATAAAGTTCAATTAAATCATTTCAGGTGATATGATATTCAATATTGAATTTTTCAGGAATAATTAGATCTAACATTCAATTGATCTTCATGTGATGTGATCTGTAGATTGTAAATGTGAATTGCATCATTTCAGCTGACATCAGATTCAAAATTAACTTTGAGTTCAGAGATCACTTGTAATTGTAAGTTCATCATTTGTTACCCTCAGTCCAAATAAAGGTCAGGAGGTCTGGAGACTCAGTCAATGCCTCAGTAATGCTCGATTTTTATATGTTGTATTGTGAGCCTTTTGCCCTTCGTGCAGAGCACTTCCAGTGGGGTTCCTACACAAAGGCAATATTTGCTCATTTGCTGTGCATCTCTGAATTCATATGCAAAGGAACTTACTCTTTGAATCTAGATCAGAAATGCCCTATATCAATGCTTCAGGAAATAAAATACATAGGAAGAAAATGAAAGGATCCATTAAATAATAAAAATATCAATGTTTTGAAGTCCTTTGAAAACATTTTTTTTAATATGAAGAATTTCTCTTCAAACAGCAAATCAGAAATCGTAATTTTCCTAATAAAACATAAAAATGGATACCTTTAATCTGTAATGAACTTATAAAACAGCATTACGCAGTAAAGCAAAGAGAATTAAGACTGAAGTTATTAAAAGGTAAACTTTGAGATAACAAAATAGAATAAAAGATACAATAAAATGGACAGCACTTTGGCCTAGCTGGTAGACCTGTTGCCTCACAGCTCCAGAAACCTGGGTTTGATCCTGACCTCAGGTGCTGTTTGTGTGGAGTTTGCAGGTTCTCCCTGTGACCACTTAGCTTTCCACTGTGTTCTCCAATTTCCTCCTTAAGAAGGAAATTCTTAAGACGGCCCCTTAAGAATAAGGGGTAAGCCATTTAGATGAGGAAAAACTTTCACACAGAGAATTGTTAATCTGTGGAATTCTCTGCCTCAGAAGGCAGTGGAGGCCAATTCTCTGGAGTCTTTCAAGAGAGAGTTAGATATATCTCTTAATGATAGAGGAGTGAAGGGATTTGGGGAGAAGGCAGGAACGGGGTACTGATTGTGGATGATCAGCCATGATCACTGTGAATTGTGGTACTGGCTCGAAGGGCCAAATGGCCTACTCCTGCATCTATTGTCTATTGTATCAGATTAGGAAAGAGGGAAGTGTAACAAAACCTTGGTGTCCTTGTACACCAGTCACTGAAAGTAAACAAGCAGGTACAGCAGGCAGTTAAGAAAGCTAATGGCATGTTGGCCTTCATAATGAGAGGATTTCAATATTGGAGTAAAGAGGTCCTTCTGCAGTGGTCTCTGGTGAGACCACATCTGGAGTATTGTGTGCAGTTTTGGTCTCCTAATTTGAGGAAGGACATCCTTGCTATTGAGGCAGATCAGCGTAGGTACACAAGGTTAATCCCCGGGATGGCGGGACTGTCATATGAGCAAACATTGGAAAGACTGGGCTTGTATTCACTGAAATTTAGATGGATGAGAGGGGATCTTATTAAAACATATAAAATTATAAAAGAACTGGACAAGCTAGATGCAGGACAAATGTTCCCAATTTTGGGGGAATCCAGAACCAGGGGCCACAGTCTAAGAATAAAGGGGAGGCCATTTAAAACTGAGATGAGAAATAAAACGTTTTCATCCAGAATGTTGCAAATTTGTGGAATTATCTGCCACAGAATTCATTGGATGAATTTAAAAGAGAGTAAAGGGCCTGTCCCACATGTGTCCTTGGCACGCAAATTATGCAACTTCGTGGTCGCGTTGAGGGCCGACGGTCCCGCGAAGGTCGGGCGCGACTTCATTCGACTGCACAGCCGTCTGGAGCGCGTAACGTCTTTTGAAGATGGACACAAAGCTGGAGTAACTCAGCGGGACTGGCAGCATCTCTGGAGAGAAGCAATGGGTGACGTTTCGTGTCGAGACTCTTCTTCAGTCTGAAAAGAAGGGTCTTGAACCGAAACGTCACCCATTGCTTCTCTCCAGAGATGCTGCTGGTCCTGCTGAGTTACTCCTGCATTTTGTGTCTATCTTCAATTTTCTTGGCCCCGATCTGGGAGTAGAAGTGGGGGCGGATCCGGACCACAACGGCCGTGAGCCCCAGGCCGAGTTCAGCGATCGTTTGCCTGCTTCTGCTGCTGTTGAAGGTGCGACATTGCGTCGTGCCAGGTTCTTGGGCCTGTCCCACTTTGGCCGTCAGTTCCGTGACAGGCCGTTGGCGCGCAAAAATTTAGTTCACTACAACAATTTCGGAGCCCCGCGCGATGTCGCGCACAACTACATACCCCTCCCCGCTTCTAAGTGGGACCGGCCCCACGTGACCATATGATGCCAGTGCGCCTCCACATGATCACGAGGCCGCATAATTTGCATGCCAAGGACACATAAGTGGGACAGGCCCTTTAGATTGATCTCTCGGGGCTAACGCAATCAAGGGATATGGGGAGAAGTCAAGCACTGGTTACTGACTGTGGATGATCAACCATGATCACAATGAATAGCGATGCAGGCTCCAAGGGCCAAATGGCCTCCTTCTGCATCTATTTTCCATGTTTCTATGTTTCAAAATCATTCCTATCCATTTGTGTGGCTCAATGTACTGTACTTTGAAAGTCGTTTTGTCCAACTTCTACAGCTTACTCTGACAGTTCATTTCAGATACGGATTAATCTCTGAATGAAAATATTGCTACTAAGGTCCCTCTTAAATCTCTTCCCTCTTATAATAAACCTATGCCCTCTAGTTTTAGAATCCCTCTACCCTGGGGGAAAAAAGGACTATGAGCTTTCACTTTATTCATGTCCCTCATGATCTTGTGCACCTCTCTAAGGTCACCTTACATGTCAAAGACGTGCAGGTTTGTAGGTGAATTGGCTTCTGTAGATTGTCCTCAGTGTGGGTGCCAAACTGGAATAACATGGAACTAGTGTACAGGTGATCGTTGGTCAGCGTGGACTCGGTGGGCCAAAGGGCCTATTTCCATGCTGTATCTCTAAACTAAACTAAATAAAATAAAATAAAATAATCTAAGGCTCCTATGTTCCAAAGAAAAAGTCCCAGCCTATCCCTATAACTCAACCTTGCTAGTCCAGGCAACATCCAGATTAATCTCTTCGGCACCATTTCAAACGTAATGACATTCTTCTTATAGCTGTAACTGCGCAGTACTCCAAATCTGGTCTCAACTCATTTTGAAGTACAGTCATTTATGTTGAAACACTAAAACACAACGTGGTCCACTAAAAGCATAACTATAAAAAAAAAAGCTGCTAATCTGTTTCTGCCAATGTCAGTTCGGGAATAAGTATGGAGCAGCCTACTTTAAACTCACCTCCTTTTCCTCAAGTATTGCTAGAAAATCATAGAAACATAGAAACATAGAAAATAGGTGCGGGAGGAGGCCATTGGGCCCTTCGAGCCAGCACCACCATTCATTGTGATCATAGCTGATCGTCCCCTATCAATAACCCATGCCTGCCTTCTCCCCATATCCCTTGACCCCACTAAGCCACTAGAGCTCTATCTTACTCTCTCGTAAATCCATCCAGTGACTTGGCCTCCACTGCCCTCTGTGGCAGGGAATTCCATAAATTCACAACTTTCTGGGTGAAAAAGTTTTTTCTCACCTCAGTCTTAAATGACCTCCCCTTTATTCTAAGTCTGTGGCCCCTGGTTCTGGACTCGCCCCACATTGGGAACATTTTTCCTGCATCTAGCTTGTCCAGTCCTTTTATAATTTTATATGTTTCTATAAGAACCCCCTCATCCTTCTAAACTCCAGCGAATACAAGCCTGGTCTTTTCAATCTTTCCTCATATGACAGTCCTGCCATCCCAGGGATCAATCTCGTGAACCTACGCTGCACTGCCTCAATCACAAGGATGTCCTTCCTCAAATTAGGAGACCAAAACTGTACACAATACTCCAGATGTGGTCTCACCAGAGCCCTATACAACTGCAGAAGAACCTCTTTACTCCTATACTGAAATTCTCTTGTTATGAAGGTCAACATTCCATTAGCTTTCTTCACTGCCTGCTGTACCTGTAAGCCAACTTTCAATGACCGGTGTATAAAGACGCCGAGGTCTCGCTGCACCTCCCCCTTACCTAACCTAACCCCATTGAGATAATAATCTGCCCCCTTGTTTTTGCCGCCAAAATGGATAACCTCACATTTATCTATATTATACTGCATGTGCCACGCATCTGCCCACTCACTCAACCTGTTCAGGTCACCCTGCAACCTCCTAACATCCTCTTCACAGTTCACACTGCCACCCAGCTTTGTGTCATCTGCAAACTTGCTAGTGTTGCTCCTAATTCCCTCTTCCAAATAATTAATATATATGGTAAACAGTTGCAGCAACGCAGATAGTGATTTCAAGTTAATGTCACCTCGCCTCTTATCAAATCCGCCTAGATTCAATGTCTGTTCAGTGAATTGTGCTTGCTTCTGGTAACCCAAGGCCACCGCTCAGTCTCTACTTTTTTATTTTCTACCTGATGAAGATGTCGTCCTTTCTCCCCTTATAAAATCATCTCTTTTCTATACAACATCGATATGATACCCAAAATGAGAAACTCATTGTGAGTAGAAATCTGACGTGCAAACCTGTACTCCTACAGTCTAAAACAGTATCATTGGGAATCAGCTGCTCTGGAGAATTCAAATATTCTTTGTTTATTTGTGCAAGTTGGAAATGCAACGTTGGCAGTGGATAATAATATAAATTCGAGCTGATGCACATTAATTACATATTCATTCATATGTAATTGCAATATGAATAGTCACTGTTATTAACAGCTTAGCCATTCAAATACATTATTGAAACTTATGGCACAGTATTTCACTTTTATTTCTCCTACTGCATATACTTGTATATACGTCTCCTGAGGAATTGATTTGATTGACCTAACCAGTTGGAAGAGCTAAAAAAAAAAAAAAGTAAGTTCAGTGCATGTTGACTAATTCATTAAATCAGAATGACTCTGGGGCTGTGAACAGATTAAATAGATTGCAGTTTGCCTGTGGATGAAGTGCATTTTGGTGCATGAAGCTGGAAATGTCCATGGCATTATACTGAAAGTTTCCCTTTTGTTTTTAAACATAGAAAGGAGACCACAGTAAATTCTTACATGTTTAGTTTAGTTTAGAGGTACAGTGTGGAAACAGGCCCTTCAGCCCACCGAGTCCATGCCGACCAGCGATCACCCTTACACTAGTTCTATCCTACACCTTAGGCACAATTTACAGAAGCCAATTAACCTAAAAACCTGCATGAGTTTGGAATGTGGGAGGAAATCAGAGCACCCAGAGGAAACCCACGCGGCCACGGAGAGAACGTGCAAACTCCACACAGACAGCACCCGAAGTCGGGATTAAACCTGGGTCTCTGGAGCTGTAAAGCAGCAGCTCTTCCACTGTGTCACTCATTTCTTTAAGGCCAAGCAGCCTTGGTGAATGCAGGAAAGTAAATGTTCATCTGTAGTCTCAAATGGACAGCAGCTCCCTGATCAGGCAGATCTCTACTTTAGGAGATTGTGTAATAATATCTGCTTGGAAAAATGTTTAAAGAAATAAAATCCGTTTCTCATTTTCCTTATTAGATTGTATTTAGAAGAATAATAAACTTTTAAATTGATGGCATGAACAACAAGTAAAACTCCTGGAGGAGTATAGAGTTGCTTTTAATGGATGTCGGGTTTTTTAATAGAGGCAACACATTTCAAACCTGCTTTGAGCATTTGGTGCAAAATTCTGCCAGATTATTAAGATGCAACTTTTTAATTTTCCTTTAATTGTGGGTGAAATAATTTCCCAATAAATCTTGCAGACTTTACATAGGTCAGAAAAGTTTTGTGATGTGCCATGTTGAGCATTAATAAAAGCTTGTTGCAAAATCATTTCTTGCAAATTATTTTAACAGTTTGGCATCTGGTATTATCATATCACTCCTTTCGGATTTGTAAAGATTTCTTGAAAAGTCAATAACCTTTAAGGGCTGTGAATAGTCATCGGATGATGTGCATGTTCCTAACAGACTGTCACATCTGTCACCACGTTTTATAACCAGTTCATCGAAATGCCCTTCACAGAAGTACAGGCTGAGGTGTTAAGAGCAATCAGTGCACTTAACACATTCATTTGATTAATTTAATTTGGAAATATTCAAGCAGAAAATGAAATTATTAGCAGGTTGGTGCATTTAGTATAACGGCATTGCAGAATAGCAGGCAGGAGTATAACATGTAATAACACTAGGTATATGACTCATGTTAAGTAATGACAGCCTTACACTCCCAAGTCTATTAAGAAATTGATACACGAGAAGATGGTGAATTATGTCAATTTGAGAATTCTTTCCTGCATAAATCCTCCAAGAAGCTTCCAGGAATGGTCAGTGATAAAATTAAATGTTAGCCTTGATGGGTTGTGTTAAAATCTTTAATCCATATGCTCATAGTTCACCACAACACTGTCACCTCATCTCGTCTTCTTTTATTCACATGGCAACCACTAATTAAATTCAAATAGGGGGTATTTGTTGCTCTCACAATTGAGGTGTGGGGATTATCACGAGGATACTTTTCAAAATTGAAAGTGTAGCTACAATGCCATGGCTAGAACGTTGTCAACATTTCTAGGCACCACACTCGGGGAAGGGCTTCAATAATTCAGAGTGGTCGCAGAGGAGATTTACTGGATTTGTGACAAGGATGATATCAGTTACGTGGCAATCCAGCCAAGTTGCAATTGTTCCATTTGTAACCTCTCAGACTAAGGGGACTTTTAACATTTGAAGTTAGGACAGGGTTTAGATATATAAAATATACCAAGAAACTCTCTTTATTGTCATCTGGTTTTGCAACCAGAGAGCACCGAATACAGATAGCTACAATAACAGAGAGAATCTTTGGTCGTATAACTGACAATTAAAAATCAGAATAAAGATCTAATGATAAGAGATCAATTACATTACACCAATGAATAAAGTAAAATAATAATAGGAGATCACAAAGCCAGCTATAAATCTATCACCCTGGTAAAGGCTGAATTATGTGGACAAGATGCTTTGGGTGCAGACTTCAGTGAGTAAGACGATTAATATTAGCGCACACCTTGATCGAGATAACCAGGAATAAGACATGTCTTGTGGACCACACAGACAAGTAAAACTAATTATATCAAATGTCCTTTTACCTGTGCATCCGGTCAAAACTCCAAGTATTGTCGTGCAGGGTAGCACCATTTTTAGACATGGGTCACAAAAACAGCACAGCACTGAAAACTAAATCACAAAGACACCCAAATATAATGGTATTGGATTATCAAGAATACCAGAGCATAATAGACACTGAAACACTGAGATATTGAAAAAAAGGACACCAAAATATGAAGCCATAGTGACAATAAAATTGAGGAAATTGAATGACTAGGACATGGGGATATCATGTTATTAATGAATAATAACACTCCCCGTGACCACGTGGGTTTTCTCCAAAACTTGCCAGCCTTGACCCTCACCTCAACAAGAATATGTTGCCGCTGTACTCTTGCTGTCTCACTTTTATAAGCCTCCCACGTACCAGCTGTCACCTTGCCAGCATACATATAGACCACCCAATCGACCTCTGCAGGTTGTCGGTTATTATGTCCAAAATCAGCCTTGCCCTAATTTAGGATCTTAACTTGTGAGGCAGTCCTATCCTGCTCCATAATTACTTAAAAACTTCAGTGGATATTTTTTAAAGCAGAGATAGATAGATTCTTGATCAGTAGAGGTGTTAGAGGTTATGGGGAAAACGCAGGAGAATGGGGTTAGGAGGGAGAGAAAGATCAGCCATGATTGAATGGCGGAGTAGACTTGATGGGCCTAATGGCCAAATTCAACTCCTATCACTTATGACCTTATGACTTATGACCTAAAACTAATAGAATTATGGTCACTAATCCCAAATAGCTCTGCTATCTGCCTAAACCCATTGATCAGATCTCAGAGGAATAACATCCAAATTTCTACCATTATTATTCACAATTATGTTTTAATGCATGGAATCATTCTGGTGACATTCGCTGGAAGTTCTTATGTGTTCAGCATGTTGTTTTTGAGATGTAGAGACCAAAGCCTGAACACAGCATTGCAGCTCGGATTTGAAAAATAATTATACAGCTGACGTTACCACATAACGCAATTCGAATTGCTGTCGGACAAATACAGCAGTGCGTCTTTAATACGGCAAGGATCCCACAAGCAAGGATTGAAGGAAATGACAAGCTCATCTGTTTTTGGTGGTAGCAGCGGAAAGAAAAATATTGGCCATAACACCGGCAGGACTCTCTGTTCTTGTTGAGGTGTCAGTAATGGGCCCTATGACGATTCAGTAAAAGAATGAGTATTTGGTTTAACTGCTGCGTGGAAAGATGGAATCCTTAGCAGTAATACAGCATTGCAAAGAAATGATAAGCTGGACAATACACTTGGTCTCAGAACTGGGGCTCTGACCAACAAGCTTTAGGCTTCGAGAATGGTATCCACCAAGCAGATCTGGCATCTTTGACTTAGTTTTAGTTTATTTCAGTTTGGAGGTGCAGCATAGAAACAGGCCCCTTCGGACCGTCGAGTCCACGCCGACCAACGATCACCCCCCACACTAGCTCTATGTTATTTGCAGTGGCCAATTAACAGACAAACCTGTACGTCTTTGGAATGTGGGAGGAAACCGGAGCACCCAGCGAAAACCCATGTGGTGCCAGGGAGAATGTACAGATTCCGTACAGAGAGCACCCATAGTCAGGATCGATCCTGGGTCTTTGGCACTGTAAGACATGAACTCTACCGCTGTGCCACCTTGCTGCCCTCCTATTCAGTGAGATGCAAGTGGCGAGCTTCCTTTGGCACATTAATATGTGGCCAAAAATTGAAGACTGAAAGGGTAGACAGTGCAGAGCTAACTATTGCAGGTATGTACAGTGCATTCAGAAGGTATTCAAGACCCCTTCACTTTTTCCACATTTTGTTACGTTACAGCCTTATTCTAAAATGAATTAAATTCTTTTTTTTATTAATCATCAATCTACACACAATACCCCATAATAGAAAAGCAAAAACAGGTTTTTAGAAATGTTTGCAAAGTAATTAAGAAATAACTGATTATCACATTTACATAAGTATTCAGACCCTTTACTCAGTACTTTGTTGAGGCACCTTTGACAGAGATTACAGCCTCAAGTCTTCTTGGGTATGACGCTACAAGCTTGGCACACCTGTATTTGGGTAATTTATCCCATTCTTCTCTGCAGATCCTCTCAAGCTCTGTCAGGTTGGATGGGGAGCATCGATGCACAGCTATTTTCAGGTCCCTTCAGAGACGCTTGATCGGGTACAAATCTGGGCTCTGGCTGGGCCACTCAAGGACATTCACAGACTTGTCACAAAGCCACTACTGCGTTGTCTTGGCTGTATGCTTAGGGTTGTTGTCCTGTTGGAGGTGAATCTCCACCCCAGTCTGAGGTCCAGAACATTCTGGAGCAGGTTTTCATCAAGGATCTCTCTGTACTTTGCTCCGTTCATCTTTCCCTTGATATTGACTAGTCTCCCATTTTCTGGCGCTGAAAAACATCCCCACACTTATACTTAAATTTTGGAAAAATGCTACTATACCAACATTTAAAATGTGGATCAGTAATATGTTAGACACAGCACACTTGGAAGAAATGAGACTCCTCCTAATAGACAAACAAGACCAATTCTTAACGAGTTGGTCTCCATTTATTGATTTCTTGGATTCATGTGGTGCAACAGTATCGTAAAAATTAAAGGTTTCAGGTATGGGTGAAAGATGATCAAGAATATAAAAAATCATCTCCTTGTGGCGATTGGATAACCTCCCTCCTGCTTCTCTTTCTTACTTATTTCTTTTCTTCACTCTCTCTCTTTCTCTCTTTTTATTCACACACACATTAGACTTTAATCTATTCTTTACTATCTCTTTCTTTCTTACTTTTCTCTTTAAAAAAAAAAAAAAGGAAGTTGTACAGAGAATGTAATATGTTAGCATAATTTTGGGAACCTGTAAAAAGGAACCACTGTATTGTACTTACTTATAATAAATAAATTAAAAAAAAATTTAAAAAAAAAAAACATCCCCACAGCATGAGGCTTCACCATGATGAGCGGTGCCTAGTTTCCTCCAGACATGATGCTTGGCATTCAAGCTAAATAGTTCAATCTTGGTTTCATCAGACCAGAGAACCTTGTTTATCATGGTCTGAGAGTCCTTTTGGTGCCTTTTGGCAAACTCCAAGTGGGCTGTCATGTGCCTTTTACTGAGGAATGGCTTCCGTCTGGCCACTCTACCATAAAGGCCTGATTGGTGGAGTGCTGCAGATATAACTGTCCTTCTAGACGGTTCTCCCATCTCCACAGAGGAACTCTGGAGCTCTGTCAGAATGACCATTGGGTTCTTGGTCACCTCCTTGACCAAGGCCATGCTCCCCCGATGGCTCAGTTTGGCCAGGCGGCTAGCTCCATGAAGAGTCCTGATGGTTCCAATGTTCTTCCATTTAAGAATGATGGAGGCCACTGTGCTCTTCGGGACCTGCAATGCTGCAGAAATTGTTTTATACCCTTCCCCAGATCTGTGTCTCAACACAATCCTGTCTCGGAGGTTTACGGACAATTCCTTTGTCTTCATGGCTTGGTTTTTGCTCTGACATGTGGGACCTTATATAGACAGGTGTGTGCCTTTTCAAATCATGTCCAATCAATTTAATTTACCACTGGTGGAATCCAATCATGTTGTAGAAACATCTCAAAGATAATCAATGGAAACAGTATGAACATAAGCTCAATTTTGAGTGTCATAGCAAAGGGTCTGAATACTTATGTAAATGTGATATTTCAGTTATTTATTTTTAATTACTTTGCAAACATTTCTAAACAGCTATTTTCGCTTCTTCATTCTGGGGTATTGTGTATAGATTGATGATAAAAAAATTTTTTTAATCCATTTCAAAATAAGGCTGTAACGTAACAAAATGTGGAAAAAGTGAAGGGGTCTGAATACTTTCTGAATGTACTGCAGATGTCAAAAGCTTTGGTTTGAAGTTGATTGGTAATTGCCTAGCAACTAAATATAAAAACGATGTCGCACACATCTCAAACTGGCAGAGTATTTTGTAAAACTAATCACATTGATCTCTTTATTGCAGAACGAGCAGGATCTGTTAATAAACTTAGTAAATTATCCACACTGACTGACAACTGTTTGAAGTTTCTAAATGCCACAACCTTCTTTAGTAGTTACTTTTTCAAATGCATCGATGGCAGATTCATCAGTGGCTCACCATACTGTGTCATTAGCCTAATGCATGAAGATTAAAGCAGTTTGCCACCTTAGTTACAACTGCAACTACAACAATTTGTAATATTCCAATTCTACCAGAGTGTTCTTCCATTAGTAATTAGCCAGCATAAGTCAGAGGGGTTGAAGTAGTGGCTATGCTGTCATGTCTAAAACAGCAGTTTATTTACCTGGAGGGAATTAAGTATATTGAGGTCAAAATAAATTAAAATATTAACTACTACTTTCAAAAGACCCACACCTAATGCTTTTAATCATTTTAGTAAAGAGAGTTGCAAATTTTCTGAGGGTTAATCTTATCCTTTCTATTCTAATATTTCACCAAAATAGATTATAGATATTTTGGTCCACATTTTGATACAAGCACGCAGGCTTGTATGCTTATGCAGAAACATACATACACACAGACATGAAGGCATTTTTATTGAAGGAATTTAACATCATCACTGGTGTTATTCCTTTCTATAGATTGCCATGTTTTTCAAAGTCCCTAATCTCCTTCGTAAATCATTTTATTTTTTAATTTAGTTCAGCGCCACTTTTTGGTGTCATTTCCCACCCATTGTTTCATTTGTAGATGACATTTCTCAGTAATATTCACCACTTTGGCATTTCCCCATCATCCATTGTTTGCAACTCCCTCAGAATGAGTAACACGATCCTAGTTTTGGAGAATTACAACAAAACCAACTGCAAAAAACATTGCTTCTTTATAGTGGCTTTATTGCATGATACTTCATCTTGAATAGTTCTCCAAGGTTGCATTAATGTGGAATGAAACTCTGAAATTGTCATCCTACACTTGCTTCTATGGCTTGGTACTTGTTCAGGGGCTGCTGAATTGAAAGAAAAAGTGCCAAAAGCTGGCCACAATCAGAGTTCACTCTCAGGGCAATGACTATTCCATAACTCTCCAAGAGCCTTCAACAACCTCAAGAACATAAAGCAAGGTGACCATCCAATTCCAAAAGTATAAAGCACTCTGGCTTGGAGTGTTAATTTCTTGATGTTGGCAATGATACAGCACTATGATGTTAGATGCTTTAGGAACCATGAAAGTCATTCCAGGGATTATCCAAAGGCCGGAAGGTGTAAAGGAGTCCCTGGTTTAGGAGAGCTTTGGGGGCAAGCTCATTTCCTAGGAACAGTGAAGAACAGCCTGTACTTAGTTCATTCATTTCCACTTCATCTGTTTCATCTTTTTTCAAGATATTTATCTTTTAGCTTCAGCATTTTATTTTTCCAGTTGCTGGAGTTTCCTGAACCCTTCCCTGACTGGTAAGAGATTTCAAGATTTCAAGAGTATGTATTTGTCACATACACCCGATATGAACTGGAACAAATAAATTGTAACTTGCAGCAGCTTTGAAGGCACATTCGACGAAACAACAGCAATAAATACATAATATAGTTATGCTAAGTAAATCAGACCAGGATAGAGTAAAAATCAAAGTGTGTAACATTTTAAAGTCCACAGTGGTTTGAATCTGTGGTAAAGTTGTGCAGGGTGGTTCAAGAACCTGTTCGTTGATGGAAAGAAGCTCGAGCTGAACTTAGAGATAATATTTCTCGTGCTCATGAGGCTTCTTCCTGAAGATAGCAGTGAGGGTTGTGAATGGCCAGGGTGGTATGGGCCATTGATTATATTAGCTGCTTTCTTAGAAACATAGAAACATAGAAAATAGGTGCAGGAGTAGGCCATTCGGCCCTTCGAGCCTGCACCGCCATTCAATATGATCATGGCTGATCATCCAACTCAGTATCCCGTACCTGCCTTCTCTCCATACCCCCTGATCCCTTTAGCCACAAGGGCCACATCTAACTCCCTCTTAAATATAGCCAATGAACTGGCTTCAACTACCTTCTGTGGCAGAGAGTTCCAGAGATTCACCACTCTCTGTGTGAAAAAAGTTTTTCTCATCTCGGTCCTAAAGGATTTCCACTCTATCCTTAAGCTGTGACCCCCTTGTCCTGGACTTCCCCAACATCGGGAACACTCTTCCTGCATCTAGCTTGTCCAACCCCTTAAGAGGCATTGGTTCCTGAGGCATTGGTTCCTCTAGATCCTTTCAACGGTGGCAAAGCCTCTTTCATTCCTGAGTGTTTGACGTACGAAACCAGGGCTTGAGGCAATCAGTCAGTATACTCTTCGCTGTTCATCTGTAGAAATTTGAAAGTGTATTTGGTGGCATACTGAGTGTCCTCACCATCTGAAGTAAAAAGCCAGCAAGATTGCATCCACTGTCAATCTGTTGTGACAGTAGTGAAATTGAATTGTTCTAGGTCGTTACTGAGGCAGAAGATGATTAGCGTCATAGCCAACCTCTCAAAACACTTAATCATGATAGACATGAGTGCCACCGGTTGGTGATCATTGAGACAATGTCACTTTACACTTCTTGGGCACTCTGTGGATGTCCTTATGAAAGCAGGTGGGACAGTTGGAACATAGTAGTGATACAATACAATACAATACAATACAATTCAATACAATTCAATTTATTGTCATTTGGACCCCTTGAGGTCCAAACGAAATGCCGTTTCTGCAGCCATACATTACAAACAAATAGACCCAAGACACAACATAATTTACATAAACATCCATCACATTGCTGTGATGGAAGGCCAAAAAAACTTTTCTCTCCACTGCACTCCCCCCCCCCCCCCCCCCCCCGATGTCAGAGTCAAAGTCAAAGCCCCCGGCGGGCGATGGCGAATTGTCCCGTGGCCATTAAAGCCACGCCGGGGGATGCAAGGTCGCACACCGGGTCTTGGTGTTAGAGCCCCCGGCGCGCGCTCGCAAAGACCCGCAGCCATTCCAAGCCGCGCGGGGCGGTGCTGTAAGTCCCGCTCCAGGAGCTCTTCAATCCCGCAACTCGGGCGGGAGAAGTCGCTGTTGCGGGAGCCCGGAAAAGCGGTCTCCCTCCAGGGACCCGCGGGCTCCCGGTGCCGCCCGCTAAACCCGCAGTTGCAGCCACCGAATTTCCGGGGGTCGGGCCGCAGCAGCGTCCACCACAGCTCCGCCCGCTCTGGACTCGGCCAGCTCCGCGACGGTGAGGTGAGTAGTCGGCACCACAGCCCCCGGTCTTCCTGTTGGAGGCCGCTCCTCGTTGCAGCCCCAACGACAACGGAGACCCGACAAAGAAAAGGTCGGGTCTCCCGTGCAGGGAGAGATTTAAAAGTTACCCCCTCCCCCCCACACCACCCCCACCCCCCCACACACATACCCCAACAAAAAATAACAAAAACTACATAAAAACATAGACATAAAATAATAAAAACGCAGACGGACTGCAGAGGCCGCTGCTGACGAGAGTCGCGCTGCCTACCGGATACATTGAACATGTCCATGTAAACTCCAGCTAATTGGTCTGACACGATGTTGTCCGACAAAATAAATCTCAACAGGGAGCCATCAAGAATTAAATAAGAATTGCCTGGAACAAATTTTCATGTAGAATGATTTTGCTTTCAATATGAACATTTATATCGAAAAAATGACAGGCATTGCAGGCAGTGGATAACTGTATCTCCATTAATGGGGTGAGGAGGCTGAATAAATGAAAGTAGGTTGGAGCGCAATAATAAGAAATATATCAAAGTCAACCTCAAACATGCCATGTGTAGGAAGGAAGTGCTGATGCTGGTTTACACCGAAGATAGACACAAATGCTGGAGTAACTCAGCGGGACAGGCAGCATCTCTGGAAAGAAGGAATGAGTGAAGGGTTTTGACATGCCGTGAAGGAATTATAGACAATAGGCAATAGGTGCAGGAGTAGGCTATTCGGCCCCTCGAGCCAGCACCACCATTCAATGTGATCATGGCTGATCATCCACAATTAAAGTCTCTGTCAATGTAAATCTATGGGGAGAGAAAGAGAGAGAGGGAGAGGGAGAGAGAGAGGGAGAGAGGGAGAGAGGGAGAGAGGGAGAGAGGGAGAGAGGGAGAGAGGGAGAGAGGGAGAGAGGGAGAGAGAGAGCGGGAGAAATTTGCTAAGGCTAACACTGTCCTCTACCATAACCCCTGCAGACTTGCAGTTTATGACAATTCACGATTTTACAATATTTGCAATGCAGCAATAAATAGGGCTCCAAATGCTTAGTCCTATATCCAAAGCTTTTGAAAATGCTAATAGTCAGGCTTATGAATTAAAAACCGTAAGAAGAGCACTTCAATTATGCCAACAAATATTGAACTACTATTAAAAGGACAGTCTGTTTATATACTGCACTTCATGTCAAATGTAGTTAGTTCATTTCAACAAAAGGACGCAGGTGGGACTTAATTTTGTAATTTATTCCAACTGAAAAGTGCTCCCATTATAAATATGCTATTCCATTGAAACTGCCTTCTCACTTGAAGTGAAACTCCATTGTGAGTGTAAGACCACAATCACGGCCTTGGATGCTGCGTGGAGTTTGCATGGTCTCCATGTGGTTAAGTGGGTTTCCTTCAGGTGCTCCAGTTTCCTCCCACTTCCCAAAGATTTGTGGGTTGGTAGATTATTGGACACTGTAAATTGTCCTTGGTGTGTTCGCGAGAGGAAGAATCTGGAGGGAGTTGACGAGGGTGTGAGGAGATTAAAAATGGCATAAATGTACGATCAGTGTAAATGGGTAGTTGATGGCCAGTGTAGATTCAGTGCGCCAAAAGGGCCTGTTTCTGAATTGCTTCTCCCCAAGATTCTATGGTTCACTACCTCAAGTGGAGACATATTATCACAGAATAAATAATTTGAGTCTCTTGTCAATGCTTGTCAGGACCTCTGCACAAATAAGTGCAATTCAATTACCTGCTCATTCTAGAAATGAGTAGGAAGGGAAGAAAGCAGTTCTACAATATGGCCAGAGATCTGTCATTTGAAAAATGTTATTAAGTCAGATGGCACATAGACAATGGCAAGAATATATTGTGTGGGATGAAAGGCCTTTTATTCAGCACTTTGTTTCTTATCCTGCTTTTTATCAATGAGGATTGGTTAAGTCGGACTGGTACAAGGGAGATTGGCTGCCTTCCTTTTGCTTTATTTATTCGTTCACAGGATGCAGACAGTGCTAGCATTCAAAGTCTACTTAGAGCTGTCCTTGACCTGAGGAGGCAGTTACAAGTCAACCACATTGTTTGTATAACTTTGAAAATGGATGGGGGCAGTGGAGAAAGGGGTAAATCAACAAATTACATTAAAAAAAATATCCATCCCTAGTGTCAGCTTTCGTTCAGAATGTTCCTGTTAGGTATTTGGAATGTTATTGAAATATGACATACAAGTGGTGAGGAATTGCACAAAGTGCTTGACTAGGATCAGACTTCTTGCTCAAGTAAATGTTTTAGCCATTATTCAGGTTATTAGCTGTTGTCTAAGTGACGGTCTTTTCCTTGCTCTGCAGATTAACGGTCCTGACCTGCTGCAAGAGGGCTGCGAACGGTGAGAGGGCTGAACTCTAGATAACCATTTTGATGCAGCAAATAAGAAGAAACCATTCCACCACAATCTCTCTCTGTTAATGTTTGCAGATTGAACTATGTCCGTATAAGCAAAGCAGCGTGCAGAGATTGTGCCTACTTTGCAAACATTGCATAAGCTTTTTTTGTGAAAATTACCCATGGGGCTTCCATCAGAAAATGCATTCCATATGCAGTGCAGGTTGTATTGCTTAATGGATAATCTGTTTTCTGGCAGAAAATGGACCAATAACTGGGTTTGAATGTGAACTTTATAACTATTGCATTTTGATGATTATATTTCCATTCACAATGCCAACTGTTGGAAATATTCTCACCTCTCTGAGTTTTGGATGCTATTCAGTCATATATAAAAGTGAGATTTGATATCTCAGAGTAAGAGTGCCTTTGTTAATAAAACCTCAGCAATTCAGAATGGGAAGCTACCATTTTTGAATCTGTTCAGAATGAACAGTTCAACCTTTGCCATTAACAATGTGAATTTATAATGGATTTCAGAGCTAGAGAGTATATTTGTCCCTTCTCTCGAGGGTAATATGACTCAATTCATCCAGTATTCCTACGTTCTGCATCTCACCCACCACTTTTTGTCAAACTTTTGAAGTTAGCCATTCTGACCATCTGTAGGCATTGTCCTTATAGATAAATGGCATTGAAAGGCAAAAAAATAGACTCTTCATATAGAGGCAGCGTAATAGATGTGTTACTTTCACCGCAACTCTAAATGAACAGCCGGTCAGATACTGTGCAAATCATTTTTATGAAATCACATTTTCCGGGAGAGTTTCCTTGTCAGCTCACAGCTTTCTCATAACTGGAGCTAGAGGGTGAGACAATGATGACCAATTAGTTTGTGCAACTGATTTAATTATGATTAATATGACCTGTAAACTGCAGCTTTCAAACACTCAGCAGCAGAAGGCTATTTAGAAATTTGATCAAAGGCATACTTAAGTTATTTAACGTCATTCTAAAATGGAGTAAGATTGAAATTAATTTATGTTCTCTTTCTAAAACAACTCCCAGTGGGTATGCTTTTTTTTTGGTAACAAATGACACCCTGCTGAAAAAGGATTGCCTTGAACTGTTCAATTTACAGAGACAGATTTTCAGAGGTTCTCGTTGGAAGATCGAATTTCGATCATTTTTCAAAGTTTGTTTTACATACTAATTCAACGATAATTTATTGGTAAAATTCCACTTGGACACTTTTTCTAATGTCAACTTATCGCCCAAAATCCCATAAAATCATTCCAAAATGAAATGCTATGTGGCCAAAATGACTTTACATTCAATCTTAAATATGTTTCTGCTGGAGAAAGTAAGTTGGACAAATGTAGGGAAATATTTAGCTGCAATGTAAAAATATATGAATTCTACTGTTACACGATGAGGCATTAACACTCTTTTGAAAACATCATTAAACATTAAAGGGCATAGAGCACATTGTTACACAATGCCACTCATCCAGAGCAAATCATGAGCTGTCAGCAATACGAACATAACATGCCTGGCCATTACTATTAATGGTTCATTACTATTAATTTTATCACAATATTTGATTTTGAACTTCATTCCTCTCTCTGGATCTTCCTGTGTACACAGAACGCTCCTGGAACAATGTTATTTTAATGTTTCAGCCAAAATAGCCTAGGAACGCAAGCTTTTGCAATTGGTCAGGCTATTGTTTTAATAAGGGGCCATTTTATCTTTAATGAATGAACAAAGAAAATTAAAACTACAAATAAAACTACAAAATTTAAAAACCCAATTGTTAATATTTAACGCCATTGCAATAAATAGATGAAACATGATTGCTTTTTTTTTTACCGTTTGCCTTTCCCACAGGTGTACATTTTAAAATATAATAGTAATTCTGTCTTGTACATCGTATTACTGATGGAGTTTAACCTACCACACCCAATACAATTTATGTCTTGCTTCTGTCATGTGTTATCATTACTGAAACACATGGTCATTGTGAATTATGCATTTATATAAGATGAATGTTCATTTCTGCAATATTTTGTTTCCAACGTCCTAAACTAGCCAAGAAGTTGTGATATTACTCAATACACTGCTAACAGGCGTTAGTGATGGACTACAGCTGCAAATACAAAGCAAATGGATTCAATGGACAAAAAAGAGAATCTTGTGCTACAAATGTAAGAAATACATATCAAGATGTAATGCTGATAGTTTGCTTATTGCTATCACTTAGTACAATCAAAGTACTTCTGACTGTTTTTTTTTACCATATGACTATATTTTTGTTTTGTTTTCCTTCAACTACTGTATTTCATTACACCCTGTTAGGTATAGCAACAGTTTAAGTATTGGGTAGTGAGACTTACGGTTGTTCCTTTCTCTCCAGTGTACCAATTCTCATGAGGAAGCCAAAGGTTTCCTGGCAGTAGAAATTCTCCTATCCATTTAATGATGAGAGATAGCTTAAAAAATGCCAACCTCATCCTCTGCTGCAATGAAAGGATCAGTAATGTTTGACTGAGATTACATGACGAGGCATTAACAGACTTTTGCCAATATAATTGAGAATTAAAGGGCATAGCCTACATCATCATACGCTACACAATGCACTCAGCATTATGGACATAATGTCGCAAGCCATTACTATTAATTTACCAGGGCCATGCTTTCTAAAGCAAAAGTGGTGAAACATGTTCAGGAAGAAAATGGGTTATATGTGAGTCAGGGTTTGTTCCCTTAGATCTGGAAATTAAACAAAGGCTTGAAAACTAACTGAGGTAGAATTCTGGGGAGATATCCCCTGCCTTCTCCCCTTAACTTCTGATTACCCATACTAATCAAGAATATATCTATCTCTGCCTTAAGTATATCCATTGACTTTGCCTCCACAGCCTTCCGTGGCAAAGAATTCCACAAATTTACCACCCTCTGACGAAAGAGATTCCTCCTCAACTCTTTTCTAAAAGAAGATCTTTTAATTCTGAGGCCCTGACCTCTAGTCCTAGTGGTGGAAACATCCTCTCCACATCCATTGTATCCAAGCGATTCACTATTCTGTACATTTTAATGAGGTCCCCTGTCATTCCTCTAAACTCCAGCGAGGATAGGCTCAGTGCCATCAAACGATCTTTATATGTTAACCTACTCATTCCTGGGATCATTCTTGTAAACCTCCTCTGGACCCTCTCCGGAACCAGCATATCCTTCCTCCGAGATGTTGCCCAAAATTGGATATATAGAGTAAAATGCATTTGGAACTTAACCATGACAAATATGTTTTGGACCACCATGGAGAAAGGGGAGGAATGTAAGAACAAAGGAAGGGGTATGAGTGGAAGGGGACAGGTGGAGGGGGGCAAAAGGGGTATAAATTGGAATGATGGAACTCAGGGATAGGAGATAAGCATAAAGAGGAGGAAAACGGAATAGGGTAAATATCATAGTGGGAGATGGTGGGAGAAATACACAAACATTGGGGTGGGGAGGAGTGAAAGAGGGGGGGAGTTGGTGGGGAAGAAGGGCTCTTACTTTAAACTGGCAAATTAAATTTTCATAATGTCATGTTGTAAACTACTCTTGGTATTAAGTTACTGTACTATTTAGTAGCCTGCTGGGTTATTGGCCCAGACACAATACTTGAATGGTGAGGAATTTAAATTCAAATAATTAAATTAATAAGGAATAAAAGCAGTAACCCTGAACCACCAGAATGGTGCAATAAAATATGGCCTCAGGTAAGGAAATTAGCCATACTTACATGGCCTGACCAGCATAAAACTCCAGAGCCATCAAATTGATTGAATCTTAATTATTATTGGAAATGCCTCAGAAAACTATTCAATTCAGTGGGAAGTTAGGGAGGGACAATAAATACTGGCATTGTCAGCACCATTCACACCCCGTACAAAGGATTGAGAATTATTTTCTGCATGGAAGAGTTTTCCAAAGGAGTACATATAATCTGCCACTAAGTTAAATTAAAATACAAATGTCTTTGCCAAGAAAATTAGGATAACAGGTCAAATTGAAAGAGTGATGTCCATGAGAGTCATAAAGTCAAAGAGCATGGAAATGGACCTAAGATAGATACACAATGCTGCAGTAACTCAGCGGGTCAGACAGCATCTCTGGAGAAAAGGAATCAATGACGTTTTGGGACGGAGTCTGAAGAAGGGTCTCGACCCGAAATGTCACCCATTCTTTTTCTCCATAGATACTGCTGGAGTTACTCCAACATTTTATATCTATCTTTGGTGGAAACCAGCATCTGCACTTCCTTTCTACATATGGAAATGGACCTTTTGTCCCAACTCATCCATGCCAACCATTGTATTGGCATTGTGTATGATCTCACCTGTGTATCTCGAAAATGTTGCTGAATGCTGGCAAAATGTTTCCTTACAGTGAAGCACCCCAGGATGATTTTGCATGCATATAGAAAACTATTGGTGGCTTTGAATATATTGTCATCTATTTCTGGCTCAGCTAATGCAATGATGGCTTGTCTTTTAAAATTCTGAAAGCAAACCAATTAAGAAGTTGAAACACAAGCAAAATGCAAACAGCTTGCAGGAATGAATGAATGGATGGTACTTTATTGACACAAGTGACAAGTCACAGTGATATTCTTTGTTTTGCATACCCAAGGTATGCATCACATAAAGGGTGCCGACAACATTACAAAGTATCCCACAACCTCTTTTGGGTCATCCATTGTGTCCCCCCCCCCCCCCCACAGCCTCATGGTGGTTCCCCCATGCCGGGTCCTCCTTTGTCGTCCCTTCCCCCCTCCCCCCCCCCCGACCTACACGGCGGGCACCCCATACTGGCAACTCAACAGGTTATGCAGTGTCTGTGGAAGGAAAGGAATTGATGCCTCTAGAACTGTTAAACTGATATATCTACAATTCCTTTCCCTCCCCAGTTGCTGCTTGAGCCACTGAGTTCTTTCAGCAGTTTGATTTTTTCTCCAATTAAGAAGTTGCCTGGGAAAGAGCTGTACAGAAAGTAGACACAAAATGCCAGAGTAACTCAGCGGTAAAGGCAGCATCTCTGGAGAGAAGGAATGGGTGACATTTCGGGTCGAGATCCTTCTTCAGACTGATGTCAGGGGAGTGGGTGGGACAGAGGTAGAATGGAGTCGGAGACAGTAAGACTGGTGGGATAACTGGGAAGGGGGAGGGGGTGGAGAGAGAGGGAAAGCAAGGGTTTTTTGAAGTTAGAGAAGTCAATGTTCATACCGCTGGGCCTCACTCTGACAATGGAGGAGCCCAAGCCAAAAAGGTCAGATTGGGAATGGCGGGGGAGTTAAAGTGCTGAGCAAATGGGAGATCAGGTAGGTTAAGGCGGACTGAGCAGAGGTGTACAGAACGTTATGGGAATTGTGGTTTGTACATTCGGAAGAATGGGTTGAATTTCAGTTACAGTGGCTGGATGGTTGTATTAAGTATTTTAAGTAAAATTAAGCTGAATATTCTGAATTTTACTGCCATGAAGCCATCATACATAATCCTGCTGAAAATTAATTATCTGCACAAATAGATGAATGACACAAAGGTACAGTGGCACAGCAGTAGAGCTGCTGCCTCACGGTGCCAGAGACCCGGGTTTGATTCTGACTACGGGTGCTGTCTGTGTGGAGTTTGTTCGTTCTCTCTGTGAACTCATGGGTTTTCTTCAGGTGCTCCAGTTTCCTCCCACAATTCAAAGACGTGCAGGTTTTGTAGGTTAATTGGCATCTGTAAATTAACCCTAGCGTGTAGGATGTGAAAGCGGGATTACATACAACTAGTGTAAGGGTGATCGATGTTCGGCATGGAGTCGGTGGATCAAAACAGCCTGTTTCCATATTGTTTCTCTGAAAAAAAAATCAAAGAAGAAAATACATATTTTCTCCTCATCGATGCTTGAAAAATGAGTGAAAGCCTAATGGAGCCGATAGCACTCCCACAGTCTGGAAAATGCTTCCAGATTGCTGAGTAATTAGAATCAGTCAACTAAACCATAGTAATATCTGCATCCCAATGTTCCAGAGGAGATGTCCAAAGACACGCTAGAATTCAGAAGATTGATAAACTTATAAAAACTTACAAAATTCTTAAGGGGTTGGACAGGCTAGATGCAGGAAGATTATTCCCGATGTTGGGGAAGTCCAGAACTAGGGGTCACAGTTTAAGGATAAGAGGGAAGTCTTTTAGGACCGAGATGAGAAAATCATTTTTTACACAGAGAGTGGTGAATCTGTGGAATTCTCTGCCACAGAAGGTAGTTGAGGCCTGTTCATTGGCTATATTTAAGAGGGAGTTAGATGTGGCCCTTGTGGCTAAAGGGATCAGGGGGTATGGAGAGAAGGCAGGGATGGGATACTGAGTTGGATGATCAGCCATGATCATATCGAATGGTGGTGCAGGCTCGAAGGGCCGAATGACCTACTCCTGCACCTATTTTCTATGTTTCTATGTTTCTATCTGTTTCTGGCTGTACCCATCACTTGATGCATCATTGGAAGTCCCATTAATATTCTAAGGTTTTGTTACTCGATTTCAGCACTGATTCCATTAGCAAGATCAAAATGTTTCTATGTTTCTATTATAATGTGAGCCAATGCCCTACTGCTTTGAATGTAAACTAGGAAAATTCTGTTCTTAAAAACAGGTTATATTATATTTCTTCAGCATGTCTGTACTGTTGCTCTGCATTGTACAATAATATGATTAAATTATCTTTTAGTTTAGTTTTGTTCAGGGCTGCAGCATTGAAACTGGCCCTTCAGCCCACCGAATCCATGCTGACCAACAATCACCTGTATACTAGTTCTATCCTACACACTAGGGATAATTTACAGAGGCCAATTAACCTACAAACCTGCACATCTTTGGAATGTGGGAGGAAACCAGAACACCCGTAAAAAACTCACGTGGTCACAGGAAGAACGTACAAGCTCTCTACAGACAGCACCTGTGGTCAGGATCGAACCTGGGTCTCTGACACTGTGAAGCAGCAACTCAACTGCTGCGCCACCGTGCTGCCCCAATGTTTAGAGATGCAGCGTGGAAACATGTCCCTTCGGCCCATCGACTCAGAGCCGCCCACAATAACACTTACGCCAGTTGTATCCTACAACCTAGGGACAATTTACAGAAACCAATTGACCTACAAACCTGCATGCCTTTGGAATGTGGGAGGAAGCCAGAGCCTCCTGAGAAAACTCACATGGTCACGGGAAAGAACGTGCAAACTCCTTACAGACAGCACCCTTATGGGCCTGTCCCTCTTAGGTGACTTTTTAGACTTTGTGTGTGTGTGTGTGTGTGTGTGTGTGTGTGTGTGTGTGTGTGTCTGTGTGTGTGTGTGTGTGTGTGTGTGTGTGTGTGTGTGTGTGTGTGTGTGTGCGTGCGCGTGCGTGTGTGCGTGTGTGCGTGTGTGCGTGTGTGCGTGTGTGCGTGTGGATTATGGATTATTTTGATTAAACAGAATATCTCCATCTGGAGAAATGGTACATTTAGAAAAAATTATGATAGACTGAAAACAAGCTTGGTGCAGAACAGTTATATGAACACAAACAAATGTAATGCTACGCAGGGAACCTCTGACCACTGGTCAAATATGTCCTGTGGACATATGTTTTCAAGGTTTTGAAATTGAGTGAAATTATGCAGATTATAGCAAACTGGAAAAATTAGTTTTTTTTCTAGTCGGCTACCCACACAGTCTCCCATTTCTGCTAAGTGCATTGTATAGCGCCCTCACATCTGAGTCAAAAGATTGTGAGTTCAAGTCCCACCAAGAGTGCAATTGAAATTTCTTGATGTCGACATATAAGAAGTCATTGTTTAAAATATAAATTCCACTGGATATGTTAGGAATGCCTTTCATGTTAGGAGCTGTTCTTTTCATATTTCTCACAACGCAGAAAAGAGGGGATTATCCCCTTCAACACAGGCTCTCAATAATTTCATTTGCCTTCTTATTTCCTTCAAACCTACTCACACTAACTCCATCTAATTTACCTATCACTTACCTACTAATATTGGAGGTAAATTATAATGGCCATTTATAATGGTGTGGGTGTTAACAGGAATATCTATGGAAAACCCACATGGACACAAGGAAAATACCACACTGAAAGGACTAGGCACCACTACCTGTTACATGACCAAGTTGCCCCATAGAACATTGTGATCTGAGCTCAGTCCAGTCCAGTTTGAACCATCATAAACTCTGGAATAACTTAGCAGGTCAATGTAACTCACTGACTTACCTCAGCATTTTGCTTAGTAAACCAGCACCTGCATTTCCTCGTGTCTTCATTCTGTTCAGTATTGCCTATGTTGCTCCAATTTTCATTGTCCCCCCCTCCACCCCCCTCCTGTCTGCTGGCATGTAGTGCTTTCTCCTAGAAAATATGAGCATGCCAAAGTTGCAAGCTGGTAAGATAAAATGTAGAAGGAAGGAAGTGCAGATGCTGGTTTACACCGAAGATAGACACAAAAAGCTAGAGGAACTCAGCGACAAAGGGTTCTTCAGACCGAGTCAGGTGAGAGGAAACCGAGATATGTAGGTGGAGTTGGGCAGATGACAATCATGAGGAACAGAGCATGTGCAGGAGATGAAGGTGGCATATGGCCACATCAGAGTGGACAGACTGAGGCAAGCTCACATAAAGCTGGTAGTACATAGATTGAATTGTTGGTAGCAATAGCTGCCACGGTGGGGAGGAAATTCTTCCCTTGTGGATGCCTGGTGATTTAGACATAATGGGAGTTTGGCTGAAGGAAGTGTACTGTAGAGACTGAGTTGAAGCTAGGTGGAGGGGAGCAAAGAAATAAGTGAAAGTCTCATTGCTTAATTGCACACTAATATTACATGAGCATCTATTAAAGGACAATCAAAGCCATCACATTAATTTTCAATCATTACTACAGCAATAATGATCCACAGAACTTCTTTATTTCTCTTGAACTAACATCTCATGTGATTACATTTGTTATTTGTAATACAAGGAGTGTTAAAAAGATTGGCTATCATGCACATGCTGCAGTGACATCAGAGTAACACAAAGGCAAATGCACAACATAATACACCGAGAGAAATTTGAGTTGATACAAATTGGCACCAAAATATAATGGAAAGCAGAAACCCTCTCATAACATAGACAGATACTCCACCAGAGGGTCCTGCAGGAGCAAAGAGGTATTCTGGTTCAAGGAAAACAGAGCTGACAATATAGCCTTGAAAACTGCCAAATGCTGGCTGAGTGAGGCGTCTATAATGTGCACGACCTTGGTGCATCAACCATATAACCATATAACAATTACAGCACCGAAACAGGCCATCTCGGCCCTACAAGTCCGTGCCGAACAATTATTTTCCCTTAGTCCCACCTGCCTGCACTCATACCATAACCCTCCATTCCCTTCTCATCCATATGCCTATCCAATTTATTTTTAAATGATACCAACGAACCTGCCTCCACCACTTCCACTGGAAGCTCATTCCACACCGCTACCACTCTCTGAGTAAAGAAGTTCCCCCTCATGTTACCCCTAAACTTCTGTCCCCTAATTCTGAAGTCATCTCCTCTTGTTTGAATATTCCCTATTCTCAAAGGGAAAAGCTTGTCCACATCAACTCTGTCTATCCCTCTCATCATTTTAAAGACCTCTATCAAGTCCCCCCTTAGCCTTCTGCGCTCCAGAGAATAAAGACCTAACTTATTCAACCTTTCTCTGTAACTTAGTTGTTGAAACCCAGGCAACATTCTAGTAAATCTCCTCTGTACTTTCTCTATTTTGTTGACATCCTTCCTATAATTGGGCGACCAAAATTGTACACCATACTCCAGATTTGGTCTCACCAATGCCTTGTACAATTTTAACATTACATCCCAGCTTCTATACTCAATGCTCTGATTTATAAAGTCTAGCATACCAAAAGCTTTCTTTACCACCCTATCTATATGAGATTCCACCTTCAAGGAACTATGCACGGTTATTCCCAGATCCCTCTGTTCAACTGCATTCTTCAATTCCCTACCATTTACCATGTACGTCCTATTTTGATTTGTCCTGCCAAGGTGTAGCTCCTCACATTTATCAGCATTAAACTCCATCTGCCATCTTTCAGCCCATTCTTCCAAATGGCCTAAATCACTCTGTAGACTTTGGAAATCCTCTTCATTATCCACAACACCCCCTATCTTGGTATCATCTGCATACTTACTAATCCAATTTACCACACCTTCATCCAGATCATTGATGTACATGACAAACAACAAAGGACCCAACACAGATCCCTGAGGCACCCCACTAGTCACCTGCCTCCAACCCGACAAACAGCCATCCACCATTACCCTCTGGCGTCTCCCATTCAGCCACTGTTGAATCCATCTTACTACTCCTGCATTTATACCCAACAGTTGAACCTTCTTAACCAACCTTCCATGAGGAACCTTGTCAAAGGCCTTACTAAAGTCCATATAGACAACATCCACTGCTTTACCCTCGTCAATTTCCCTAGTAACCTCTTCAAAAAATTCAAGAAGATTAGTCAAACATGACCTTCCAGGCACAAATCCATGTTGACTGTTCCTAATCAGACCCTGTTTATCCAAATGCTTATATATATTATCTCTAAGTATCTTTTCCATTAATTTGCCCACCACTGAAGTCAAACTAACAGGTCTATAATTGCTAGGTTTACTCTTAGAACCCTTTTTAAACAATGGAACAACATGCGCAGTACGCCAATCCTCGGGGACTATTCCCGTTTCTAATGACATTTGAAATATTTCTGTCATAGCCCCGGCTATTTCTACACTAACTTCCCTCAATGTCCTAGGGAATATCCTGTCAGGGCCTGGAGACTTATCCACTTTTATATATTTCAAAAGTGTCAGTACTTCTTTTACTTTGAAACTCATAGTATCCATAGCTACTCTACTAGTTTCCCTTACCTCACATAATTCAATATCCTTCTCCTTGGTGAATACCGAAGAAAAGAAATTGTTCAATATCTCCCCCATCTCTTTTGGCTCTGCAGATAGCTGTCCACTCTGTCTCTCCAATGGACCAATTTTATCCCTAGTTATCCTTTTGCTATTAATATAGCTGTGGAAACCCTTTGGATTTACTTTCACCTTACTTGCCAAAGCAACCTCATATCTTCTTTTAGCTTTTCTAACTTCTTTCTTAAGATTCTTTTTACATTCCTTATACTCCTCAAGCACCTCATTTACTTCATGCTGCCTATAATTATTGTAGATCTCCCTCTTTTTCCGAACAAGATGTCCAATTTCTCTTGAAAATCAAGAACCAGTTGTCCACGTAGTATTGGTTTGGGGACGTTCCAGAGATTCAAAACTCCAGCTTGTTTTTCGCAGCCTTGTGACCATATAATATATTTGTTGCATTCCTAGTAGCCTGCATCATGCTTTTAACACACATTAAAAATATAAAAAAGCAAATTAAGTGTTAAAGTTCATGGAATCCAGTTAAAAAGCCAGGATTTTATGTTTATTTGTATGTGGGAAAAGTGTGTCCTTTTCTTTCACTCATGTTTGACAAATTCCAGTTATCCATATGTTTTAGTATCTGGGATTCTGGAGCGGAGGAGAGCTTCCTCTTGGATGCTCACTGTTTTCTTTCGAGGAGATGACATTCCAAAGCTGTTTCAGTTTCTTACAGGAAGTGGACTTTTGCCAAAAATGATTAACACTGAAGTAGCATAACAGTTCCAGAGCTAAGGCAATTCCACAGGAGTCCTGGACTTGACGTTATTTCAAACACATGTGAAATATTGTTTAATAAATTTGAAAAATGGTGGGATAGGATGAATGTTTCTTGGCGTGAGGTACTGGCTGTTCTACAAACATGAGAGAGTCCCTTGTACTAATGACTGGAAACATCTATGTAAATAAACTTGTGTACACTTTATTTGAATGGTTTATTTTGCAAAGTCAACAACTGTTGAGTATTTTTGATTTAATGTAACCAAAATCCCATCAGCTAAACTAATTATGACTACACCCACTTGGCATCACAAAGCATAATAGCAAAAGTGTAAAATCCACAAGCAAGAAACTACCTGAGTTGTGATGTCTTTTTTTGCCAAATTATTCTTCAGGTTTATTTTTATTAAAATTAAGCAGTAGCTCTGGATCTTTTTAAAGAAACAAATGATTTAGTCAGACGTAGAGCTATCTGAATGATTCATTCTTGCAGTTAAAGGATATGTTTCTGAAGACTTAATTTTTACAATGACTGATATGGAACATTTTATGTTAAATAAGCTCAAATATATAGAGGTCAGGGTAAAAATTAAAAACCAGTGATAAGGAACTTAAGACCAAAGTAGTAGCAAATATGTTTAGCCTTCAAGGTTTATACTGCCATTTCTAATGTTTAGTTACCAATATAATAATTGCTCTCCAGTTCAGGTTTTTCATTGAAGGGTCATGCTTTAAGCATAAACCTTCTTTTCAAAAAGATAACTTACAGTCATCTTCAGTTTCCATTTACACATGTAGCTTTTTTTCTCCATTTTTTAATAGCTTAATATTTATACTGATATTTCCCATTTAGTGCTGCTCTAGACCAATACAATACAAAATAGAAATGTACCAATATGTACACTAGGTATTCAGCAAATGAATGTCATCCTTCTGACTGGTAAACAAATGGAATGTCTACCATTTTCAACAATTGCAATGTTGCCTCAAATAAGTGATGTCATCCTTTGACATTTAAATTGACTTAATTGCTTGAATACAAAAACAAATAAAACATACATTTAATTACCTTATAGCATCTCAATAAGTAGAACTCTTACACTTACCAATTTCTCAAAAAATACTTGTTTTGTGCAATTTAGTATTAATTATCACTTAATAAATGCAGCACTTATGGCTATACCATAAACTTTTATAATTCTTCGAGGGCAAGAACATTTTCCACAGTTGGTATCTTCTTATGGGGCAATTTCAACATAATTCTGCCCCTGAATGAAGAATAAAGGATAAAGAAATTTGATACTCACAGTGCCATTTTCAACTTACAATCCCATTTAACACTACCAACAGCTGGCAAACAGCCTTATTTCATTTATTTCTTTTGCAGGTAGTTTATCAAGAGAGTCAAGGGTCGAGAGTGTTTAATTGTCATATGTACTGACAACGGATAATGAAATTATTACTTGCAGCAGCGTAACAGGCCTGTAAACACAACACAGATAATATATCATATACTTAAATTAAATAAATTAATACTGTTAAAGAAAAAATCCCCAAACCCTTGGTGCAACCAAAGTGCATCATTTACAGTTGACGTTTGTGTTGTGAGTGTTCAAGAGAGGATGGTTATTCGGATTAATGACATTAATTCAACATTCAAGAATATTCACTATTTCAAATACTGCTTTAAATTATTCATTTAAATATTTCTTAATTAGTGGCAGGTGACATTAATTTTGTAAACCTGTTAGTAATGATCTTTCCCAATAGGAGAGTCTAACCATTTGCCCTTGACATTCAAATGTAATATTCTTGTTGGGACTCTTGATATCAATATCCCAGCACCATGTACAATGTCTACAGAGTGCTACAGCTACAAGGTGCAGTTACACACTCAGGCTACTCTGACAACTTCTCCTGAGACAAGCTCTACGACCTTGAAGGACTAAGGCAGACGTTTCATGGGAACAGCAATACTTGTAGACACCCCTCCAAGTTACACATCATAGTGGCTTTAGTTTAGAGATTTAGTTTAGAGATACGGTGTGGAAGCAGGCCCTTCAGCCGACCAAGTCCACGGCAACCCTCCATCACCCATTTACACTAGTGCTATGTTATCCAACTTTTACATCCATCTCCGCACACTAGGAGTAGCTTACAGCGATTAATTAACAAAGCCACACGTGTGGTCAAAGGGAGAACATGCAAACTCCTCACTGACTTGGTGGGCCAAAGGGCCTGTTTCCACATTATATCTCTAAAGCCTAAAAGTCCAATGGCCATCAAAAAGGGCCTTGTGCTCTAAACTGGAGGATGAGATGGACATTTGGCAGCTATGGCATCACTTCCTACAAGACAAAATTAAAGTGGCAGCTCCAGTGACAGCATCATTCCCGGACAAGCTCAGTGCCTTCTAAACAGGCTTCAATAGAGAGAACACTGATGTGTCTTCACAGGCCCCCATAGCCCCTGAGGATACAGTAATCTCAGCACTGAGGTAAAAGTCGGAAAAGATCCTTCCGGAGGGTGAATGTTTGGAAACCATATCTGGTCACGTTTTCAAAACATGTGCAGATCAAGTGGCTGGAATTTTTGTGAGCATCTTCAATGTCTCATTACTGAGCTTTAAGGTTTGCACCCGCTTTAAAAAGGTGTCAATAATACCAGTGCTCAAGAGGATTAGCGGGACATGCCTCAATGATACTGACTGGAGGCACTAATGTCCATGGTGATGAAGTGTTTTGAGAGATTATTTATGGCGCATATCAACCCCTTCATTAGCAGGAACCTGAACCCAGTGGAATTTGCGTACCATCACAATAGATCTATGGAGTCTAAAGTCTAAATGCAGATCAGTGGTGGAGAGAGTCAATAACTTAAAGTTCCTGGGCATGCGTAGAGTCATTGTCATAGAGTGATACAGTGTGGAAACAGGCCCTTCGGCCCAACTTGCCCACATCAGCCAACATGCCCATCTACACTAGTCCCACCTACCCACATTTGATCCATATTCCTGCAAACCTATCCTATCCATGTTCCTGTCTAACTGTTTCTTAAATGTTAGGATGTCCCTGCCTCAACTATCTCCTCTCGCAGCTTGTTCCATTCACTCACCACCCTTTGTATGAAAAAGTTATTTCTCAGATTCCAATTAAATCGTTTTCCCTTCACCTTAAACCTATGTCCTCTGGTCCTTGATTAATCTACTCTGGGCAAATGACTCTGTGCTTCTACCCGATCTATTCCTCTCATGATCTTATACACCTCTATAAGATCACCTATCATCCTCCTTCGCTCTGAGGAATAGTCTCAGCTTACTCAACCTCTGCCTATAGCTCAGACCCTCTAGAACTGGCAACATCCTCGTAAATCTTCTCGGTACCCTTTCCAGCTTGACAACATCTTTCCTATAACACGGTGCCCAGAACTGAACACAATACTCTAAATGTGGCCACACCAATGTCTTATGCAACTGCAACATGACCTCCCAACTTCTATACTCAATACTCTGACTGCTGAAGTCCAATGTGCCAAAAGCCTTTTGATAACCCGATCTACCTGCGACTCCACCTTCAGGGAGCTATGCACCTACACTCCTAGATCCCTCTGCTCTACAACGCTCCCCAGAGCCCTACCATTCACTGTGTAGGTCCTGCCCATGTTGTTAGACTTCCCAAAAGCAACACCGCACATTTCTCTGTATTAAATTCCATCAACCTTTCCTCAGCCCACATGGCCAATTGATCATGATCCTGCTGCAATTTTTCACAACCATCTTCATTATCTGCAAAACCACCCACTTTTGTTTCATCTCCAAACTTGCTAATCTTGCTGTGTATGTTCTCGTCCAAATCATTGATATAGATGACAAACAATAATGGGCCTAGCGCCGAACCCAAAGGCACACCACTATTCACAGGCCTCCAGTCCGAGAAGCAAACTTCCGCTATTACCCTCTGCTTCCTACCATGAAGCCAATTTTCTAATCATTCAGCTATTTCTCCTTGGAGATCTAACTTTCCAGAGCAGCCTACAATGTAGAACCTTATTGAATGCATATCTCTGAAGATCTGTCCTGGACCTAGCAAATTGATGCAATCATAAAAAAAAGCCCATCAAAGCATTTAGAAAATGGAGGAGATTCAATGTCGACAAGTACTCTCGTGAACTTCTACAAGTGTGTTGGTAGAGACTGGTTGCGTCATGGCCTGATTCGGCAACTTGAAAGGAGATTTTAAAAAGTCACAAACCAGCAAAAATAATATTCACAAAAGATCTAGCATGTGCGGGTAGTCATAGAGTTATAAAATACAGAACCAGGTCCATTGGACCAACATGTCCAATTCAATCAAGATGTCTATCCAAGCAAGTCTCAAATGCCAGCACCTGTCCCATATCTCTCTGAGTCTTTTGAATCCATGTGTCCATATAAATATCTCTTGATTGTTGTAATTGTAACCATCTCAACAGCTTCATTACGATCTGTGGTGAAAATGTTGCCTCTAAAGAATACCCTTTTAAATCTTTCCCCTATCACCTTACATCAATGCCCTTTAGTTTTAGGCTCACTTATTCTAGGAAAAAGACTATGATCATCGACTTTATCCATATCCACGCCAATGTGATTTTATATAATAATAATAATAATAATAAATTTTATTTATGGGTGCCTTTCAAGAGTCTCAAGGACACCTTACAAAAATTTAGCAGGTAGAGGAAAAACATGTAAGGGGAATGAAATAAATAGTAGAGACATGACTAGTACACAAATTAAAGACAGAATTCAAATCAAAACAGAATATGAGGCAATTCATGCACAGATGAAAAGGGAGGGGGACGTGGGGATAAGGATAGGCAGAGGTGAAGAGAAGGGTCTTGAGGCGGGACTGGAAGATGGTGAGGGACACGGAATTGCGGATCAGTTGGGGAAGGGAGTTCCAGAGCCTGGCAGCTGCCCTGGAGAAGGCTCTGTCCCCAAAACTGCGGAGGTTGGACTTGTGGATGGAGAGGAGACCGGCTGATGTGGATCTGAGGGACCGTGAGGGTTGGTAGGGGGAGAGGAGGTCAGTGAGATATGGGGGGACCAGATGGTGGAGGGCTTTGTAGGTGAGGACCAGGATTTTGTAAGTGATCCAGTGGGAGATGGGAAGCCAGTGAAGTTGTTTGAGGACTGGAGTGATGTGATGCCAGGATTTGGTGTGGGTGATGAGTCGGGCGGCTGCGTTCTGGACCAGTTGGAGTCAGTTGATGTAGGTGGAGCTGATGCCAAGGAGAAGTGAGTTGCAATAGTCCAGTCGGGAGGAGATGAAGGCATGGATGAGTCTTTCAGCAGCGGGAGGTGTGAGAGAGGGTCTGAGTTTGGCGATGTTGCGGAGATGAAAGAAGGAGGTTTTAATGACATGGCAGATGTGAGGCTCAAGGGAGAGGGTGGAAACAAAGATCACGCCAAGGTTGCGGGCCTGGGGAGATGGGGAGACAGTGGTGCCGTCGATGGTGAGAGTGGGGTTATTGATTTTGCTGAGTGTGGATTTGGAGCCTATGAGGAGGAATTCTGTCTTATCGCTGTTGAGTTTGAGGAAGTTATGTTGCATCCAGGTTTTTATGGATGACAAACAGGAGTTGATATGGGAGAGGGGGGGTTGTGGGCGGATTTGGTGCCGAGGTAGATCTGGGTGTCATCGGCGTAACAGTGGAAGTCCAGGTTGAAGTGGCGGAGTATCTGACCAAGGGGGAGGATGTAGATGATGAAGAGGAGGGGGCCGAGTACGGAGCCTTGGGGAACGCCTTGAGTGACTGTGGCTGTAGCAGAGGTGTGGTTGTGGAGAGAGATGAAGTGGGATCTGTTGGAAAGGTAGGAGCGGAGCCAGCTGAGTGCAGAGCCTTCAATGCCGAGGTCTTTGAGTCTGGTGAGCAGGATGTTATGGTTCACTGTATACCTCGATAGAGTCACCCCTCAACCTCTTACACTCTGGGGAAATTAGTCCTAATCTATCCAGTCTCTCCATATAACAAATCAAAGAGGAAAAAAAGATGTAGATACTGGAAATCAGAGGATAAAGCAGAAAATTTGGGAAATAGTGTGTATCTGTGAACAACATCTGTGGAGTGAGAAGCAAAATTAAAATTTCCGATTAATGATCCATCAAAAAATTGGAGATGTTATAAATCAAACCTAATTTATGTTCCAGATAATAGGGAGGGATGAAGCAAGCAAAAGGATTGTCTGAGAAGATGGATACCAAGAGAGACTAAATGACATACAAAATGCAGATGATCTGACTGGAGAAGATATACATAGAAGAGGATAATGTTAAATGGCAAGTGAGAAATAAAACAACCCCAGAGCTCTGAGATAAAAAAACAGTGGATTTGCTGGAAGTTTGAAATAAAAGATTCTGCTAATACTCAGCAGATTAGACAGCATTTGTGGAGGGAGAAAGGAAAATGACATTTTAGACTTTACTTTAGTGGTACACTGCGGGAACAGACCCTTTGGCCCACCAAGTCCGCAACGACCAGTGATTACCCCGTACACTAGCATTGTCCTACACACTAGGGACAATTTGCGACTTTAAGAAACCTACACGTCTTTCGAGTGAGGGAGGAAACAGGAGCACCAGGAGAAAACCCAGGCAGTCACAGGGAGAATGTTCAAACTCCATACAGACAGCACCCGTAGTCAGCATCAAACCTGGGTCGGTGCTGCAGTAAAGGGGCTGTCCCACTGTGGCGACCTAATCTGCATGTTTAGAAGAGTTTGCCCTCAACCAAACTCGCAGCATGGTCGGCAAGTGGTCCTAGGAGTTCCTATGAGGTCACTGGGACTCTCCTTCATGCTCGAGGGAAGTTCCCACTTACTAGTGACCTCAGTTTGGTCGAGGAACATTTTTCAGCATGTTGAAAAATTTTCCGCAAGTAAACATTGGTCGGCATGGTTCTTTTCAACTCGTAGTGCAGTGGAGTGGGGTCGCTATACTGTTACAGGCAGTCGAAGGCAGCCGTAGGCAATCTCCTTCGCTGACCGGGCTCATTGGCTCATTGGAGTTTTCAGGACCAAGGAAAACCAACCGGTAGGTTAAATGCTCACTAGACTTTATTAAAAGTTGTCTGAATTCTTAAAAGTGGCTCCACTCCTTCTCTCCCTCTTCTCCCCCATTCTCTTCCCTTCTTTTCTCTTCTCTCCCCTTTCTCTCCCCTTCTCTCCCCCTCTCTCCCCATCACTCCCTCCCCCCCCCCCCCCGCGCTCTCTGAAGGACTTACGTACACTGTGCAGCTGTCTATTACCTTCCTGTTCATCGAGGGTGTGAATTTCAGACAGCGCTCCCCTGCTTGCCCTGGCCCCCGCCTTTGCGATGTGTTTGTGTGTATGTGTGTGCGGTCGGTCGATCCAGCTCGCGGTTTCATCGCTGATGGTCGATCCAGCTCGAGGTTTTTCAGGCGAGTGCCCTCGACCTTGAAGGTCGAAGACTGTCGTTGAAAAGTTGCATCAGTGGGACAGTCCCTTAAGGCATAAAATCTACCGCTGCACAACTGTGCCGCCTTTTGTCAGAATTGCCGGCAACTTTTGATTCATATTTACAAGATTGATTTTCTGAAAAAAAATAATATTAAATGTTGAATCTATATGTTGCAGTATAAGATGAGATGCTGTGCTTCAAAGTTACATTGGGCTTTGTTGGAATGGTTTAAGTAGTCAAAGTGGATGAGAGATCAATGACAGCACACGGGAAGCTCAGCTTCACCTTTGTAGAGTGAGCTGGAGTCAAGTCATAAGATCATAAGCAATAGGAGCAGAATTGGGCCATTTGGTCCATCATGTCTACTCTGCCATTCATGGTTGATCTATTTTCCCCTCCTAACCCCATTCTCCTGCCATCTCCACATAACCCTTGACCCCTGTACTAATCAAGAATCTATCTATCTCTTCCTTAAGAATATCCATTGATGGCCTCCACGGCGATCTGTGGCAAAGAATTCCACAGATTCACCTCCCTCTGACTAAAGAAATTCCTCCTCATCTCCTTCCTAAAGGAACAACTTTGAATTCTGAGGCTACGACCTCTGGCTCAGGAAAATGATTCATTATTGACATTCAGGGAAGATAATCCTCCGTTCTTACCAAGTTTTATGATGTAAGTAAGCATGCAAGTACAGCAAGCAGTGAAAAAAGCTAACGGCATGTTGTCCTTCATTGCGAGAGATTTGAGTTCAAGAGAGTTCAAGAGTTCAAGAGACATTTATTATCACATGCACCAATTGGTACAGTGAGATTTGAATTACCATACACCCATACGAATAAAAAGAACACAATACATGATAGAATATAATATGAACATCCCCACACAGCAGAACCAACGTTTCCCATTGTGAGGGAAGGCAATAATGTTCAGTCCTCTTCCTCTTTGTTCTCCCAAGGTCAGGGCCTTCAGGCCCTCTCGCTGGGATGACGGAACTCCGGTGTCGGGACGGAGAACACTCTCAGCGGCTTGGAATTTCTGAGCCGGCCACTTCCTACCGGAGACACTGGCGATCCTCGGCAAAGATCCCAGGCTCCACGATGTTAAAAGTCAGCGTCGCCCGCGGCTGGAACTCAACAAACCACAGTTCCACAATGTATTCTGCTGGCCCAACACTCCGGAGGCTCAACACGGCAATCCCCGGTAACGCATCACCCGCTCCGTGATGGTACTTCAGTACTGCGCCACTGCTGAAGCTCTGGCCGGTCTCCGGCAGGAAAGGCCGCTCCAAACCAGATGGTAGGCCGCGAGGGGGGGGCGAAGATGCTACACGGAGAATAGACGCATCCCGACCAGGAAGTGACTGGGAAACAGTTTCTCCCTTCCCCTCCCCGCCTCCCCCACATAAAAAAGACTAAGAAACCTCCAGGAACATACTTTTATACATACTAAAAATAACAAAAAGGGTGAAAGGACGAACAGGCTGCTGGCGAGGCTGTCTCACGCGGCGCCACCCGAAGAGTTTAGGAGCAAGGAGGTCCTACTGCAGTTGTACAGGGCCCTGGTGAGACTGCACCTGGAGTATTGTGTGCAATTTTGGTCTCCTAATTTGAGGAAGGTTATTATTGCTATTGAGGGAGTGCAGTGTAGGTTCGCCAGGTTAATTCCCAGGTTGGCAGGACTGATATATGATGAAATAATTGGTAGACTGGGCTTGTAGTCACTGTAATTTAGAAGGATGAGAGGGAATTTTATAGAAACAAATAAAATTCTTAAAGGATTGGACAAGCTAGATGCAAGAAAAATGTTCCCGATGTGGGGGAGTCCAGAACCCGGGGTCATAGTTTAAGAATAAGGGGAGGCCATTTATGACTGAGATGGGGAATGAAAAATTCACCCAGAGAGTTGTGAATCTGTGGAATTCTCTTCCACAGAAGGCAGTGTAGGCCAATTCACTGGATGTTTTCAAGAGAGAGTTGGATTTTGCTCTTAGGGCTAACGAAATCAAGGGATATGGGGAAAAAGTAGGGCGGGGTACTGATTTTAGATGATCAGCCATCATCATATTGAATGGTGGTGCTAGTTCAAAGGGCCGAATGGCCTATTCCTGCACCTATTTTTCTACGTTTCTATGTTTCTGTGTGACTCCAATTCCACCAATGTGGTTGATTTTTAATTTCCTCCTCATTTCGGTGATAAGGTGGGGGTGAAATTGCAGCCTTCCCTCAATACTATACTGGGATTGATAGCTTGCAGTTTGCAATTAAGAAGTTTGGTCTGAGAACAGATGGAAGTTTTGTCAGTGCTTCTGCATAACAAGTAATTGAGTTGCAAAATAAACTACCAGGGAAAGCAATTGAACAGACAATACAACAACAATCAGTTATATTTCCAGCAAGGCTACAGATTGTGGGATGTGGAAAACATGGGCTTGGTGCGGCTAAGAGCTGTGATAAATGTCCTTTTCACTTTTCGAAACTTTGTTCAAATTTTTCAGCTACAATAAATTGTGAGGATTATAGCCTCAAAATGTTTTTTTCTCTCCTTCAGCGCTCAGTGCTTTCAGAGAAAATTGGTGGAGGATTGTCGTTGAATTCTATTTGCTGTAACCAAATCATTGTCTTTGCAGGATCAGAAAATGGTGACAAACAGCACATTTTAAACAAGCAGTGACTACCGGTTCACTACACTGTGACAGACACCACAGCCGGCATGTAAACCCACCTTCTGTCAAAGTGCGCATTGCGGAAATCTCAATGTATGCCGGTGTATCAGTAATTTACCCAGCCCCCTGCTTCAGACTAAAGTTTAATCTTTCGGTGTTGATCAGTGCTTCCAATGTAGTGGACACATAAAAGTTAGATGTGTTATTGGCAGGCAATTGCCGACTTTGTTAAAAGATAGCAACATTGATACTCTAAAATCTAGATATTCATATGTTGCAAAAAGACACAGTAGAAGAACAGATTATTCAATCCAATAGGTTCCTGCTGGTGTTATGCTCCGCTTAAAGCATCTTCATCGATCAGCATGGACTATTTTCCTTTTTTCTTTCGTATGTTTATCTTAAACACATCTGTACTCTTCACCTCACTTATTCCTTGCGGTATCAAGTCTTGTAAACTCTGTCAGTTTAAAGTTATTTCCTGGATTCTTAATGCTGCATTTTGATAGCACAGTATTTCAATAATAGCTATTCAGATTGATCAACGTTATCAAATGATAGTTGTAAAAATGCCTATTTTACGAGTAACATTAAAACCAATAACTTAAACATTGAGCGATATTAATAGACTTACTACACTTAACACATATGCATGACATTAGTCCGTCAGCTAATTTGAAATAAACAGGTTAACATTGGTGTTAGAACAGCAGATGGAGGAATCTTACAACAACGTGACTCTGCCTTGGCCCATCTGCTGCAGGATCCCTCAGCAATGCCTTTGTCATCTCCAGATAACTATTCCAATGCTCACATTATTTGCCTCCAATCACCCATCTTTCATAAACCTCAATGATTCCATAACTTACTCAACCGACCTCCACATCCTAACAACATATTATTCCAGTTCCTGCTGACTTACATTGACTCCTGGAATTCTAGTGAATCCATTTTAAAACTAATTTCCTTATATTTGTAATTCTCTTTGTGGGCATACATTTCCCTAGCTTGGTCACTTCTGCCAACTTTACATCCCAGCTTATCTCAAACCCATCAGTTATTTAGTGTGTTTCATTTCCGGAAGTCATTTATTCAACTGTGGGCTCTGTGATATTCAGAAATTCACTGTCTAAACATTTAACTCCTCATATATCTCTCCTCCATTTAAGCACTTCTTATCATAGATTCGTCCACTAAACTTTTGACCATCTCCTCTTTTGGTCAAATTACTTTGATTTCAGATTCTTGGAATAGAATGTTTTCCCCTGGGAAAGGCACCTTTTAAATACAAATATCGACATTTTTTTTGCAAATAACACAAATCATATTTCTAATGGGACATATCCCTCAATTATTTCAAACCAATATCCAAATTTTAAAGCTGTGTGGACTATATATTTAAAAAAAATCTTAATTACACCTGTTAAATATGCAAGATGTCAATGGTTGCATATTGCAATCTGCTTCTGAGATATATACCAGCATTGCACTACAAAACACTTCGAATTTTGTTTGGTAGTTATTGAACTGAAACTGAATTCTATTGCTGATTCCATAAATGTTGTCCGATCAGCTGAGTATTACCAGAATTTTATATGTCTAATTTCATGTAGTGATTTCTCATATAATATTCTGTGGGGCATGAGGGGGTAGATGCAAAATTATATATTTCCAACGTTGAACAAGAAGCTACAGTTTCAAATAAATGGATGTCCATTCAAGAAGATGAGAAGGACTTCCTTGCTTCAGAGAGCCATAGTATTTTGAAATATGTACCCCGTAGAACTGCAGAGAGGAATCATTGAACGTTTTGATGGCTCTGATGGAGAGATTTTTCGACGAAAGTGAAGTTAAGGTTCATGAGAAACATAGAAACATAGAAACATAGAAAATAGGTGCAGGAGTAGGCCATTCGGCCCTTCGAGCCTGCACCGCCATTCAATATGATCATGGCTGATCATCCAACTCAGTATCCCATCCTTGCCTCCTCTCCATACCCCCTGATCCCTTTAGCCACAAGGGCCACATCTAACTCCCTCTTAAATATAGCCAATGAACTGGCCTCAACTGTGGCAGACAATTCCACAGATTCACCACTCTCTGTGTAAAAAATTATTTTCTCATCTCAGTCCTAACAGACTTCCCTCTTATCCTTAAATTGTGACCCCTAGTTCTGGACTTCCCCAACATCGGAAATAATCTTCCTGCATCTAGCCTGTCCAACCCCTTAAGAATTTTGTAAGTTTCTATAAGATCCCCCCTCAATCTTCTAAATTCTAGCGTGTACAAGCCAAGTCTATCCAGTCTTTCTTCATATGAAAGTCCTGTCATCCCAGGAATCAGTCTGGTGAACCTTCTCTGTACTCCCTCTATGGCAAGAATGTCAAACAAGTGTTGAAGCCTTGTTCTGATCAGCCATGACCTTACTGAACGGTAGAGCCAGCTCAAGCATGCTTAAGATCTATTCCTGCTTCTACTTCGTAGATTATTATGGACTAAAACTTCTGTTTAATTTCTATTTTCCCTCTCCTACTTCTCAAGTAGGGAACAATTGCAAATAATTTCCATTTCCCTCCATTCACAGAGATAACCTACGATCAGAGGATTAGGACTTTTATAATATTGTTAAAAATAAGAGAGTTTCTAATATGATATTGCACAACATGTTATAAATAATCTCAGCAAGAATCTCAGGCTGCAATTTGGAATGAATGTTTCACCTAATATCGTTTACCTCAGCATCGAATTCACTTCATTTCTGAAGGAGAATCTTGGAAATTAAACTTTAATTTTGTTCCCGCTGATACTGCCTGACCTGCTGAGTATTTCCAATATATTGTCTTTGTTTCTAATTCATTTTACATTGATGTATCTCTATTTCCTCAATTTGACTTGCAAGCTCATTAGGCATAGTTTTGTAATATTGGTAATCCTACCACCACGACAATTATAAGTGCCTATTATATAATATTATAGTTTAAATTGATGTGGGTGATTTTATAACCACCATTGTTAATCAAATGATTTCATTTTGGCATCAGCGGAAGACTCGGACATGGTCCTTCCTATTGCCCTTGAAAATGTGGTGGTGAGCCAAATTCTTGACCCACTGTAGTCCTTCTGGTTTAGGTATTCTGACAGTACTGTGGATATTGATCCTCCAGCAATGGTGAAGGACCAGTGATATCCAAGTCAGAATGGACTAATACTGGAGATAAACTTGTAGATTGTGGCGGTTCCATACACTGGCTCTCTTCATCCTTTGTGGTGGTGGAAGGTCCATGTTTGAAAATGATGTCAGAGTAATCTGGGCACGTAACTAGAGCATTTCAAGTTCAAGTTCAAGTTCAAGTTCAAGTGAGTTTATTGTCATGTGGCCATGTATAGGACAATGAAATTCGTGCTTTGCTTCAGCACACAGAACATAGTAGGCATTTACTACAAAACAGATAAATGTGTCCATATACCATAATATAAATATATACACACATGAATAAATAAACTGATAAAGTGCAAATAACACATAATGGGTTATTAATAATCAGAGTTTTGTCCGAGCCAGGTTTAATAGCCTGATGGCTGTGGGGAAGTAGCTATTCCTGAACCTGGTTGTTGCAATCTTCAGGCTCCTGTACCTTCTACCTGAAGGTAGCAGGGAGATGAGTGTGTGGCCAGGATGATGTGGGTCTTTGATGATACAGCCAGCCTTTTTAAGGCAGCGACTGCGATAAATCCCCTCGATGGAAGGAAGGTCAGAGCCGATGATGGACTGGACAGTGTTTACTACTTTTTGTAATCTTTTCCTCTCCAGGGCGCTCAAATTGCCGAACCAAGCCACGATGCAACCGGTCAGCATGCTCTCTACTGTGCACCTTTAGAAGTTAGAGAGAGTCCTCCTTGACAAACCAACTCTCCATAATATTCTCAGGAAGTAGAGGCGCTGATGAGCTTTCTTGATAATTGCATTAGTGTTCTCGGACCAGGAAAGATCTTCAGAGATGTGCACGCCCAGGAATTTTAAGCTCTTGACCCTTTCAACCATCGACTCGTTGATATAAATGGGGCTGTGGGTCCCCCTCCTACTCCTTCCAAAGTCCACAATCAGTTCCTTGGTTTTGCTGGTGTTGAAGGCCGTGTTATTGCGCTGGCACCATATGGACAGTTGCTCGATCTCTCTTCTATACTCTGACTCATCCCCATCAGTGATATGTCCCACAACAGTGGTGTCGTCAACGAACTTGATGATGGAGTTCGCACTGTGATTGGCTACGCAGTCATGAGTATAGAGTGAGTACAGCATGGGGCTGAGCACACAGCATTGAGGTGTTCCCGTGCTGATTGTTACTGCAACCATTTTAGATACTTTTTTACAGCAGGGAACTGAATGGAGTAGCTCACTGCCGTGAAAGCAAAGCTTGTGAGCTGTCCTTCCCAACAGCCTTACTGCTCGGACTAAAGTAAATGCATAGGAATTGATAATAACAGGGCTTTACTTGTGCAGGATGCATTTCTCCTTGGAGACACATTAAAGCTTAAGATCACCTTGGAATAAGGAAGTGACAGTTTGAAAATGAGTGATACTTCATATTGTAGAGATTTAGATTACAACTGTGCTTAGGAAGGAGTATCTATATCCTGGCTTCTGTTACATTGATATTGAACAGTTATAAGGAATTGACATTAACTGGAGCATTCTGCTTTTCGCTTGAGATAATTTTTCAGAAGTATTTTGTTTGAATGTCTACAAGGAATTATTGAGCATGACAGAGAAAGATAAATTAACAAGCGCAGTTGAAATGGCTCAAATGCTTTGATTACAAGGAAGTCCCAAAACATTTTTCAATTAGTTTTTAGGCAGGCTCAGCTTTTGGAAGGATTAGGATCAACTTGAAAAATTTACCTTCAGAATTGCTATAATGTCTGCCAAATGAAATCGATCTGTAACAGATGTAAAATGTTATACATTTTGTAGGATAGGTCCAGAAACTGCAAACACGTTTAATAAGCATTAAAAAAAAATTGAAACATTCAATATAATAAAATGATCATGAAATTTAGGCTCTCCATTTTGATAAAGGCAGATGAAGTGTCACCTAGGATATGTGTCTGATATAGGCAATGAATGAATAAATTCAGAGTCTATTTTAGAAAATTGGTCTTCTCTGAACCCAATGCGAAACTAATTGCATGCACGAGAATGTGATCAATATGCCTAACAAATAGCCTTGGTGACCATCATCAAAACACATGTTTATTGAAAAATATACAACACACTCTATGATCTCCTCTGTCTTGCAGAAACCAAATGCAGAAGAGATGATAATCAAGTGAAGTATTTGCAATTAGTCCACAGGAGTGACCCTGAGCTTCTAGATTCCTGCCAATATAATTTTCCATTGCACTCCTATCCTGACCTATCTGTCTGTTAACTTCAACACCTTACAATGAACAACAACGTAAGGTTGAGGAATGGCATCTCAACCTCCATCTTTGCATCGTTAATATCAAATGAATCATAGAAACATAGAAACATTGAAAATAGGTGCAGGAGTAGGCCATTCGGCCCTTCGAACCTGCACCGCCATTCAATATGATCATGGCTGATCATCCTACTCAGTATCCTGTACCTGCCTTCTCTCCATACACCCTGATCCCTTTAGCCACAAGGGCCACATCTAACTCCCTCTTAAATATAGCCAAATGAACTGGCCTCAACTACCTTCTGTGGCAGAGAATTCCAGAGATTTACCACTCTCTGTGTGAAAAATGTTTTTCTCATCTCGGTCCTAAAGGATTTCCCCTTTATCCTTAAACTGTGACCCCTTGTCCTGGACTTTCCCAACATCGGGAACAATCTTCCTGCATCTAGCCTGTCCAACCCCTTAAGAATTTTGTATGTTTCTATAAGATCCCCCCTCAATCTTCTAAATTCTAGCGAGTACAAGCCGAGTCTATCCAGTCTTTCTTCGTATGAAAGTCCTGACATCACAGGAATCAGTCTGGTGAACCTTCTCTGTACTCCCTCTATGGCAAGAATGTCTTTCCTCGGATTTGGGACCAAAACTGTACACAATACTCCAGGTGTAGTCTCACCAATACCCTGTACAACTGCAGTAGAACCTCCCTGCTCCTATACTCAAATCCTTTTGCTATGAATGCTAACATACCATTCGCTTTCTTCACTGCCTGCTGCACCTGCATGCCCACTTTCAATGACTGATGTACCATGACACCCAGGTCTTGTTGCATCTCCCCTTTTCCTAATCGGCCACCATTTAGATAATAGTCTACTTTCCTGTTTCCTGTTTTTGCCATGAAAGTGGATAACCTCACATTTATCCATATTATACTGCATCTGCCATGCATTTGCCCACTCACCCAGCCTATCCAAGTCACCTTGCAACCTCCTAGCATCCTCCTCACAGCTAACACTGCCCCCAGCTTCGTGTCATCCACAAACTTGGAGATGTTGCATTCAATTCCCTTGTCCAAATCATTAATATATATTGTAAATAGCTGGGGTCCCAGCACTGAGCCTTGCGGTACTCCACTAGTCACTGCATGCCATTCTGAAAAAGACCCGTTTACTCCTACTCTTTGCTTCCTGGTTGATTTTAGATAATTTGAATTTAGATAATTTGCTCTCTCTGTCTGTGTTGGAACAGTGGGTCATCCATCGCGAATATCGAAACAATGTTTCCTCTATATTAGTAAAACCCCTGTCTCACGGTGCGAGTCCACCCACGAGTGATCCCGAGTTTTAAACAAATCAAACTCGTGGTAATCACGTAGAATTAATGTAGCGGGAATGTCGGAACTCGTAACGCTAACGGCAGGTACTCGGAAAACTTGTTAACTCGGGAAAATCTTTTAACATGATGAAAGTTTTCCACGAGTCAAATTTACTCTTGAAATAAACATTTTAAACTTTTAAGCTCGTTGTAAGAACGTAAGTAGCCCGTGAGACGCTGCCTAGGGACGATCTCATTTATCCAACGAGTTACACTCTCTTTAAGGAGAAATGGACTAGGCGACTGCAGACTGCAGTCTGAAGATGGGTCTCGGCCCGAAATCTCGCCCATTCCTTTTCTCCAGAGATGCTGTCTGTCCCGCTGAGTTACCCTAGCTTTTTGAGCCTATCTTCGGTTTAAACCAGCATATGCAGTTACTTCCTGCACCTCTCAAACCTGTGCCATTATTCAGTACTTCAGTAATTTTTGTTTTATTTTACTAATTCTGGATAATATCGCCCAGTTCATTGGTCGTACACCTCTACCCCACTCCTGGTGCTTAAAGTGCATTTGTTTTTTCTTTTATCCCCGGGAGGAAAAAAAAATCAAATCTAGGAGTTCATCTGGAGCAGTTCTCGGATATAACAGCGAATGAAGAGAAAATGGCGGGTTATTTAGAAATTAATCCTTAAAGAGAGCGTAACTCGTTGGATAAATGAGATAGTCACTAGGCAGCATCTCCCCCCACCCCGACCCCCTGGGAAACTGAAGGGAGCGACAATCAACTGCCACGGATACAAATAATGTCATACACAAGTAAGGGCAGATGCTGGTTGACAAAAAGTGAACACACCGTGCTGGAGTAACACAAAGACGCAGCAGAATTTTGGAAACGTCATCCCGTCACCCATTCCTTCTATCCAGAGATGCTGCCTGTCCCGCTGAGTTAAAGAGTGCCCACGGTAGACTAACGAGTCACTACAGTAAACTCACGGACTACTTACGTTCTTACAACGAGTTTAAAAGTTAAAATGTTTTACTTCAAGAGTAAATTTGACTCGTGGAAATCTTTCATCATGTTGTTAACAAGAGTTAACAAGTTTCCCGAGTACCGGCCGTTAGCGTTACGAGTTCCGAAGTTCCCACTACGTTAATTCTACGTGATTACCACGAGTTTGATTTGTTTTAAACTCGGGATCAATCGTGGGTGACTCACACCGTGAGACAGGGGTTTAAGACCTAACTGCTCGGTATTTGCTTCAGCATCGGACAGAGATGAGGTGTTTTTCCTTAAGCTTGCATTAGGCCTCGTTGTAACGGTACAGAATGCTACAGATCTCTGTCTATGGCCTATCTCTGTGGCATCCTGAACAGTAAAGGGCCTTTCCCACTGTATAAGGTAATTCAGGAGTTCTCCTGAGTTTTCCCCTGATTCGAACTCGGAGAATGTCCGTAGCGGGTCCGTAGGAGTGCGTGGATGTCTGGTAGCGGCTCGTACGAGTAAAAAGTTTAAAAAAATTTCATCACGAGTATTTTTTTACTCGTGGACATTTTTCACGGTGTTGAAATAACGTCACGAGTTTACAGGATTTCCCGAGTACCTACCGTTACTCGTACGTGCCGCTACGAGACATCCACAAACTCCTACGGACCCGCTACGGACATTCTGCAAATTCGAATCAGGGGAAAACTCGGGAGAACTCTTGAATTTACAGTGGGACAGGCCCTTTACAATGAAGCTCTATATGTTCGAACCATTCTTCCTCCACCTTCTCTCCTATAGAAACCTAACTTGATGTTTCACACCTTCCCAGCTCTGGCAAACATTAGCTGTTTCTCTTTCAATAGATGCTGCCTGACTTGCTAAGCATTTTTAGCATTTTCTGTTCATAATCCTGTTTCATGGAACTGCTTTCAGTAAAAATCCAAATTGCATCTGTTCAAGAGTTATATCCCAGCATCTACAGGACAGAATATAAATATGTCTAAATTCATAAGTTAAAGGCAACAAAGTTTTAGATATTATTCATGTACATGGTTTATGCTTCTGTCTACAGCGAATGAGAGATTGTTTGTATTGTCTAACACTATAAAAGAGAAAGGACACAATTTACAAACTTTGCTTCTGTTATACAAATACTGAAATGTTTGAAAGACATTCTTTGGACAAAGATCATTTTATTTTTAGAAAAACTGATGCCGGCTCTGAATTTAGGGTTAGAATGAAAGTAGAAGATCTTGCTGTACACTTTACTGTTCTTTACCTTGGTCCCTTTTATACTGTGCCTACAACAAGATGGCAAGCTCAGACCTTAGATTTATACTCAAACAATCTCAATTTCTTTAAACATTACAAAGTGCAGTAAAAGAACATGATGTTGAATATTTTTTTATGGAGAATTTTGGAACTATTGTCCAGAATGTTTCTGTTACTGTGGTGCATTCATTATTAAAGCACAGCTATAGACATCAATGTCCAAATATTTACCGGAAAGACATTTTCTCCAATAGAGTTCTGGCTAATAAAATAATATGGAAGAACATAACCCTTAAATTATAAATATCTATGCACGCATCATGCTGAGATTTGAAGTGAAGAATGTTTAATGTTCTGGAATTCGATGTTTCAATCTAGATTATAGGGCTTCCACATTCATGATTTCAATTGACTTTAGTCTTTTGATTTTATGTGATATCTAGTTGTTAGGGGACAACACTTGGTTATTCAAGAATGTCTGAGCAATCTTGGTCGATTTTGTGTTGCTGCAGATTATATAACCAAAGAGGAAGCATTAAGATCGGTCACTCTGCTGAATGAGAGTGATTAAAACACTTGCTGTGGTCAGCAGTGCAGATTTTGACACAGCCCAATGCTCGAGGTGTCCTGCAGAACATGAAATGAGTTCAGCAATCCTAAACAAGGACGGTAGGTGAGCTCCCTTGTAACAGTGAAGCATCCTGCTTGCTTCTCAGACAATTCTGGTCATAGGCCATTTGCCCTGTGGGAAGTGCACCTGCTCCCTGGGTATGCATGGCAGTAGTGGCCTTTAAGTCATGCAGAAAAAGCACAATTCGCCAACCCTCTTAGCCATGGAAATAGTACGCAGATGAGGAATTAAGAAATTGAGATATTTCTAAAAAATGTACATTTACGTTAACTTAATCTCTGAATAATCAGATATTCAGATTTTGTACATTTCCTCTGCTCGGTTCTCTTGGAGGAATAGTTTTCAGTTCTTGATAGTACTGTCAGTCAGCAGTGACAGCCGCTTGCAAGCACTTTGCAGTCACGCCGAATTGATTACGGGAGTCTGTCAATGTCACTCGGAGCTACATGCCACTTTATAGGCAGTGCTGATCCAACACGGTCTAAATACAAAAGCACAGTCAGTACTCTGTTGATAAATCACATCAAAAAGCATAGATTGATGCTATCCCTTGGTCCATAATTGGTAGCATCCTGTGCTGTCAGTTATGTTCAATCCCATGATTCCATAATGGGCCTTTGAATGGATCAACTCTGACAATGGGAATGCATCTGCTGTCAAAGCTTTACTGAATGAAATGTTTAGGTTACTATAAGTATTAGCTGAGAGCTATCAGAAATACTCTATCGAACATAGTGTGGTGATGGCACTGTAGATTTAATACCTTGACATCTTCCTGGAAGTAACTTCTTGCTTCCTTCACTTCAATATTTATGAAGAAAATAAAATGACAGATACAAATTTTAATGGCAAAGTAAGTGGGAAAATCAATCTCAATACGAATAACTCATTTCACGAGTAACTTTGTACAGTGGTTTATTATTTGTCTTTGCTTTTAAAGTACAAAATCAAATGAAAACTAGTGAGCATTTGTTGAGCACTGATCTTCGCACTCTATTAAGATGTGGTCAGAAAAATATCTCCTGAATTCTCTTTTTTTTAGGGAGACACAAGAAACTGCAGATGCTGAATCTTGCTTAGAGCACAAAGTGCTGGAGTAACTCAATGGGTCAAGCAGCATTACCAGAAGACATAGAGAGACGATGTTTTGGGTCAGGACCCATCTTCCGAATGAAGCTCACGGACCTGCTGAGTTACTCCAGCACATTGTGTTCCCTTTTTTTTTGATTGGGGATGCCATCTGGAAAATTTACAGCAATGGTGCAGCAATTCATACACAAGGAACTATATATCCAAATAGAGAAAGAGGAGTGTTTCACGTACGATATAGGAACTATCTTGTTCTCACCGATAAAATTGAATAGTATAATATATAAGAACCCAATTATTCACAATACAATAAGAATTTGGAAACAAATAAAATTATCCTTGAAATTAAATAATCTATCAGTACTAACCCCAATATTGAACAATCCTGCATTCAAACCATCTCTTATCGACAAAACATATAAACAATGGGATAGACTGGGGATTAGGAAAGAAGATATGTATGAATTGGGCCAATTGTTATCATTTCAACAATTAAAATCAAAATTTAAACCGAATGATAATCAATATTTTAAATATATACAGATATGTGACTTTATGAAGAAATATATACACAGATTTCAAACTATATTTTTAGACCCTTTAGAAGAAGCAATGAATATTAAGGCTGATTCACAAAAACTAATATCATGTTTTTATAATAGTATATTAAATAGAGAATTACCCTCAACAGAGGCACTAAGAGAAGATTGGGAACATGAACTAATGATAAAGATCCCGAAAGATAGATGGGAAAAGTATCTGATGAACACACATAATTGTTCCATTAATGCAAGACATAATTTAATTCAATTTAAATTATTACATAGACTATATTATTCAAAAACGAGGTTGAATAAATTCTACGCAAACGTCTCTCCCAGATGCGATAAATGTTTGTTTCAAAATGCCAATATAACACATTCATTTGTAGGATGTACAAAGTTGAATAAATTTTGGAGCGATATATTTGATATATTTACAAAGCTCTTCAAGTCAAGAATAGAACCTAATACGGAATGGATTATATTTGGAATAATAGTAGAAGATATCAATTTAAACAAAGACCAAAAAGTATTCTTTAATTATGGGTTAATAATTGGAAAGAAATTGATACTTAAATTTTGGAAAAATACAGCCATACCAACTATTAAAATGTGGATTAGGAATATGATGGACATAGCACACCTTGAAGAAATGAGATTGCGCCTAATAGATAAATATGACCAATTCTTAAGGAGTTGGTCTCCTTTCATCGACTTTTTGGAATCATGTGATGCAGCGGTACCGTAAAGATTACTGATTTCAGGTCAGGTCGTGGATAGATCTACATCTCCGAACAAAGATTTGCAATTTTCTTTTTTAAGGGTCTTTTTCTCCTATTTCTACTTTCTACTTTTTCTTTTCTTATATACACACTTCACGTTTTTCTATTTTCTACTATCTATTTTTCCTCTTTTTCTTCTCTCTATTTTTTGTTTTTTTTACTTCCTTTTCAAAAACATAAAACTAGAGGTTGTACATAGAATGTATTACGTTATGACATAGTTGGCACCTAAAATTAGGTACCACTGTATTGTTTTGTACTGTATTAACTTCTAATAAAATAAACAAAAAAAAATATATATATATATATAACCATATATAACCATATAACAATTACAGCACGGAAACAGGCCATCTCGGCCCTACAAGTCCGTGCCGAACAACTTTTTTCCCTTAGTCCCACCTGCCTGCACTCATACCATAACCCTCCATTCCCTTCTCATCCATATGCCTATCCAATTTATTTTTAAATGATACCAACGAACCTGCCGCCACAACTTCCGCTGGAAGCTCATTCCACACCGCTACCACTCTCTGAGTAAAGAAGTTCCCCCTCATGTTACCCCTAAACTTCTGTCCCTTAATTCTGAAGTCATGTCCTCTTGTTTGCATCTTCCCTATTCTCAAAGGGAAAAGCTTGATCACATCAACTCTGTCTATCCCTCTCATCATTTTAAAGACCTCTATCAAGTCCCCCCTTAACCTTCTGCGCTCCAGAGAATAAAGACCTAACTTATTCAACCTATCTCTGTAACTTAGTTGTTGAAACCCAGGCAACATTCTAGTAAATCTCCTCTGTACTCTCTCTATTTTGTTGACATCCTTCCTATAATTGGGCGACCAAAATTGGACACCATACTCCAGATTTGGTCTCACCAATGCCTTGTACAATTTTAACATTACATCCCAGCTTCTATACTCAATGCTCTGATTTATAAAGGCTAGCATACCAACAGCTTTCTTTACCACCCTATCTATATGAGATTCCACCTTCAAGGAACTATGCACGGTTATTCCCAGATTCCTCTGTTCAACTGTACTCTTCAATTCCCTACCATTTATCATGTACGTCCTATTTTGATTTGTCCTGCCAAGGTGTAACACCTCACATTTATCAGCATTAAACTCCATCTGCCATCTTTCAGCCCACTTTTGCAAATGGCCTAAATCACTCTGTAGACTTTGGAAATCCTCTTCATTATCCACAACACCCCCTATCTTGGTATCATCTGCATACTTACTAATCCAATTTACCACCCCTTCATCCAGATCATTGATGTACATGACAAACAACAAAGGACCCAACACAGATCCCTGAGACACCCCACTAGTCACCTGCCTCCAATCCGACAAACAGCATCTTGCTATTCCTGCATTTATACCCAACAGTTTAACCTTCTTAACCAACCTTCCATGAGGAACCTTGTCAAAGGCCTTACTAAAGTCCATATAGACAACATCCACTGCTTTACCCTCGTCAATTTCCCTAGTAACCTCTTCAAAAAATTCAAGAAGATTAGTTAAACATGACCTTCCAGGCACAAATCCATGTTGACTGTTCCTAATCAGACCCTGTTTATCCAGATGCTTATATATATTATTTCTAAGTATCTTTTCCATTAATTTTCCCACCACTGAAGTCAAACTAACAGGTCTATAATTGCTAGGTTTACTCTTAGAACCCTTTTTATATATCCAAATAGTACCACAAACTAAAATAAAGCAAGAATTTAGCTGGCCTGTTAATAGTGCAGTGCAGATGATAGTAAAATGGGGAATGAGAATTCAGGCGCAGTGTTAGATAGTCAGTATGTTATTATTAATAATAATTGATACCAGTGAATTAGTAATTGAAGATAGTGCATTGATCTATTATTAGAGGTTTGCAATGACAGCTATAAGCTCCATTCCTTTTTTGTCTGTCAGTTCCCATAAAACCCAATTTCTCTCACAATCTCCTAAGATCCCTAACTTATGAAACCTGAACAGCATGAGAGGGTGTCATCACACCAGCACCCTTTTAGTACTCAGTGCGAATGTTGTTGTTATTTTGGGCAACTTCTTAAAGATATTTTCCTTTGAATGGTAACTGTAGATAGCAGCACCAATGAACTAACTTGAAGATATATTTCTGATAGTGTGATGTAGCTGAATTAATGAACATGACTGAAACAGAATGATGTTTGAAACATCATGTATTATTTCCACTGATGTTAATTAAATTCGCTCCTCAAAGTACAAGCCTACAGTATTTCTGCAATAAGGGGTAATGTCCACAGACACAAACTGTCTCAGCTTCACACTTTCACTGAGGTGCTTTAAGAGGTTGCTGGTTCTCTCACAAGTACTGTTATGATAATGAGGGACTGGACTGATTAGGCGTCGCAACTAAACCCAATCTTCTCATCTGATGCTAAATGTGTCCATTGCAGGCTGGATTACAAATCTCCGCCTTGTGGATTTTCCTGAAGAGGGCTGATCACTGGTACAATTCTCAGAGGTTGATGAGGGTATCCAAAGTCAGACCAGTTAACTTACCACATACAGACATGACCTTCGTGAATATATTGATTTTGATATTCAAAGATGCCTTTGCGAAACTGATGTAATATTCTGGAAGCTAAATCTATACATAGAATTGTTTGTAATTTTAAATGGGTAGGCTCGGTCTTTTTGAATTAAATGTACAATGAGAGGAATCAAACACCTTAAGGGGCTGTCCCACTGCGGCGACCTAATCTGCGAGTTTAGAAGAGTTTGCCCTTGGCTCAAACTCGCAGCATGGTCGATTCGTGGTACTAGGAGGTCCTATGAGGTCACTGGAACTCTCCTTCATGCTCGAGGGAAGTTCCCTCCTACTCACGGCCTCGGCTAGGTCGTGGAAAATGTTTCCGCATGTTGAAAATGTTTCCGCCAGTAATAATTGGTCGGCATGGTTCTTTTGAACTCGTAGCGCAGTGGAGTGGGGTCGCTATGTAGTTACAGGCAGTCGAGGGCAGCCGCAGGCAATCTCCTTCGCTGACCGGACCTTGTAATTGACTCATTGGAGTTTTCAGGACCAAGGAAAACTGACAGGTAGGTTAAATGCCCGCTAAACTTTATTATACTTCTTAAAAGTGTCTCCACTCCTTCTCACCCCCTTCTCCCACTTCTCTCCCCTTCACTCCCCATCTCCCCCCCCCCCCACCCCCCCCAGTCCGTGCTCTCTAAAGGACTTACCGTACACTGTGCAGCCGTCTTTTACCTTCCTCTTCATCGCAGGTGTAAATTTCAGGCAGCGCTCCCCCACTTTCCCTGGCCCCCGCCTTTGCGATGTGTTTGTGTGTGTGTGTGTGTGTGTGTGTGTGTGCGGTCGGTCAATCCAGCTCGCGGTTTCATCGCCGACGGTCGATCCGGCTCGAGGTTTTTCAGGCGAGTGCCCTCAAGCTTGAAGGTCGAAGACACTCTTCTGAACTCGCTGATTAGGGCACCGCAGTGGGACATCCCCTTTACTTTAGATACTTTGCCTTAGTTTTATGAATAAATAAGTCAGATATGTGAAATGTGATTATGATCTGATGATAACTTCGGTCTGATGGTATTTCGGTCACAGTCACAGAGGTCGACATCAGAAAATCCTTCATCTGATGGTCCTGATGGTATACCCGGTCGTGTTCTGAAAACGTGTGCGGACCAACTGGCTGGAATATTTACGGACATTTTCAACATCTCACTTCTGAGGTCTGAGGTTCCCACCTGCCTTAAAAGGGCATCAATAATACCAGTGCCCAAGAAGAGCAAGGTGACGTGCCTCAATGACCATCGACCAGTGGCACTAACGTCTGTGGTGATGAAGTGCTTTGAGAGACTGGTCATGGCGCAAATCAACTCATACCTCGACAAAAACCTGGACCAACTGCAGTTCGCTTATCGCCACAACAGATCAATGGTGGATGCGATCTCGCTGGCTCTCCACTCCGCTCTGGACCACTTGTACAACAAAAACTCATATGTCTGGCTGTTATTCATTGACTACAGCTCTGCATTTAATACAATCATACCCTCCAATCTGGTTACCAAGCTCTCAGAACTGAGTCTCTGCGCATCCCTCTGTAATTGGATCCTCGACTTCCTTATTCACAGACCACAGTCTGTCCATATTGGCAGAAATGTGTCAGCCTCGATAACAATCAGCACGGGAGCACCTCAAGGCTGCGTGCTCAGCCCCCTGCTGTACTCACTCTATACTCATGACTATGTAGCCGGTCATAGGGCAAACTCCATCATCAAGTTCGCCGACGACACCACTGTTGTGGGACGTATCAGTGATGAAGACGATTCAGAGTATAGAAGTGAGATCGACCGACTGACCAAATGGTGCCAGCACAATAACCTGTCTCTCAACACCAGCAAAACCAAGGAACTGATTGTGGACTTTGGAAGGGGTAGGCTGGGGACCCACAGTCCTGTTTATATCAACGGGTCGATGGTGGAAAGGGTCAAGAGCTTCAAATTCTTGGGCGTGCATATTTCCAAAGATCTCTCCTGGTCCCAGAACACTGATGCAATTATAAAGAAAGCACATCAGTGCCTCTACTTCCTGAGAAGATTACAGAGAGTCGGTATGTCGAAGAAGACTCTCTCGAACTTCTACATGTGCACATAGAGAGCATGCTGACCAGTTGCATCGTGGCTTGGTTCGGCAACTTGTGCGCCCCGAAGGGGAAAAGACTGCACAAAGTTGTAAACACTGCCCAGTCCATCATCGGCTCTGACCTCCCTACCATCGAGGAGATCTACCACAGTCGCTGCCTCAAAAAGGCTGGCAGCATCATCAAGGACCCACACCATCCTGGCCACACACTCATCTCTCCGCTGCCTTCAAGTAGAAGGTACAGGAGCCTGAAATCTGCTGCAACCAGGTTCAGGAATAGCCGCTTCCCCACAGCCATCAGACTATTAAACTCAACTCAAACAAAATCTCAACTTTAATTAGCCTACTGCACTTTATATGCTTATTTATATATATAAGCGGCTATTCAATGGTACATGGACACACTGATCTATTCTGTATTATTTATGCCTGCAATATTCTATTGTGCTGAAGCAAAGCAAGAATTTCATTGTCCTATCTGGGACACATGACAATAAACTCTCTTGAATCTGTTAAATCTTGAATCTTGAACGTCTAAGCCGTCCTTGTGTGAACATTGCTGAAATGTGTCCTGTGATTAAGTAGGGGAAACACTGCACAAAACGTCTACATCATAATGTTATCCATTCTCAGGATATGACCACCATCACTGGCAGGGGTGTCATCTTTTATCCATCCCTAATCGCCCAGGAACTGAGGGGGGCCTTTAGGAATTAATATACTGGTGGATCTGGTGTCATGCAGAAGCCAGACTGACAGTTTTCCTTTGCTTTTACAACAATCCAGCAGTTTCATGGTCAGCATTGACAATCGTATATCATTTTCTATTCCTGTTGTATTTAATTAGCTAAATAGAAATTCTCTAGCTGCGATGGTGGAATTCAAATTGATATCTTCAAATCTTTAGCCTAGGTGTATGGATAACCATACTGTTCACCCATTGTGCTTTGCATAGGCGTTCACTGTCAGCTATGTTACAACTATTCCATTCACATTTTAAATCAAACCTTAATGGAGTTGGGGTTGAAAATAAAGATGTTCAATCCATTTGAGTGTGGTTACAGAGACAGTAGCATTCTGCCTAATGAGATATTTGGTATTTTGTATTCTGTTTGCATGATTACAGCAGTTTTACACAACATAAGAAATTTTGCTATCATTTTTGTCCTAATTATAGAATTGTACAAGCTCGATCAACAGACACCACTGCTATTTAAAATGAACATTAAACTTACATAAACGATAATTAAAGTTAAATTGTAAACATCAAGCAACTACAACAAATCACAAAGGAATGAATTGAAATAAGCAACACAGCAACATACACTGCCTGGGTGACATTAGCTTTGTTTCAACTCCTCAAACATTAAAGAAATCAAATCCACTGAATGCTAACCAAATTTAAACTGTTTGAGGAAGCCTAATTTAGCCTAAAACTTAAAAATCAATTGATGGTCAGCTGGATCATCCTCATTGAAAATGTTGACTGTTTTTTTTCCTTTTATGGATCCGGAATAATACTTTTTCAAATCACAATTTAAAAAAAAATCACCATCGGGGAAATAAATCATGGGATTTTACCCCATTTGAAATAACTCAAAACTGTTTTTTTGTTGTTTACTCAGGAAACGGCCACACTAAAATCATTACAAATAGGCATGTTAAAAATGCTCAAAAAGAAGGTTATGGCTACACTTATAATAGATGAACCATTGACGCAATTTGTCATGCAAAATTCCATAGACATGAGTAATTTTTCAGCTCCTCCAACTGTATACACATATATTTTGAACTGGCACCAACTGTTTATAAATACAAACCAGACCGTATCTGCTGTAATTTGAAATGTTAAGAGAAAATGTAAAATTTCCATCCTTTGCTCGAAAATATTGGATACCTTTGCATCCTCATGTTCCACTCATTCTAAAATAACTGACTGTGAAGGTCGTATCAAAATTTCAAGATTCAGATCAATGACAAATAGGAATAAAGCCTCTGATAAGCCTCTAAAGCCCCAGGGAATCACTGAGACTTAAACTTGATCTTCCTACTGACTGCTATAGTGCAGCTGCTGCCAGAATATACTTACAACTACTGATGATAGAACTGAAGGCCTTTACAAATATTTAATCAGAAACCATAATCTATTATTAATTATCCCCCCATATTCCTACATATAATTACCTTTTCTGAAAAGGGTAAATGTTTTGGCCTGAGCATATGAAACAAAAGTCCTTTACAACAGTGCTTAGGATTTAGAGATTGCCCTACAGAATGCTGTTCGATCCAAACAGATACGGGAAAATCCTGCCAAATTTCTAAATTGTTCACCAGTTCAACCACATGGTTTGTCTCTAAATTCTGAAAGGAATCTCTCAAACCTCTTTGCAATTTGGTAACTCCTGCTTTCCCTCTACGGCTTTCAAAGATGGCTGACATCAATGCATAAATGTTTCTGCATGAATCGATTTATATAGTGCAACGTGTTTTTCTAGACATTTAGATTTTGAAGGGATTATTTTATTTATAATTTAACTTAATTGTTTTCCCACGTAATAGTTGAAGGTTTTTATCTTTAACTTTACAACGTCAGATGATTAACCCACGTCAAACATACTATGCTGAAATCCCCAACGCGATTATTTTCTTTGAATAAATTATGACAATATAACCACAGATTTCTTTTTACATCAAGAGTTACTGGTCTGAAGAAGGGTTTCGGCCCGAAACATTGCCTATCTCCTTCGCTCCGTAGATGCTGCTGCACCCGCTGAGTTTCTCCAGCATTTTTGTGTACCTTACTGGTTCCTAACTTTTTTTAATTCAATGAATACCTGTCTGAGATTGCAGGCTATGTCAATGGGATGTCTGATATTCCCTATAAATAACAAATAAACGTAAACTCCAGGTTCTTAGCAGGGTCCACAGCAGTACTTCCCAGATATCTGTCATTAATTGCAGTGAATTTGAAAGATGGATTTACTAATTCCAATGGATCCCATAGTATCACTGAAGCACTTCAGAGGACTCGGACAAAATACTGCTTCATCTTATGCCTCCAAGTTCAAATGCAATCTGGACGGATCAGAAGTAACCAAGATCTCATGTGAAAAAAGTTTAGACAATTCATATCCATTTCCTAACAGTCTTTAGTCAAAAGCAAAATCTGAGTATACATCTTTTTTTGATGGCGAGGATTTAATCACATGGCTAAGGCAGAGTAAAATAATTTTACAGTTCTGTGTTTTTTAGGGATTAATTTCAAGCATGTCCCAGTAGGAATGTAGACACACAGGAAGCATTGTTAAGGATTCAAAGCTATAATATCATTTCCACAAAATCTAACTGATACTTCCTTCTCGTAACGATTCCCTACTGGAAGCCCAGGAACACAGATATCCCCCCCTTTAACACCACCTCTCAGTGGTTTCACAGCATCTCCTGGAAGAAGAAAGTTTGTTTTCCATTATCAGAAAATGGTACTTCATTCACAATCTGTTCCCACTGTCTTGTTTCAAATGACCCCTCACCAAGAATCAGTATTCTGTCTACACTATATTCTCATGCTAACCTAGCTTATTTACAGCAAACTGAGAGATTGCGGTGCATGGGAGAGAAAGTGAAATGCTATAGCAACTAAGATTTAAAAAAAAAAAATTGCAGCAAGGACAATAATTAGCAAATGCTGAGCGGAGGAATGAAGCATTTAAATTGCACGATACCACAAGGTTTATCACGGATCAAAACATCAGGAAGTCTCTAATGGATTAATTACCTTTTGTTGGAACATTTTTTGATTGAGTTTGAGTCTCAGGTGAATAATGAAAGAAGGTCCAATTATGGCAAAGCAAAAGCGTGTTCAGACCTTGCACAAGCCTCCTGGAATATATTGTACCTTAAGCAAAGAATGATATTAACGGTTCTATTTTGAAAGAAAAATATTCAAGATAAATCTGTTTGAAACATGTATGTTAAATCAACTTCTGTCTCAATTTCTTAATGTAAAAGTTACCCAATTCAATATTTCATGCATCACTTCATTTAACTTTGGACCATAGATGTGGGAATTCCAGCTGTGAATAACCAGGTTGATATGTGGACTTTGCACACCTGTTCTTCAACTCAAACATACCTGCTTCTACTTTATGAATAAAAACAGGCACATTTGATTTATTGAGCGAGGGCATAATCTGATCCTTTAGTATATGAAATAAGAAATTAATCTCCAATTCACACAGAGCTCATTTCATGAGACCAATCCTACAGCTGGTCAGTGGAAAGGTTGCTTGGATCCTTCCACTGGCCATACAACGAAAATATATTCCATCATTGTGGATATCTTCTGCAGCATGTGCAATGCAAAATGAATTCACTGCATGAGTGATATGTCAATATACTCCCTGCTGATTGGTAGTGAGGGGACAAAACTAATGACCCCGGAGAACAGACAATGTGATCATCAAACATGATCAAGATCTCTGTTAATTAATAGGATTACGGTACCAGTAACCTCTAACTGCATTGTCGATATGATTATGGCCTATACTAGTAAAGATGGGCTGTATTGCCTAATGACCATTGTGGTTGAGGCTGTTGCTGCCAGTTATTGTGCCATTCATATTACATTGGGAAACAGTGAAAAAGATCACAACAAAAGGATACAAGCTCCATGGTTTTTTGGCGCTGCAGTGCAGGTCTTGGCGGAAGAGATGGAAAGATGCAACGGTGTCTTGTAGCAGGAAGGCCTGGAGGCCCTATACTGAAATGTGCAAGGGCCATTGGGAGTAGACAGTCAAATACTTAACCAAGGACCTGGATGCAGTGTGAAAGAAATTTAACAACCTCACATTAGTAGTGAAGCCAAAAAGCCTGCAAATGCTGGAATCTGGAACAAAAAGCAGAATGGTGGAAAAACTCTTTGGAAACAAAATGTCTATGTCAATGATTCTGGTTGAGACCTTGTATTAGGTCTGAAAAGGAAGATGGAAAATTATTAATATATAGCAGTTTGGGGACCAAGGGTGAGATCGAAGGTGGTAAGTGATCAATGATGGGTTTGGGGTGGAAATGATGGATTCACCTGACTATCATTGCCCCCACTCAACTAACTCCACCTATCGCCTCTCTGACTCCACACAATAAGACCTCACTTCTGTCCCGCTGCTCACTCACGCTTGTTATATGCTGGCAATCTTTCTTCTTCGCTTTCAGTCCTCAACCTGAACCATCACATACATGTGTAGGAAGAAACTGCAGATGCTGGTTTAAACCAAAGATAGATACAAAACACTGGAGTAACTCAACGGGTCTGACAGCATTTCTGGAGAAAAGGAATAAGCCATGTTTTGGGTCGAGACGCTTCTTCAGACCCTTCTTCTATCTATTAGCTCATCAGAAGGTCAGGCCATAGACAATCTGAAGAAGGGACTCGACCTAAAACATCACCCATTCCTTCTCTCCAGAGATGTGGCCTCTCCTGCTGAGTTACTCCAGCTTTTTGTGTCTATCTTCAGGCCATAGACAAGTCGGAAGTGAGGTTATTTGGGCCAAGATTCCACATAGAACTGAAGGTAATACAAAATTAATGCAAGCTTTGGCACCTGCCATTATATTTTTGGATTGTGACATGCAAAAGAGTTTGCAGGCTAATGCATCATTCCAATAATTTGCCCAACAGCAGTTGACTAGGGTTGCTGGATCATCACTCCAGGGAGCGGCAATGACACTATAGAGCACAAACCTGCTATCCGCTTTCAAGAAGACCACATTTGTTCTCCCACTCCTGCAACCCAACTGTGCCTTTCTTATTGCTGGTCACCCAGCCACACATGCAGATGTAATGCCATCTGTAATCTGGCCCCCTGATCCAAAGGTGCTTGAGGTTAACCATCAAGACCATCTGTCATTCTTTGCACAAATATTTGCAGCCTTCCTCCAACTACTGGGTGGCACATTTCCCTAAAGCCTTTGTTTTGCGTTTACACTAGATTTCTGATTTCAGCTATATTCTAAATGTTGAATTGATATATATATTTGCTACTGAAAGTGAGGATAGTTAAATCACAATGGTCATTGCCTTTGAATGTGAAATAATTAATGGTCATCCATTATAAGAAAGGTCCATCAAAAACAATCAGAATGTACAATATTCTACACTGCAAAATAATTATGAATTGATATCACGATTTATAAATGGTTCTCTCAATGAAAAATGAAGAACTAAAGATAAAAACTGCATTATCCATTGCCGGGTTTAAAAATATTTTTGATTATTCAGATAGCAGCAGAAATGCTCATAAGTTCATAAGTTATGAGAGCAGAATAAGGTCATTCGGCTCATCAAGTCTACTCCACCGTTCATTCACGGCTGATCTATCTTTCCCTCTCAACCCCATTCTCCTGCCTTCTCCCCATAACCTCTGACACCCTCCTTTGCATGCCTGAAAATAATGGAGGAAATAAAGTGCAATCTTCGAGGAGAAGCATTATAAATTGAGGAATTCAAAATGCAGAATGGTCATTCTTCAGTTACATTTTTATTCATTGTTCTTCTTTGCAATTTTTTTTATTGCACATGCAGTAAGCGGAAAATTTGAAGACTGTTTGACACTTGTATCTCTTCATAACTTGTCCAGCAAGAAACATACATAGAAACATAGAAAATAGGTGCAGGAGTAGGCCATTTGGCCCTTCGAGCCTGCACCGCCATTCAATATGATCATGGCTAATCATCCAACTCAGAATCCTGTACCTGCCTTCTCTCCATACCCCCTGATCCCTTTAGCCACAAGGGCCACATCTAACCCCCTCTGTATCAGGGAGATAGACACAAAATTCTGGAGTAATTAACGGGTCAGGCAGCATCTCTGGAGAAAAGGAATAAGTGACGTTTCAGATCTGAACCCTTCTTCAGACTTTGATATAAACCAGCATCTGCAGTTCCTTCCTATGCACAGTCTGTATCAGGTCTGTTTTGCGGCAACGTTGAATTATATCAGTATTACAAAATCACCACTTGTTTTTTAAATTATTATTTTATGCCTCAATATTGACCTAAATATTGCTCTAAAGCAATAAACTGAAAAATGTGAAGAATTATTTCTGGAGAGGAAGGCAAAAATCTTAAAAGTGTTGCAACGATCCACAAGACCCTAGGCAGAATAAAGCACAAGAACATTAATAGGCTGTAATTATCAAGTTAAAGAACAGCTAAACCTCAATTATGACCATGGGGGTGCTGAAATGTCACTTAGCATTATAGCCATTGGGGTTCCCGTTAATATGAAATTTTAAAGTCACTTAATTCCATTTTATCAGCCCTACTTAACTCCAAGTGAGGGGTTAAGTTGTGGTGAAGTAAATTGTAGGAAGGATAGTATGATAAATAATTAAATAACAAAGTTAAATTGCCTGATCACTGCAAGCAGATTGTTTTTCTTTGTTGATGATTGTCATGGTGGATTGAGTTGGGAAGTGGTCTTGTTGTAACAACTTATTGGATGCTGCAAAAATTAGTGTAGCTTAGATTATTACAAATATTATTTCACATCACCACATTTTGTACGGCTCTCTCTCTCTCAGTGCTGAACTTCTGTCTACATCATTGGTGACCCTCGGACTATCCTTGATTGGACTTTGCTGGCTTTACCTTGCACTAAACTTTATTCCCTTATCATGTATCTATATGCCATAAATTGTTCGATGTAATGTTTTGTCTTTCTGCTGACTGGTTAGCACACAACTATAGTTTTTCTGCTGACTGGTTAACATGCAACAAAAGCGTTTCACTGTACCTCGGTACACGTGACAATAAACTAAATTAAACTAATTTGGGGATTTTAAAACTATATTTTCATGAATCAAGAGTCAAATCAAGTGTGTTTAATTGTCATATGTTTCAAAACAATAAAGTTCTTACTTGCGGCAACTTAACAGGTCCACAAATACAATATGCACAGATAATATAATATATTTTAATTCAATGCCTTAATAAACATAATATTAATACTAAAAAAAACAAAGTCCTTAGTGCAACCAAAAACAGTCCGAAGAAGATTATAATTGCAGAGGTTAATGTTGCATTTGCATTTCTTTCTCTTATACCCAGGATTTACCTTTAATTTAGTTAATGGGTCTAGCAATATAGCTTAGAGGGAAAGGTTTTAATATTTTTGTTTGTATATGTAAATCTGGTTGATTCTTATTTATTTATTTTTTTTATTTGTATTTTTTTTGTGAGAAGCAATTGTACAGAGATAAAACATTCGGCATCTAAAATTATACAATTACTGTACAGCTTCATTATTTACCTTATAACCTAAACTATGAAAATGAAAAAAGAAAAGAAAAAGAAAACAAGAAAGGAAAAAAGTAGAAAGTGAAAAGATAGTTCGAAAAAGAACGAAAGAAAGACCCTTAAGCTACCAAAGTAATGTAGCAGAAAGATATAGAAATAAGAAAAAAGAAAGAGAAAGGTGGAGATATACCTTGCCCCTCTTGTCCCCCCCCCCCCCCCCCCCCCCCCCCGCCCACCTCACCCAACCCAGCATCGGATTTAAATTTAAATTTGTGTTGCACCATGCTATTGTTGTAAGAATTCGGTGAAGGGTGTCCATGTCTTGAGAAATGTTTCTGTTTTTTCCGCCAAGACAAGATTAATGTTTTCCAAATGTAGTGTCTCGGACATGTTTGTGATCCACATCTTGACAGTAGGGACTGGTGTCTGTTTCCAACATTTAAGTATTATTTTTTTCGCCATTATCAGGCCATAGTTAAGGAAACGTCTTTGATATATCGTTAGCTCAGAACAGGCCTCTGACATACCTCGTGTGATCAATTTTATGTTGGGATCCAATTTAGTTTTAATTATTTGGGAAAAGATATCAAAAATTCCCCTCCAGAAGTTATGTAATTTTGTACAGGAAACAAAACTGGTTCATTCTTAATTGCCATCTGTCGTGGTCTGGTAAGGCACTACATTGAATCGTGACTGCTTGTTTAACATGAGATTGAAAAGTGCACTTTCATGTTAAAGAACACTTGGAAGAAGCACTGGAGCAAGTGGCAAGGATGCAGGAAATCTTCTGGATAGTACATTCCAATATGCATCAGTAAGATGGATACTGATCCATCTTTCCACCAGTAAAAATGGACTGGAAAACATAGAAACATAGAAACTAGGTGCAGGAGTAGGTCATTCTGCCCTTCGAGCCTGCACTGCCATTCAATATGATCATGGCTGATCATCCAACTCAGTATCCTGTACCTGCCTTCTCTCCATACCCCCTGATCCCTTTAGCCACAAGGGCCACATCAAACTCCCTCTTAAATATAGCCAATGAACTGGCCTCAACTACAGTCAGTGGTAGTACCACTGTTAACTAACTGAAGGACATAACTTACAAACTGAATCTATGACAAGTAGTTTATGAACCAATGTGAAGAAGAAATGTGAATGAAATGTGAACAAAAGATAAGAAAAAAATTCTAGATGCCATAAACATGGAAACATAGATATAGAAAATTGGTCTAGGAGAAGGCCATTTGGCACCGATCTCGCACCGCCATTCAATATTATCATGGCTGATCATCAAATCAGTACCCTTATCCCTTGAGTCCAATAGCCCTAAGAGCTAAATCTAACTCTTTTGAAAACATCCAGTGAATTGGCCTCCACTGCCTTCTGTGGCAGAGGATGCCACAGGTTCACAACTGTCTGCATGAAAATGCATTTCCTCATCACAGTCATAAATGGCCTACCCCTTATTCTTAAACTGTGACCCCCTGGTTCTGGGCTCCCCCAACATCGGAAACATTTTTTCTGCTTCTAACCTGTCCAATACCTTGAGAATTGTATATGTTTCTATAAGATCACCCTCTCGTCCTTCTAAATTCCAGTGAATACCAGCCCAGTTGAACCATTCTTTCATCATATGTCAGTCCCACCAACCCGCGAATTAACCTGGTGAACCTACGCTGCACTCCCTCAATAGCAATAATGTCCGTCCTCAAATTAGGAGAAAAAAACTGCACACAATACTCCAGGTGTGGTCTCACCAGGGTCCTGTACAACTGCAGTAGGACCTCCTTGCTCCTAAACTCAAATCCTCTCGCAATGAAGGCCAACATGCCATTAGAGTTCTTCACTGCCTGCTGTACCTGCATGCTTACTTTCAGTGACTGATGTACAAGAACACCGAGGTCCCGTTGCACCTCCCCTTTTCCTAATCTGATACCATTCAGATAATAATCTGCCTTCTTCTTCTTGCCACCAAAGCGGATAACCTCGCATTTATCCACATTATACTGCACCTGCCATGCATCTGCTCATTCACCCAACCTATCCAAGTCACCCTGCAGCTCACACTGCTGCCCATCTTTGTGTCATCTGCAAACTTGGAGATGTTAAATTTAACTCCCTTGTCTAAATCGTTAATATGTGTTGAAATAGCCTGGGTCCCAGCACCGATCCTTGCGGTACCCCACTAGTCACTGCCTGCCATGCTGAAAAGGACCCATTAATTCCTACTCTTTGCTTCCAGTCTGCCAACCAGTTCTCGATCCATGTCAATACCCTACCCCCAACACCATGTGCTCTAATTTTGCATACGGATCTCTTGTGTGGGACCTTGTCAGCTTTTTGAAAGTCCAGATAGAATCTGAAATGAAAACCAAATGTTCAAGAAACACTCAATAGATCATGCAGAACTTGTAGGTAAAGAAACAAAACTAACAAAGCAAGTTAAAGGCCCTTTATCAGAAATAGGAATAAACATTTTATCTTGTCCTCATCTATATACATGTTGCAGATGTATTTTTGGTAGGAATGACTACTTCATTTTTATCTGGAGTGGGTCATCTTTGCAGTGAGATCACTCTCCAGTCTGCAGAACGGTCCTGACTTGAATTGTTGCCTTTTCATTCCATTCATTAATGTTGCCTGACTTGCTAAGTTACTCCAGCACTATCTGTTTTGCTCAAGATTCCAGCAACTGCAGTTCTTTTGTGTCTCTACTTTCCATCAAGTTGTGTGGCATTACCTTTGTGTTCAATTGAATAGACTCAGAACAGAACTCACATCTCTAACTGGCTCAGTTCTTTGTGAGCTGCACAAACTGGGACAGCATATCCTTCACAGTACCTTTACAATTAATTCGGGGGATCAATGTTGGTTTTATGAGCAGTGTCAAGAGTTGTGTTAGGAGAGCCAATAGACGAGAAACCTATATGGCATAGCTGCAAAATCTATATAACTAAAAAGTCTCATCTTAACCACTTCCTGTATGCATTGTATATTGATTTTTTTTTAAAAGCTCCCCTATATCGCTATGATTTTTGGCCATCTTACTCACAAGTCCTCCTCCGCTGAGGCGGCCCTGAGGATTTTACCTATCGATGAAAAATATAAAAGTTATGAGTGTTAAAAAAATCTTGAGATCAGCTGATTGGTCCTCTCGCCAGTCAATCACCATGATAAAGGTAACGCTTCTTTCGGAGGGAAGGGCAGGACTATAAAACCGGATGCCTGGACATGTCAATCACTCTGAAGGATCGCGAGGGAGAGGCCACAACTGATTTTGCCGTGAGTCTACTGAACTGTGTGTCTACTGAACTGTGAGTCTACCCTTTATGTGCTTTATGTGGTTAAGTGGTTATGTGCTTTATGTGGTCATGTGTGTTATGTGGTTAACCCTTTATGTGCTTGCAATAAATGATTTGTTAGCCAACAATGTGCTTGCAATGAATGATGATTTGTTAACCCTTAATGTGCTTGCAATTAATGATTTGTTAACCCTTAATGAAATGAAATTCGTTGTTTGGCCTGACCTGTGCTTGAAATTGAATTGCAAATGGAAATGGAAACAAAATGAAATGAGTTGTTTGGCCTGCCCTGTGCTTTTGCTTTTGTTTTGGCTTTGCTTTGCTTGAGCTCACCTGAAATGAAAGCAAATGGATTGAATTGTTGGCTGGCCCCGCCTGCCCTGTGCTTTTGCTTTTCTTTGCCTTTGCTTTGTTTGACCTCACCTGAAATGAAAACAAATGGATTGTATTGTTGGCTGGCCCCGCCTGCTCTGTGCTTGGCTTGACTTGACTTGAAATGGATTGACTTGACATGAAATGGATTGTTGGCCCTGCATTCACTGAGCTTGACTTGACCCACAACACCCATGCTAGCGCTCCAGATTTATTTGCCTCTGTACTCCAGAATTTGAGATTTGTAATAAAAATATATCACATGTGGTTAAAGTGTACATTGTCAGATTTCAATAAGGCCATTTTTATACATTTTAGTTTCACCATGTAAAAATTACAGCAGTGTTTATACATATTCCTCCCATTTCAGGGCACCATAACGTTTGGGACACAGCAATTTAATGTAATTGAAAGTAGTCATGTTTAGCATTTTGTTGCATATCCTTTGCATGCAATGACCGTTTGAAGTCTGCAATTCATGGACATCACCAGTTGCTGGGTGTCTTATCTGGTGATGCTCTGCCAGGCCTGTATTGCAGCCATCTTTAGCTTATGCTTGTTTTGAGGGCTAGCCCCCTTCAGTTTTCTCTTCAGCATATAATAAAAATATTTCACCAATTCAGCATATAAAAGGCATGCTCAATTGGGTTCAGATCGGGTGATTGACGGCCTCTCAAGAATTGACCATTATTTAGCTTTGAAGAACTCTTTTGTTGCTTTAACGGTATATTTGGGATCATTGTCTTGCTGTAGAATGAACCAACGGCCAATGGGTTTTGAAGCATTTGTTTGAACTTGAGCAGATAGGATTTCACTTCAGAATTCATTATGCTACTACCATCAGCAGTTGTATCATCAATGAAGATAAGTAAACCAGTACGTTCAGCTGCCATACATGCCCAGGCCATAACACCCCCTCCACCGTGTTTCACAGATGATGCTTTGGATCTTAGGCAGTTCCCTCTCTCCTCCATACTTTGCTCTTGCCATCACTCTGATATAAGTTCATTTTCGTCTCATCTGTCCACAAGACCTTTTTTCCAGAACTGTGGTTGCTCTTTTAAGTACTTCTTGGAAAACTGTAATCTGGTCATCTTTTTTTCGCGGCAAACCAGTAGTTTGCATCTTGCAGTGTAGCCTCTGTATTTCTGTTCATGAAGTCTGCTGCGGACAGTGGTCATTGACAAATCCACACCTGACTCCCGAAGAGTGTTTCTGATCTGTCAGACAGGTGTTTGGGGATTTTTTTAAATTATTTTTTTATTTTTTGTTCATCAGTCAATGAAAGTAAGCATGCAGGTACAGCAGGCAGCGAAGAAAGCGAATGGCATGTTGGCCTTCATAACAAGAGGAGTTGAGTAAAGGAGCAAAGAGGTCCTTCTGCAGTTGTATAGGGGCCCTAGTGAGACCATACCTGGAATATAGTTGCAGTTTTGGTCCACTAATTTGAGGAAGGACATTCTTGCCATTGACGGAGTGCAGCATAGGTTTACAAGGTTAATTCCCGGGATGGCGGGACTGTCATATGCTGAGAGAATGGAGCGGCTGGGCTTGTATACTCTGGACTCTAGAAGGATGAGAGGTGATCTTATTGAAACATATAAGACTATTAAGGGTTTGGACACGCTAGAGGCAAGAAACATGTTCCCGATGTTGGGGGAGCCCAGAACCAGGGGCCACTGTTTAAGAATAAGGGATAAGCCATTTAGAACGGAGATGAGGAAACACTTTTTCACACAGAGAGTTGTGAGTCTGTGGAATTGTCTGCCTCAGAGGGCGGTTGCGGCTGGTTCTCTGGACACTTTCAACTGAGAGCTAGATAGGGCTCTTAAAGATAGCAAAGTCAGGGGATATGGGGAGAAGGCAGGAACGGGGTACACGATCACATTGAATGGCGGTGCTGGCTCGAAGGGCCGAATGGCCTACTCCTGCACCTATTGTCTATTGTCTATTATAGAGAGAATTCTTCTGTCATCAGCTGTGGATGTCTTCCTTGGCCTGCCAGTCCCTTTGCGATTAATAAGCTCACCAGTGCTCTCTTTCTTCTTAATGATGTTCCAAACAGTTGATTTTGGTAAGCCTAAAGTTTGGCTGATGTCTCTCACAGTTGTATTCTTGTTTCTCTTTCTCATAATGGCTTCTTTGACTTTCATTAATACAATTTTGGTCCCCATGTTGATAAACAGCAATAAAGGTGTGGAGTAGAGGCAAATAAATAAATGATGGGTGTTTGTCCCAAACATTATGGAGGGCACTGTATATCATATTTATTCTCCTTGTGATTTTATATGCCTCTATAAGATCACTTCTCAGCCTCCTACGACCCAAGGAGTAAAGTCCAGGTCTGCCCCACATCTTCGTATAACTCAGGCCCTCTAGTCTTGGCAATACCTTCACCTGTATTCTTTTCATCTTCATGGCGTCTTTCATAACAGGGTGCCCTATACTGAACACAATACCAACGGCTTGTACGAAAAAACTGGTCAAATCCAAACAGGTTAGCTTCTGCACCATCATTTCACTCTCAATCTTTAGCAAAGTGATGAACAAGTAACATATTAGATTAATGCAACATAATAAAACATACAAATCAAAATGAATATACATTGTTTTTTTTACAGTGAATAGAATTAAATGGGGATGCAAAGAAGATAATCTGTATGTCATTTTAATAGATAAACAGTCTGGTAAAGGAATTGAAAAATGACAAGAATGCTTAGATATAAAGTTGTGACAACGGAATATAAATCTTTGTTAAGTCTTCCTAAGCAATTTTCAGATCACACTAATACTGCTGTTTTCAGTTTTGGGGTCTGCACCACTAAAAGTAATGTAGACATTGAAGAGGGCATAGAGAAGGACAGCAAGACTTATCCCAAATGTGAGGAGGGCAAACGAATGAAAAGATTAATGAAGCTTAATATTTGCAGTCAATAAGATGGCACTTGGGAGAGGGGAAGCTCATTGAAGTGCATAACAATTTAATAGCACAGATAAGGGTAATTACTGCATCAAAGTAAGCAAGGAAAGCACAAGAGGAAATTAATGAACAGTCACGCCAAAATGCATCAGCAAATAGTACCTCAATTAAAAGGTAAAATATGTTCGGAATAGTTTAACGGATTTAAAAAGAAATGAAATCATTTATGGCACAGTTGGACAATTTGCAGGAAAGTCTGAAATCCATGTGCAAAATATTTTCATTGAGCAAAGACTAATTTTCAACCCAGAATTTCTTATGGGATGCATTTTAATATCTATACTCAAAGGATTGCCACAAATAAAAATCTATTCTATACTGCAAAATGGGGAACTTAACAACCAATGTATACACATCAATGTTCCTGCAACATGTGGGTGATGTTTATACATTTGATAAGGTTATAATAGTCTCCCACCATACAATCATGCCTGATCTATCTCTCCCTCCAAACCCCATTCTCTTGCTTTCTCCCCATAACCTCTGAGAGTTGTACTAGTCAAGAATCTATCTATCTATGCCTTAAAAATATTCACTGACTTGGCCTCCACAGCCTTCTGTGGTAAATAATTCCACAGATTCACCACTCGCTGACTAAAGACATTTCTCGTCATCTCCTTCCTAAAAGAACGTCCTTTAATTCTGAGGCTATGACATTTAGTTCTAAACTCTCCCACTAATGGAAACTTCCCCTCCACATCCACTCTATCCAAGCCTTTCACTATTCTGTATGTTTCAATTAAATCCCTGCTCATTATTCTAAACTCCAGCGAATATAGGCCCAGTGCCGACAAACGTTCATCATATATTAGCCTACTCATTCCTGGGATCATTCTTGTAAAACTCCTCTGGACCCTCTCCAGAGCCAACACATCCTTCCTCAGATATGGTGCCCAAAATTGCTCACAATATTCTAAATGCGGCCTCACCAGCGCCTTATAGAGCCTCAACATTACTTCCCTGTTTTTGTATACAAGCCCTCTTGAAATAAATGCTAGCATTGAGTTTGCTTTCTTTACTACCAATTCAACTTGCAGATTAACTCTTTGTGAATCCTACACCAGCACTCCCAAGTCCCTTTGCACATCTGATTTCTGGATTCTCACCACATTTATATGTCTTTAATGTGATATGTTATTGACACTACAGACTGAGGGTTCAGGAGAAGTTCCTGGAGAAATAACCTAGCATATACAATCAGAGTTCTGATTTATATGGAGATGTATTACACACAAATTGAGAAGGAGATGTAGCAGAGAAAAAAGTATTTTGGCCCACCAGATCTGTGCTGACCATAAAGCACTCATTTTCACACTAATCAAATCCAAATCCATTTAATTTTCCCATTTTCTTAACAGCTCCCTACTAGATTCTGCCACTCATGAACACAATTTTCAGTAGTCAATTAACCTACCAACCACACAATTTTAGGACATAGGAGGAATCAGGAGCCCTCGAAAGAACCACACACGGTCACAGGGGGAACATACAAATTCCACACAGCCAACAATGGAATTGTGAGGCAGCAACTGCACTAGCTTTGCCACTTGTGCCGCGCTTTGCTTTGCAGAGTTACACCCACGTACATCTGGGAGAAGTTAATATGTCGAAAGTGAACACAAGCTACTCAAGGCCAGTGCTCTTAAGTTCCTCCACAGATCACCAAAGAGGTTGCAGAGAATGGTTTGAGGAATAAAAACATAAATAATTAAATGTTCAGCACAGAGAACACCCCTTTTTATCACTGTGCAATGGATACATTGATGACGCAGCTGAAGAAGGTTGGGCGAGGTATGCTATCCTAGGAAACTCTGGCAACAATGTGCTGAAGCTGAGATGATTGACTTCAAACTCCCAGAACCATAGTCCTTGAAATAGGATAATATTGCATCCAATGGATAATGTCCCGCTGAATTGTTAATATGTATATTTACCTGTGCTTTGTGATGCACCCATTGCCAAAATGGCAGTCACTCTCAATCAGTCAAACATTCAAAGGACCTTCACGATAAATGGCGGGGGTGCTCTGTGGAGTGTTGCAGAGCAGAGGCATCTAGGAGTGATGGTACATATTTCTCAGCAAATGGCATCGCAGGTAGATAGATGGTCAAGAAGGCTTTTGGTGTGTTGACCTTCTGCAATCAGTATATTGAATATTGAAGTTGGAATGACAGGCTACAGTTGTACAACACTTGGCGAGGCCACATTTGGAGTATTGTGTCCAATTTTGGTCACCCTGCTATAGGAGGAATGTCATTTAGCTAGAAAGAGCACGGAGAAGATTTACAAGGATGTTGCGAAGACTGGAAGGCCAGAGCTATACGGAGAGATTGAGCATGTTAGGATTTACTTTCTTGGAGCGCAGGCAGCTGAGGGGTGATCTCATAGAGGTGGGGAATAGATAGGGTGGATGCACAGTCTTTTACCCAGAATAGGGGAATCAAAAACCAGAGGACATAGGTTTAAGATGAGAGGGGAAAAAAGTAATAGGAATCTGAGAGGCCCGTTTCTCACTCAGAAGGTGGTGGGTATATGGAAGGAGCTGCCAGAGGGGATATGTGAGGCAGGTACTATAACAAAATTTGAGAGACATTTGGCCAGGTACATGAGTAAGAATTTATACCTTTCAGATGGCCCAAATATGAATATGGTCTAAACAGGGGAGGTGAGACAAGCGTAGATGGGGATCTTGGTCTGCATTGACAAGTTGGGCGAAAAGGCCTAGTTGTATGCTGTACAACTCTATGACTCATCGCCACAACTGAGCTTTTTGAACTAATTTTGAATCAAACCATAATGTTATCTGAAGACGAGGTCCTGGTGAAAAATAAACTGGATGTCCACAAGTATATTATTGGTAAGTCTTGATATATCTTCTGTCAATCTTCTGTCATTGTCTATCATTTTGTTGATCATCAGAGTAGACTGATGGAGCAGTAGGTAAACAACTGATCTTATCATTTATTCTTGTGATCACAATTCACCTGGGCAATTCTCAGGAAGATGCTAGGTATGCAGTTGTATTTGAAAAGGTTGGATGAAGGCGTGACAAGTATTAATGAATAAGTCATTAATATCTTAATATGTGGTTGAGTTCTGAAGTCTTGGTTCTCTCCAGAGATTCAAGATTCTCTCTCATTTCTTGACATCAAATCAAATTGGCCCAAGGTTTTCTCCAATGATTGTGGGGATAAGAGAAGGCCAAAACAAATCATCAACTCATTACTTTTGGCGGAAGACAGCTTAAAGTACTTCAGCATGGTCTTTAGCAGCTATGTGCTTGGCTTCATAGCCAAGTTAGTGAGAATGTGGATTTTCTTGGATTCGCAACTGGATGTGCAAAGATTGCTAAGCTTTCATCTAATTCATTGATAATGGGTTTAGTTAGGTTTGTCTAAAACACCCTGCTTCTGCTATTTTGCATGCAATTAACCCTTTGCTGTAGCTTCCTCAAATTCACCAGGATGTTGCCTGGGATGAAGCTGTTGTTTAATGGAGAGACTAATAGGGATAATAGGGGACATGACTGAGGTATATACATTTATGAGTGGTATAGTGAGGGTCAATTTCAGGAAACCTTTCCACATATTAGAGATAGACCAAATGAGAGGATATAAATTCAGGGTAAGGGGGAAGAGATTTAAATGGGGATATAAGAAGGGTGATCTAAATGCAGAGAGTAAATACCTGGAATCCACTGTCTGAGAGAATGGTTAAAGATGGGTCTCTGACAGCATTTAAAATGTGTCCAGATGAATTATACATCACAGTCATAGAGGGCTGTTGATTGAGTGTTGGACAATTTAGTGTGTTTCTATGCTGTTTGGTTCTATAATTTTAATACGAGCAGCATTATGTGTTCTGAAATGTGCTGTTCTTGGCATGGTATCTACATTCCCAATTGAACCCAGATTTAGTCCCTGCTGGATGACAAGTGTTATGAGTGTTAAATTAGGCCATGAGTTTATCAATTGTTGTGAAGTACAAGTCTATTGCTGTTGAAGGCCATACCAACTCATTGAAGCACTGTGTTGTGCTGCTGGATCCGTTCTTATATGAAACATTTTAGAACCCATATTCCTTCATAATGATGTCTGGATATGCCTTGTCATCATAATATTGCTGCATTGGTCAGGTTTACCACTACTTGGTCAATCAGACAGAATCAGCTGAGAGAAAGATAATCCAAGTTGATTAATTTTTCTTGGAAGGATATCAGAAAAATCCTACCCGAAGTATATGCTAAGTCTTTTCTGTTTTCTGAGTTTTCTTCATTTGGGCAGAGTCTGTAGAGGGTAGTCATTACTCATCACTATAGCTTTACCTTGCTCAAATTTGACTTTATAATGTCTGGAGTCAGTGTTCATAACAGCTGCAGTGGACATTTCCTCCTGACTGTTTTGTCATCTCCAATGAGAGAAGGCATATCCAGACATCATGATGAAGGAATATGGATTCTAATATGTTTCATTGAGAATGACTGTGACAAACTGTTGCTTGACTGGCCATTGGATCGAGACTTACATGATAGGCACAAGTCTCCAGATGTTTGTGAGGAGTTCTGGAGAATTAATTGGGCTCTGTGATTTTTTGTCATGCCCAAATGTCATCAGGTCATTGCTACATTGCAATATTATTTTACCATAATTATATTTTAATTTATCAATTTATTACAAGTAATTGGCTGATCACAGAGTAAATGACTGGTTCTGGGGTCCCATAAAAGCCAAGCATGGTAATGGCAGGAAATTTATGTATAGTAAATTATCTGATCTGATTTGATTGCTTGCAGAATAAAGCCTTTAGTGACAATAATAAAACTAAACCTAATAAATATAAAATGAAAGTCACTGTTACGAATGCAAATCTTTTCTTCGTTATAGGAACCAAAGGTAGCCTGCTACTAGCTTCCTTGCCTACCTGGACTCTACTAAGGATCACAAGCTTGCCCGCATCCAGACCGGGCTCTCCACCAACACTCCTCGATTCAACCACTTGCAGGCCCAGGGCCCAGGTTTTACTCACCTTTCCTCATATTTTCCGGTCCAACGCCCATTTTCTGAAGGTCTGTCTGCAAGCACCTTGCAAAGATCAGTACATTAAAGGCATTGTACAAATGTAAGTTGATGTTATTTTGAGGGCAGCACAGTTGACTTCATCCTGTTAAAAATTGCATTTACTATCAATGTACATTTCAATCTAATTTCCATGTACAGTGCATAAAAGTGTCAGATGACCTGAATGCATTGACACAGAACCAAAATAATAGAATTTCACACTATATGTCAATTGGGAGAATGCCACGATTTTAGAGTGCTTCATTCATGGGATACAAATACCAAATGTGACAGAAATTTCCTAGAGCTGCAAATAACATTTAAATGAAAATACTGAACCAGATTCATCATTTTAAATAGGCTCACCTGGAAAGATTGTTCAATGAGCCAAATGGTGTCCCTGTGACTGCCCAGGACCTTCAGTTTATTGGTTGCACGGGCTGTTCACTCGTGCTCCAAGTCAAATGAAGTCTCTCAACATTCATGCCATGAAACACAAGGAATTATATCCATTATTCTTCTATCAAACCTGTCTCCCATTCATTTAGCACAGAGGAATATTGTTCCATTTATTACAATGGCAGATCAAGTCATGCTTTCCAGATTCCAGAACCTTTGAGTAAGGTGATAGGAGGTTGGTTGGTAAGTGGGGCAATCTGTTATTGAGGGAAGGTGGGGTGAATAGGGAAATGGTTCACAGTACGATAAAAATACATGAAATAGAAGATAGACACAAAATGCTGGAGTAACTCAGCAGGACAGGCAGCATCTCTAAAGAGAAGTAATGGGTGATGTTTTGGGTTGAGACCCTTCTTCAGACTGATGTCAGAGAGGGTGAGAGAGGGTGTCAGAGGTTATGGGGAGAATGGTGCTAGGAGGGAGAGATAGATCAGCCATGATTGAATGGCAGAGTAGACTTGATGACAAAAGTTTAGGGGTAACATGAGGGGAAATTCTTTACTCAGAGAGTGGTAGCTGTGTGGAATGAGCTTCCACTGGGAAGCGGTGGAGGCAGGCTCGATTTTATCATTTAACAATAAATTGGATAGGTATATGGACGGGAAAGGAATGGAGGGCTATGGTCTGAGTGCAGGTAGATGGGACTAGGTGAGAGTAAGTGTTCGGCACGGACTAGAAGGGCCGAGATGGCCTGTTTCCGTGCTGTAATTTTTATATGGTTATATGATGGGCCGAATGGCCTAATTCTATTCCTATCACATGACCTAATGACCTTATGAGAGGGAGATACACGTATAAGGAAGTGTATAGATAAGGGAGTGTACGGTGTGAAACCAGAACAAAGGGGATGGGGCTCAAAGAAAATGTAGAATAGATCATCGTTAGCTGGGAGAAAGTAACAATAAAGCAAACAGAGATAAAATGTAGCCGGAGACAGTCAGACTGGTCGGAGCACTGGAAAACGGGAGGGGAATGGATGGAGAGAGAGGAAAAGCAAGGGTTACTTGAAGTTAGGGAAGTCAATGTTCATACCACTGGGGTGTAAGCTGCCCAAGCAAAATATGAGGTGCTGTTCCACCAATTTGCTTTGGGCCTCACTCTGACCATGGAGGAGGCCCAGGACAGAAAGGTAAGTGGGAATGGGAGGGGGAGTTAAAGTCTTAAGCGACTGGAAGATCATGTAGGCGGATTTTCACGGAGTTATGAGGCGTACCGAGCGGTGGTGTTAAGCAAAATAATTGCCGAGCCTGCGCTTGGTCTTGCCGATTTGTAGGAAACAGCGTATACAGTAGATGTGATTGGAGGAGGAAGTAGAACTATGTTATTATCAAAATATTGCATAGGACAAAAATGGAGGCTGCACAAAGTGTACACAGACTCAAGCAGAAGTAAGTGCCTAATCTCACAAAATGGTAGATTCTGAGTTTGGAAAATAAGAATGTCACTCTTCTCTATTTTACCCTCATGTATTTAAGAACCATTGTATACTGAGAATTTCACAGCACAGCGACTTAGATTTGACCCAGATCTCTGGGGCTGTCTCTATAGAGTTTGCATATTCTTCCTTTGACCAAGTGGGCTTCAGATTCCTCCCACATTCCAATGAGCTAGTTAACAGGTAATTCACCCCTAGTATATTTGGGTAACAAAAGAAGTAAGGGGAAGTTGATGGGCATATGAGAGAGAAGACGTTGCAATGATCAAAAACCTGGGGAAATGGGATGGATGGGATTGCCCTCAGTGCTGGCATGGATGTAATGGACTGAATTCCCTCTTCTATGTTATAAGCTATTATGAAGCGATCAGACACCTTTTATCAGAGGAGTAATAGGTGTACAGTGATAATCCAATCTAGGCCAGACATACTGCAACACTGACTGAAAAAATATGTTGGATCATTTACCACAGCCAATATGAACTGACACAGGGATGAGTCACTTTTATATTTATTTTAGGAAAGACATTTTTTGTTCTGCTTTTTTTTCTGCTGACAACTTGAAATTGCTTTCAGAAGTTTTTGTTCGGCTTGTCTCTGTCAAAAAAAAAATTAGAATATGACTTTAGAATTTCCTCTTGTGGTGCTCATTTAGATTGAATCAAACTACAGAATGTATTTTTTTAGTCCAACTGACTTTACAAGGCCCCGCTGCTTGCCATTCTGTCAGTCATTTGGTTATACTACACTCCAGTGTGGGTCGCTGGGATTTAAGCTTGTGTCAAGATCTTAATGGTGTTGTTTTTTAAATACTGGGAGACAATGTGGAATAGATCTGTACAACTGGGACCAACAGAGGTATTCATAGCATTGGCTCATCCCACAACATGTTCGTGTGAGTCAAATATACTGAGAAAGACTGCAGGAGAAATATCGTAACCTAGGAGCACAAATAGTAACAGCTGGGTTGGGGAATGAGTGAGCACTTCCTGCAACCAGCCCTTAAAATTAAGATTGCTGGATCTCAAAATTACCCAGAGCAAGGTAAATGAAGTAAAGATGGGTCCCTAGACAAACATATTCACTCCTCCTTTTACTCCCTCTCCTCTCCCCCCCCACCCCCCACTATAACTTGAGCTGTTAGCAGACCATTCTCCGACACACTGTACATGAAGCAAACCTCCTTTCAAAAGTTACTTTGTAGTTTATGTGTAAAGAAAACGCAGTAACAATGCAGCAGACTCCAAGTGTAATTTGTGTGATGTAAAAGTGTAAAAAGTGTGATGTTCAATATGTAAAAGCAGAATGCTGGAGATACAAAATTCTGCAGATGCTGCATTCTTGAACAAAACACCAAGTGCCGTGGGGAGGCAGCATGAGTTCATGTCCATAAGGCGTAGGTGTAGAATTAGGCCATTCAATCTTAATCTCTGACACCAGTACTAATCAAGAATCTAACAATCTCCATATGAGAGATATCCATTGATTTGGCCTCCATAGCCTACTGTGGCAATGAATTCCCCAGATTCACCACTGCGTCTGTCGAGGGAATGGACAAGCGATGTTTTGGGTTGGGACCCCTTCAGATGTGGTCCCTTATTTTGACAATCTGTAGAAGGGATTCAACCCAAAGTGTTGCCTGTCAATTCCCTCCACAGATGCTGCCTGATCCACTGAGTTCCTCCAGCACTTTGTAATTTGCCCTGCTACTGTTTTGATGAATTATGTGTTGTTTAATGCAAGGAATAGCACAGCCGAGAAAAGTTTGCCCAGAATGCACAAAGTGAGCATTATCAATTCAGGTGTAATTTAATTTTATGTCCCATTTAAATTGGGATCAAATGGTACCATCCAAACTCTGGAATCGAATTTGCATTGGTTCAGCTTCCTCATTGGTGTGGATTGTGAGTTCCGTTAACTACTTTGGCTGGTACTTGGGGAAAACACATATGCTATGCTTTCCGTGTGTGGTACTCTGGATTGGTAGTCTATAGGAGATTTACAATTGGGTGGTAATGGCCAGGAAGAAAACTGGAAGAGATAAAGGCAATTTTAGGTAAGGTTTTTATTGGCAGTGCCTTCACTTGAGTCTGAATTAACATCAAGAACTGACGTTGAAGTACGTTCGATGCATGTCAATTGTCATTGTAAGCTCACTCGGTAATATCAAGAGAGGCAATCAGAAAGCATTCCAGGTCCAAGACATGAAAAGTCCTGTTGATGTTACAGGTGGGATCTGTATGGGTATCAATTGGGAATCTGGCTCAGAATACAAAACATATTCCCATCCGTACCCTCACAGCTACAAAAAATGACACAAAAACTATAATAAACCTAAAAACTAAAGAGTGTAGAAAGAAACTGCAGATGCTGGTTTAAACTGAAAATAGTCATAAAAAGCTGGAGTAACTCACCAGAGTCGTGCAGCATGTCTGGAGTAAAATGATGGATGATGATTTTTTGGGTCAGGACATTTTTTTCAAACATGTTAAAAACGATACCCCTCCTAATGGTGATGGGAGATCCTGACACTTAGCCTCGGGGTGGTCGGGCATGCGTCATGATCCAGCGGTGTAGCCCTGGGCCTGCAAGTGGTTGAATCGAGGAGTGTTGGTGGAGAGCCCGGTCTGGATGCGGGCAAGCTTGTGATCCTTAGTAGAGTCCAGGTAGGCAAGGAAGCGTTTATTGAAGGCGTGGATCTGACATAGAATGAAGTAAAATCCTTTGCCGGTCTGTATGAGTGAGGCCTGGAGCTGCAGGAGTGAGGGTGTCAGTGGATGGTGGCCAGTGTAGAGTGCAGGGCTTGGAAGAAAGAACAATTGTGAGAAGCAGTGTATTTACTGTTGGTTCCTGAAATCAGGGTTGGGACCGAACAGAAAGGTCACGAGGTATAAGATGGAGGCTCAGGCAAGTGGCGAGGAAACACATGTGGCTGTGGTAGCGAGTCCGGGTTAAAACATGGTCATAGAGCTGGAGAGCATTGGGAATCACAGAGGGCGAGCAGTGAGAGAGGGGGTTGCGGAACAATTTCTACATTTTTCCTCGTTTCTACATTTTGTCTGCTCTACTGTGAAACCTCCTCCAGGTTTGCCTACTTTGAAGAAGTTCTCTCTTCCTCTCTCCCACAGGGTTTGAAGGATCCCGGCCCAAAACAGCACTCATCCTTTTTCTCCAGAGATGCTGCCTGACCTGCTGAGTTGCTCCAGCACTTTGTGTCAATCTTTGGTATAAACCATCATCTGCAGTTCCTTGTTTCTACTGAAAAGTTACACAATTCCATGTGAACAGATAGCATTGCATATGCGTAAAATATAAAAAATACTCCTTAGCCAAATAAACTGCATTAGAAACCACCTACTGAATTAAAGCCTTGGACTTTTCTAAAATATTATTATGTAATATTTTCATGGTCTGAAGAAGGGTCTCGACCCGAAGCTTCACCCATTCCTTCTCTCCGGAGATGCTGCCTGTCTCGCTGAATTACTCTGGCTTTTTGTGTCTATCTCCGGTTTAAACCAGCATCTGCAGTTCCTTCCTACACTTATCATGTAAACTAATGTATTGTTTGTTTTTTGTAAAGCCCTTGTAAAGCTTCTGTTAAACATAACATCGGTGCACTTGTGCAACTCTGAAGAAGGGCCCTGACTCGAAACGTCATCCATCCATTTTCTCCAGAGACGCTGCCTAACCTGCTGAGTTACGACAGCACTTTGTGTCTATGTTTGGTATAAACCAGCATACCAAAGAACTGCAGATCTTTGTTTCTTCATATAGTGCCATATGAGTCAGTTCCATCATCGACACCATCAGTCTTAGGGCGGTTCTTGGAAGATCATTGACCAGAAATGTTAATTTTCTACACATGCTGCCTGACCTGCAGAATGATTGCACCATTTTGGGTTTAAAATTCAATCACATTTGCACCGTTAAAAAAAAAAATCTCCTTTGTATCGTTTAAAAAATTGTTCAGACTTATTCTCAAACTTTATCATATCCTAAAAACAACCAAATGAGATTATTGTTTTGTAAATGACTGCCAGCTATGCATTATCTTACATTTTTTGTAAGTATAATGTTATTTTTGAAACAGTAAATAGCTGTTTGCTTCAGAGCCAGAGCATTAAAATATTACCTGACCACTAGATCGATTACAATTGGCTAGATAAATGAATAACCTTTCAGCATTGATTTTTGCTTCAGTTCTTGAAATGTCATGCAGTTCAGTCAATTGCATGAAAAATTCTCCCAGGTTTTCAATGGTTTAGCTCGTATCACCAGACTCAGAAGAATGGATCATGAGCCTACAAAGCAGGAAGTCAGTAAGACCTAATCATAATTCCTAGCTGCATATTGATGTAGATTTTGAAATGGTTTTCTGAAGCTTCGGGCGAGTGCAATTCCTGGAAGAGTGAAGTACAACATCCTTCTAAAAGCTCCTTTGCACAGTTGGCTACAGGACATATCCTGCGTTGGGCAGCAAAGAAATGACACAACATGTTTCAATCTAAAACCTAACTCAATTCCAAATAAAAACGAACAGTCATGTCCAACTTATAATAAGATCCCTTTTACTATTCCTTTCTTGACATTCATATATAGCACCTGGTGTAGGCAGAGACTTTGCATGACTTTTTCATGCATTAAACACACAACAGATGTTCCCATGATGATTCTGCTCTTTCTTGACCACTCCAATGGGGAAGTTGCTCGATCTCCTTGCAGCTACAGCAGACACTGCCACACCTCAGATTTTGGGCTTGGCTCACTTCCCACTTTTTTTGTGGCTCAACATATCAGATGCTGCAACACGCAGGATTAGTGCTTAAAACCTATCTCTCTCTCCCTCTATCGATTAACAGGATAAATTGTCTCCCATGAACAATATACCAAAGAAGGAAATCATTTCAGAAATATGCTCACGAGATGTCTCCCATGTTGATGGGAATCCTGAGCATTCCGCAAGTGCAGCTGAAGAAAGTAATGACACATTTCATTGTTATTTTCTTATTTATTTGGAAAATGCACATTGAAGGCAATTCTAAAGCCCTGAATAACAACGCTAGTAAAATAGCAACCCTTTCCAGATTGAGCTTGGCAGAGACTCAAACTATTTCCCAGAAACATAAGACAGCCTGGCCTTTTTGAAAGTTAACTTTACCAAGGATTTCATAAACTTTGTTGAATTTGTTGACCTTTGTGCAAAGCATTGCAGTAATGACTAATCAAATCATGTGCAGATCATAACCAAGAACCCTTCATTTAGGATATCAATTTTTCTTTCTCAGTTCTGGAATGCCTTATTCCATGTTATTAGCAGCAATGGAAAACATATTAATCTAACTACATATACAAATAAGGGTGTCAGAGATTATGGGGCAAAGGTAGGAGAATGGGGTTGAGAGGAAAAGATAGATCAGCCTTGATTGAATGGCGGAATAGATTTGATGGGCCGAATGGCCTAATTCTGCTCCGAGAACTTACAAACATATTTTTTCGACATTTTCTTTAAATGTTCTGGTTTTTAGATGTCTACTGGGACTTCAGAATTAGCAAATGGATGAAATATATTCCCATGCTGTTCAAAGCTGACTAAAATGCAAGCAACATGTACATCCTCTGGGTGTGATGGGAAGAGAAGAATTTTCTTCTGAAACTTTTTTCATTCTAGGGATATAGGATTGATATTATTGTTGTCACATCTTCATTCCAACCAATTGAACTTGATCAGAAGATCGTTAGCAAATGCCAGGGACGATATGATGTAGGATTTGATAATGGTCATCCAACATTGACATGGTCACTTGCAATGACATTAATGTTTGTTGGATGTGGCTGAGAGATGGTAATCCTGCCACTGTGTTAGACACCATGGGTGTTAGGCTCAATCCTGGGAATTGAGCACATGTCAAAACCTCAATGATGTATTCAGGGAATTTTATTGGAATTATCATTATGTGGATTGTCCTCATCAGAAGGGTTAAAAGATTCATGGCAGTGACTTGGCATGACCCTCCCAAGGGCAATTGGGAAAGTGCAATAAATACTGGTCTTGCAAATCATACACAGATATAGAAAAGAAAATGAAAAAAAAAAAGAAATATCTTTAAGATAGAGCTTCAGACACGAATTGCTGGAGTAACTCAGCGGGTCAAGCAGCATTTCTGGAGAAAAGGAATAGGTGACGTTTTGGGTTGAGACCCCACGTCAAACTGAGAGTCAGGGGAGAGGGAAAATAAAGGTATGAAAAGGTACAAAGAACAAATGAATGAAAGGTATTAAAAGAACATACCTTTCCCTCTCCCCTAACTCTCAGTCTGAAGTAGGATCTCGACCTGAATCAATGCCTATTCCTTTTATCCAGAAATGTTGCCTAGCCCGCAGAGTTACTCTGGCATTCTGTGTCTATCTTTGGTGTAAACAAGCATCCGCAGTCCTACACTTCAAATTGACACCCTGTCTACTTCCTTGGGTAGATGTAAAAAGACTTCGACAGAGGAACTGGAAGAAAAGTTGGGGATTCCTCCCACTATACTGCCCAATGTTTGTCTCTCACTAAAAATCTGTGTTTACTTAGTCATTGTCAGTCTGCTGAGTTTAAGTTTGGATTGTGGTGTACTCCAGTTGGATGCTATATTTCTCACATACTTGCCCTAGAAATAAATTACTGGTTGTAAACTTCTATGCGAATGGGAGAGGCTGGTGTTCCATCTTTCCTTTGACTTTTTTTCAATAAATCCCCTGATTTTTCAGAGGTTCTAAGGTAAGAATCGCATAGCTGAACTTTGCAATGTGAAATATACATTGTGTAGTGACAGTCTTTACGACTTCTCAAGGTTTTAGTTCCCGATAGTCACTAATATGCGGACTATGGTCCAGAAGTTAATCTTACAGATTCCACAAGCTCTCCACGAGACATTCAAAGCCGTCGAAAGATGAATATTCTGGAAACAGTCTCTTGATTAATAGGTTCTTTATTGTAGTAGTACAAAACAGCAAAGTCACTCATGAAAACTTTTTCTTGTATAAGTACATCGTCTTCCAGCATATATACCTTTCAATCATACTCGTGATCATGTCGTGATCATGGTCGAAAACTATATCTTCCCCCTAGTCTTCACCGAACTAAACTAAAAAATATCTGGGAGTCTGCGCCAGAATCTTGGCCACGAACACCCCTCAGACTACATATAAATCCCACCCACATAATTACAGGCAGATAAAATTAAAGGTAACTGGATATAATTATAATATACTGAGTTAAGCTAAATGGTTACCACACATTGGTAATTGCATCATTTGGACAAAAAGAAATATGAATTGCTCTAAAGATAAAAAATTCTGAAATGGAGTAAGATTAATTCTCGGTTATTCCAATGCCTTTATCATTAAGCAAGTAAATATAAAGGGGGATCTTTTTGCCACCTTCCTCTTTTTGACAGACAATTATACTTAAACAAGTTACATTTTGATTCGGCGGGAAATTATTTGCAAACTATGGGTGGAACAGGTTACAGTCGGAGAATGAACAAAACCATATATCAATGCAACGTTGAATTGTTAACCAACTTTTCACATCATTTATTAGAAAAGGTTTTAATTTTATGGCAATGTTGTGCAATCTGATATGATTCAACATTTGACTGAGAGGTATCCTGGGGATTTTAGCAGAACTGATTCCTGAGAGCATCATTGTGGCAAGATCCTTGTGTGTCAAGTTGAACTTTGTCAATCGACCTGAAATATTAACCTTGTTTCTCTTTCTGTAGATGTTGCTTGATCTGCTGAGTGTTCCAAGATATGTCTAAATTAATAACATATTTTCAATATTTGTAGTTAGCTTGAATTTTGGCTGGGGCAAATTGATACGTTCGGATGAGCAGTGGGGAATTTATTAAGCTTGAGGAACTTAGAGAAAGGGGGAACAATGGGTTTTTGAATGTACCTAACCCAAGAAAAAGGTTCTAACTGATATTTGAAGCAAGGAACTAGTTAAACACTACAATATTCATTGTATTTCAGAATAGTTGAATTATATGTCCCAAGTCTCCATATATTGGGCCTGTTTATCTGCTTGGGTGTAATTCTGACCAGATTAATGACATAAAGTGAGATTGCTCTGGCATTACTCCCGGTGTATGGTTAAGTTGAATTGTTGGGAACATCTCTGTGCTTGAACCATACTTCTCAGTGGAAATTCAATCTCAAATTGGAACAAGCAAGCATTAAATGACTGGGAGAACAGTAATTTCTCATATAGAATCTGCTTGCTAGCATCTGAAACTTCTTGAATAGCAAAGGACTGAATTTTGTTGGCAGAGAGAGACAGAGAAGAGAAATACTAATTGGATCAAAGCATCAATGGCTCCCAATGAGCTTTTCCTGGGGATAATGGATTATCTCAGACCGTTCATCTGGGTTTGCAGGTTAATTGCCTCTGTAAAATTGCTTCTAGTGTGTAGGAGGGATGCGGAAGTGGGATAACATAGAACATAGAAACATAGAAAATAGGTGCAGGAGTAGGCCCTTCGGCCCTTCGAGCCTGCACCGCCATTCAATATGATCATGGCTGATCATCCTACTCAGTATCCTGTACCTGCCTTCTCTCCATACCTCCTGGTCCCTTTTGCCACAAGGGCCACATCTAACTCCCTCTTAAATATAGCCAATGAACTGGCCTCAACTACCTTCTGTGGCAGAGAATTCCAGAGATTCACCACTCTCTGTGTGAAAAATGTTTTTCTCATCTCGGTCCAAAAAGACTTTCCCCTTATTCTTAAACTGTGACGCCTTGTTCTGGACTTCCCCAACATCGGGAACAATCTTCCTGCATCTAGCTTGTCATAGAAACATAGAAACATAGAAAATAGGTGCAGGAGTAGGCCATTTGGCCCTTCGAGCCTGCACCACCATTCAATATGATCATGGCTGTCCAACCCCTTAAGAATTTTGTAAGTTTCAATTTTCTAAATTCTAGCGAGTACAAGCCGAGTCTATCTGTGTGTGTACTAGTGTGAATGGATGATCAATGGTCAGCATAGACTCGATTATGCAGTGACTCCCGTTGTGGTGACTGGAAGCGACACCAGTAACCATTTATAGCAGACTGGGGCAGGTGAGATGGTCATATAGTCACAGTGTTGTACAGTACAGAAACGGGTCCCTCAGCCTAAAATGTTCTTGTGACCATTATGCCAATCTACACTCATCCCATTCGCCTGCATTAGGACTTTAGTCTTCTATGTCCTGCCTATATATATGTCTTTGGTTAAAAGTCTCTTAAATGTCGTGAATGTATTTAATTCAATCATTTTCTTTGGCAGCACATTCCACATATTGACCATTCTCTGTGCAAAAGCGATTCCTCTTATCTTTCATCTTTAAATTATAAACTATCCCTATTGTCGGAAAAGGACTTTGGCTATTTACTCTATATGTGCATCTTACAATCGTAGATATGTTCAGTTGGTCATCCCTCAGCCTCCTTTACTCCAGGTAAAACAAGCCCAGTCTGCATAATCTCTCCATAACTAAGGTGCTCTAATATTCTGGTAAATGTCTCCTGCGCAATCTCCAGTGCAATCACATCCGTTTTATAGTGTGGTGACCAGGCCTGCTCAAAACCCCGGATGCCTGGACATGAGTGACTGAGCTGCCAGTCCACCAGGCTTGAGTGGCTGAGCTGCCAGCCCAATAATCCATTCGGCCCACAATGTCCATACTAGCCCTTTGGAAACCAGTCCATTCGGCCCACAACATCAATACTAGCTCTCCAGAAAGCCCCCTCCCTGGCCACCAATATTGGAATTGGTGGAGAGGTGGAATATTGCATTGGGGGATCAGCTCTCCCCTGTGAACATGCGACCCAACGGTTCCCACTTAGTCTAGTCTTAACTAAAATCATGGATGGTCAATGAACCTGATTCTGATCATTAATGAAGGGAAAGTGGATTTTCTGATATAAAGGGGAACTCGTGTCAAAGCCTTAATGGTGAGTCACGCTTCCAAATTTCCTCCCAATTAGTGCTGCTACTGCAAAGTTTCTTTATCCCTGATTTGATTCTGACCTCGGGTAAAGTTTGTGCGAAGTTACACATTCTCTGTGTGACCACATGGATTTTACCTGGGTGCTACAGTTTCCTCTCATGTCCCAAAAGACATCCTGGTAGGTTAAATGCCTATTGTAAATTATCCCTCAAGTTGATTGGTGACATAAGTATTGGGGGAGTTGATGGACACAAAAGAAAGGATTATTGGAACTAAGTGAGGCAAATTAGACCAATACAAATGTTCAGAGCAAGGGGGGCTGAATTATCTCCTTCAATTCAAATTTTACGAGAGATATCTCCATTTACTTAATTTTGTATGTCATCTGAGTTTGTTTGCGTACAATGCTGCTGCAAGCAAGATTTTCATTGTACCTATACCTCACTATACTTGTGCGTCTGACAATAAATGAATGAATTAATGAATTAATTCAGTTTATTAATTAATTTATTAATTATTAAGTTTATTGGCCAAGTATTAACATACAAGGAATTTGCCTTGGTGCTCCACCCACAAGTGACAACATGACATACAGTGACAGTTACGAATTACACATAAAACACTAAACATTAATAATAAAACACCATTGATCAAACATGTGAACCAAACAAAATACCAGAGCAAAAGGAGGCTACAGATTTTTGGCTGTTGAGTAGAGTTACTACTCGTGGAAAAAATTGTTTTTATGTCTGGCTGTGGCAGCTTTGACAGTCCGGAGTCGCCTTCCAGAGGGAAGTGATTCAAAGAGTTTGTGACCAGGGTGAGAGGGGTCAGAGATGATCTTACCCGCTTGCTTCCTGGCCCTTGCAGTGTACAGTTTGTCAATGGAGGGAAGGTCACAGCCAATAACTTTCTCAGCTGATCGGACGATGCGCTGCAGCCTCCGGGTGTCGTGCTTGGTGGCTGAGCCAAACCAGACCACGATGGAGAAGGTGCGGACAGACTATACGATGGCCGTATAGAATTGGATCATGGTTGCCTGTGGTAGATTGTGCTTCCTCAGCTGCCGTAGGAAGTACATCCTCTGTTGTGCCTTTTAGACTGTGGAGACGATGGTAGCCCCCCACTTAAGGTCCTTGGAGATGATGGTTCCTATGAATTTAAAAGACTCCGCAGATGAGACTATGATATTGTTGATGGTGAGAGGGGTGAGGGGAGGGGGAGCTCTCCTAAAGTCTACAATCAATTGCACTTTCTTAAGAGCATTGAGATCCAGGTTGTTGCGATGGCACCCGGACACCAGCTGTGATACTTCCTGTCTAATGGCAGATTCCTCCCCATCCTGGATCAGTCCTATCAGGGTTGTGTCATCTCCAAACACGAGAAGCTTAACAGAGGAGTCAGTGGAGGTGCAGTCATTGGTGTAGAGAGAGTTGAGGAGAGGGGAGAGTACGTAGCCTTACGGTGCTCCTTTGTTGAGGGTTTGCGGGTCCGAGATGTGCTTTCCCAGCCTCACATGCCTGTCTGTCACGAAGCTGGTGATCCACCGACAGAGGGATTCAGGCACGGTCAACTCGGAAAGTTTTTGGTGTGTAGTAGATCTGGCACATTGGTGTTAAATGCAGAGCTAAAATCAACAAAACCCTTACATAGGTCCCCTGGCGGTCTAGGTGCTGGAGAATGAAGTGCAAGCCCAGGTTGACTATATCATCCACAGATCTATTGGCCTGATATGTAAACTGCAGAGGGTCCAGCAGGGGTTTGTGATATTTTACAGCTTTGCCAGCACAAACCTTTCAAGGGTCTTCATGACTACAGAGGTCAATGCGACAGGCCTGTAGTCATTAAGACTAGTAATCCTTGCCTTTTTGGCTACAGGGACAATAGTGGAGACTTTGAAGCAGGCAGGGACAGTACAGGTTTGCAGGGACTGGTTAAAAATATCCGTGTAGACTGGTGCCAGTTGTTCATCACAGAACTTGAGAGTAGAGGGGGAAACATTGTCTAGTCCTGGAGATTTCCGGCTTTTCTGTTTTCTGAAAAGCCTCTCCCCCTCCTCTATTTTTATTGTTGATGATGGAGAAGTGATGTTGTGCAGCACGGAGGGTGTGGGTAATTGGGTGTGAAGTGGTGATTGGAGAGGGGTAGATGGGAAAGTGTCCAGTTTTTTCAGACTGGAGTTTTGCTTTAAGTATGTGTGACTTGGTGAATGGGGAGGAGTGGGAATAGAAGGGCCCAGTCTTTACAGACTGGGGTCTAGGTGTGTTTGTTGGGGAGGGGGGAGGGAGGGAAGGGGTACCAGGGTTACGTTTCTGCTTGTCAAACCTGCAGAACTCATTCAGGTCGCTGGTCAGCTGATGATTGTCCAAAGTGCTGGGGTTTTCCTCGTGTAGCTGGTGATTTCTTGCAAGCCCTTCCAAACTGAAGAAGAGTCACTAGCTGAGAACTTGCTCCTCAATTTCTCAGAGTACCTTTCCTTGGCAGCTCTGATTCCTCTTCTCAGCTTGTACTTGGCCTGCCTGTAACGATCTGCATCCTCGCTCCTGTAGGCCTCCTCTTCAAGGGCCTGTCCCACTTTCATGACCTAATTCATGACCTCTGCTGAGTTTTCCCTTGACTCATACTCGCAGCATAGTCGTCACGAGGTCATAGGAGGTCGGAGGTAGGTCGTAGGTAGGTTGTGATGCTAGTCATAGGTACTCGTGGCATCAAGTAGGTCGGGGCGTTTTTCAAGCCTGATGAAAAATGTCCACGAGGAAAAAAGGTCGTCAATTAGGTCATGAAAGTGGGACAGGCCCTTTAGACTGTCGGAGCTGTCTGAGTTCTGCAGTAAACCAGGACTTGTTGTTGTTGAACCCGGTCTGGGTCCTAGTTGGAATGTAACTGTCCTCACAAAAGCTGACATATAATGATACAGTGTCTGTATACACATCGAGGCTTGTGGTTGCTTTCCTGAACACATTCCAATCCGTGCAGTTAAAGCAGGATTGTAGGTTCTCAATGCCCTCGCTTGTCCACCTTTTTGTTGTTCTGACCACAGGATTAGCAGATTTTAGTTTCTGCCTGTAGGTCGGAATAAGGTGAACTAGACAATGATCCAAGAGAAGACCCAGACCTGCCCGGGGAACAGAGCGATATGCGTTCTTGATTGACGTGTAACAAGTGTTCTCTCCCCTCTGGTGGAGCAGGTAACCTGAAGTCTGTACTTTGGAAGGTCACGGCTGAGGTTAGCTTTGTTAAAGTCCCCCAAAACAATGACCATGGAGTCACTCTCGACCCTCATTACCTGGTCAGCGAGTTGCGTTTGCGCCTCATGTGCGCAGGCATGGGAGGGGGATGTAAACTCCAACAAGAATAAAGGAGTTAAATTCCCTCGGGGAGTAGAAGGGTTTGCAGTTTATAAAGAAGGATTCTAGGTTGGGAGAGCACAAATTTGACAGTTCCATGATGTCGCTGCACTCTGTCCATTATTAGTCAGTTAAATATTTGACTAATAATCTTTATTTGAAATGGACAGAGGTTGCTGAAACTGGGTAAGTTTTACAGGTGAGAACAGTTCAAATGTTTCTGAAATGCATTCTCTGATTTGTCTCAATTCAAAGTAAATAAAACAAAGAAGACTAAGTACTTTATGAAAGGGAATGTACAAGTTAGAATGTATATAGACACAAAAAGCTGGAGTAACTCAGTGGGACAGGCAGCATCTCTGGAGAGAATGGGTGAGGTTTCAGGTCGAGACCCTCCTTCAGACCCTTCGGGTCTCGACCCGAAACATCACCCATTCCTTCTCTCCAGAGATGCTACCTGTCCTGCTGAGTTACTCCAGCTTTTTGTGTCTGTCTTCAGTTTTAACCAGCATCTGCAGTTCCTTCCTATAGAGTTAGAATGTACAATTCAGTTCTGAGGAAAAGAAAGATAGCTACGTTTATAAATTTAACTTTTTTTTCCCGAAAATCAACTGATGTGCATGCTTCATGAAAAAAAAGGTTAATTTCATCTGTAACCTTGGAATATATGTACTGTAGTGCTAATGAATAGGTTAAAGTCAGGGCATGAGGTGACATTTTAAGTACTCTCCACCCCACTTCTTAAAACAAGGACAATTATTCACGTCTTCCTGATAAGCATTCAGTGAAAAATACTGGGTTTCTTATGACAATGCAGAATCTTTTTCATTCTTATTTAATTTTCTTCTGTTTCCACCCTCCGTCTTCACTAACTATTGTCAGTGTATGGCCCACAACTATGTTGAGGAATGAGGTTAGTGCCCCTATGCTGTGAGAATTATACCAGAGTATTGATATATAACAGTTCACCTGATTTATATACCTGTCTTACCAACTTGAGGCATTGCTTCTGTGCAGTAACCATGGAAGAACATCTCCATCTTGAAAATAGCAAAAGGTAAGATAACATTATTGGGATGAATTGCAGCACTAATTCATTTTGAAGCAATTATCTCTATTTTTGCAAGTAAATTTCAGGAAATGTTGCATTTCTCAGAGTAAAATCAGATCATGTCTGTGAGCTCAGCGCACAATGAAAGTGCTTTCCATTCAATTCTGGCCATAACCTGCAACAATGGGGTGTCCTTAATACAATAGGATATTCTAACAGATGGCTTATAGGTTCAGTTCACTGAAGGGTTAAGATTCTCTAAACTCAAACAGGCCGCAGTCTGGCCCTGTCAGCCATAACAACCATTTTAAGTAAGCTTTATATATTCTTTAACAGTATTCAAATGGACAATGTTAATTCAGCTTCAGTCTGACTTAACCTTTTGAGGCTAAAATTTCCCACAGGACTTTGGAGAGCAAGAATCTGCATTTCATCATCTAACATCTGTGAGAAGGCTATTTAAAACAAACTCTAGTACCGGGCCTCGTAAAGCAGATAGAAACAGTGCCCTACTCTGCTTCGTGCGTAACTCAGATTGTATTTAAATTCATTGATTATAAAATGACTGGGCAAGAGCAGTTCATCTACACTGCTTCCCTTATTTTGTCTTCTGAATCTTGAATGCAGGTTTGGTTAACTTTGCAGATTTTAATACGTCAAGGTTTGCAGAGTGAGTGGATATGTCTCACAACTTGGTGCCTTTTGACAAGGAGAATTTCCACCATTGGACAAGACATCAAGGGAGCAACATCCATCAGATATTTACCACAGAAATAAATCAGCGGTAATGGTTTAACAATTCCATGCCTTTCTCCCCATTGCTTTTCTACTTTTCCTGTGTAGTGTCTATCTAACTTATACCAAAAGTTTCATGGATATTTTCATATTAAAATATTACAACATAGAAGTAGGTCATTTTGGCCCATTGAGTCTACGCCGACTCACAGAGCAATCTGATTCCTTTGCTAATGTTTTCTGTTATCATGTTCAGCACGGACTTTGTGGGCCGAAAGGCCTGTTCCTCAATTGTGCTGTTCTATGTTCTACGTAGAAGGAGGATGTAAATGGGAGGTCCTGACGAGTTATTCCCTGTTTATAAGACTGGTGTTGTTATAAATGTAGTCTTAAATAATAAAAAGTTGCACTCTATTTTGTTCTTTTGAGCAATCAGATGTTGACAATGGCAGAATCCAAATCAGAGGAACTGCAGATGGTGTAAATCTGAAATAAAAACAGAAAATGCTAGAAACCAAACGGTGTTCTGACAAGGGATGTTCGACCTTAAATGTTAACTCAGTTTCCCTCTCCTTTGATTCAGGGGCTCACATTTGTACACAGTTCCTGTCAACAAAATGTACTGCTCAGAATACTTTCATGTCACACTTACAGCTGTCATAATTTTTCTGTTAAACTATTTCCATTATACTTGTCCACTGTGCTTCTCTGTTGGATTGTCTGACAGTGTGTAATTCATATTGGTAATCAAGAAAAATGACTCTCTGGAATTGGGGAAGGAAGCTTTACATGGGCAAGAAATATGTACACCCACAGTCATTCACATCCTGTGCCTGAAGTGTGAGAAAGTGGATTGTTCAGTGGACCTGTTTGGGCAAGGAATGTTGAACTGAGAGTACGGTACATTTTTTCATTTAGCTTCACAGGAACTTCTGTGTGGGAAAGTCCATTTGCTCTAAATTGATCTCTGGCTGACATATTGTAGCAGCAGGATCTACGTGAGCAAGTCGGTGAATGTAGACTAGTTCAGCCCGAGGCAAAGAAGTGCAGAAAATTCCAAATTACATAAAAACAAAACAATGCTGGAAGCACACAGAAGGTCACGCAGCGTCTGTGGAAAGAGAAATAGAATTAACATTACACGTGCAAAATCATCTGAGGGTTTGTTTTATTTCCAACTTCCCACCATTTGCATTGTTTTGATTTTGAAATGCTAATTTACGTTGCAGGGTACAACTGGATAGTGAGTGAATTAAATTCCAAATGCATACACATCTCACATGCACACTTGTACTTCAGCTTAATGGGATTCTTGTGAAATAAAATGGAAATTAAAAAAAAAATAACATCACAGAGCACCTTATCGGGAGGCACTTGAAGAGTTTAAGTTGATGCATATTTTGGGGCTCCATATCTTCTTATCCACCACACAAAGAGGGACAACAGGCAAGATGTGGCTGCTTGGTCGATAGTTCAACTGTGCAAATCCTTCATAACAATATCATGATTGGTGGGGCATATCAATGACACTTGAATTGAGGATTGATATTACTCATAAAATTTGACACTGGTTCACTGGGGTATCTGACAGCTGGGATTTTTCATTCATAGAACCGCAGGGGATATTTCCATAGGGAACAATCCTCAATGCATCTCTTGGTTTCAGTGTGAATGAAGGTAGATTAGCACAGGTTGAAGAAAGAACTATAGAACTTAAAGAATGTAACAGAATATGTAAGCAGTAAATTACTCTCATTGATTCACTCTGTGCATTTCCATTATGTTACATGAAATAGAAAAAAGAAAATGCTGTAAATATTCAGGTGAATGACCTTTCATCAGAATTGCTTTTCACACAAATAAAATTTCTTCTCCATCACAGTTCGGCACACATAAATGAACAAAACTTGGGCGTTTATTGCAGATTTCACAGCATCAAGACATCCCAAAGTACTTCTTCAAGTGGATAATTTTAATGTGGAGGTTGACAGATTCTTGATTAGTAATGGGTGTCATGGGGAGAAAGGCAGGAGTATGGTGCTGAGAGGGAAAGATAGAATGGCGGAGTAGACTTGATGGGCCGAATGCCCTATAACTTATGAAGATAAACTTATGAAGTGAGATGTAAAATAATTTATAACGTTACCGCACAACAATGTGACAATGAGTAGAACCTTCTCAAAGTTGCTTGCTTTCATAAGTTTGTCTCAATTTTCCAAGTTATACGCAAGCCATAATTCTAATCAATATGCCCACCTCTGAGTCACTCACTCACAATCAATCAATCAATCAATCAATCAATCAATCAATCAATCAATCAATCAATCAATCAATCAATCAATCAATCAATCAATCAATCAATCAATCAATCAATCCGTTTTATTTGTCACATTGCACATAAAGTGCAAGTGAAATGAATTTGTCAGCAGCGGTACAATGATAAAGAACACACAATTCACAATAAACATTTAACACAAACATCCACCACAGCATTCATCACGGTGGTGGAAGGCACAGAAATTGAGCAGTCCTCCTCCATTTCCCCCGTGGTCGGGACCTCAACCCTCCGCAGCCGTCGCTGCGGGCGTCCAGATGGTAAAAGGACAAGGTAAAAGTCAAGGTAAGTCCAGGATCGGCTATTCCCCACCGGAGACCACGGCTTCAGGCTGGTGTAGGCCGCAGGCCGGCGGTCGAAGATTTAAAGTTCGCGCCGCAGCCAGAAGCACCGCAGACTGCAGGGCCGACAGACGAAGCTCCCCTCCAGGGGTGATGGTAAGTCGCCACCACGCCCGCGGTAGAAGTTGGCTGCGGGCCGGCCGATGGAGCTTCTTCTTCCCCCCGGGTCCCCAACGTGAGATCCCGGGCTGCAGACGCCGCGCCTGCTGGAGCTCTGCAGACCGCAGCTTCAGGCTGCCGGCTGCCATGGGCCAGCGAAACGGAGCGCTCCCCTCCGGCGAGCCCCAGCGAGGGCTCGCCCGCTCCACGCCGAGAGTCCACGCCGTGCCCGCCACTGAAGCCCCAGTCGCGTCTCCGGGAAAGGCCGCACCGATCCTTGCTGTTAGGCCACGGGGGATGGAAAAAGTCGCCTCTCCGTGGAGGAGGCGACCGAAGCGGTTTCCCCCTTACCCCCCCACACCACCCCCCACACAAGACATACAGAGAAACATTAAAAACATACATTAAAACAATGCAGAGAGGGTGAAGCAGGGGCATTGATGTTGCAGTGAAAGTCCATAAAGGCTGCATCCACAAATCCTCCACTCCCATTGACAGGTTGAATGAACCATCATCAGTATCTTCTTCCAGGTTAAAATCCTGATCAAAGAGGCTCCAACAAAACTCCACAAATTCTGCTGAGTAGGCCACATTGATCAAATGCCTGTCAGCAAACCCCCGAAATATACATACTCCTCCCAGATACATCATGTCGAGAAATTTCTGAAAAGATGGAGAAACTGCGTCAGGGTGATGTCTCAAGGGTTAAGAAAATGCGGTATCCCCAGTTAATTACAGAATATTTTGGCTCAAATTGGGGTTGATGCAACAGGGATGGCACAAGAACCTTGAGTGTCCTCGTTTGGAACATTGGGTGGCACTAGGAACTTACACAACCTACAACTCAGCCGGCCCACTCATCCGTAGCTGTATATCCTGCTCTATCTGTGGCAGAGTCTACAAATCACATATAGACCATATTAGCCATCATAGAAACATAGAAACATAGAAACATAGAAAATAAGTGCAGGAGTAGGCCATTCGGCCCTTCGAGCCTGCACCGCCATTCAATATGATCATGGCTGATCATCCAACTCAGTATCCTGTACCTGCCTTCTCTCCATACCCCCTGATCCCTTTAGCCACAAGGGCCACATCTAACTCCCTCTTAAATATAGCCAATGAACTGGCCTCAACTACCTTGTGTGGCAGAGAGATCCAGAGATTCACCACTCTCTGTGTGAAAATCTTTTTTCTCATCTCGGTCCTAAAGGATTTCCCCTTTATCCTTAAACTGTGACCCCTTGTCCTGGACTTCCCCAACATTGGGAACAATCTTCCTGCATCTAGCCTGTCCAATGCCTAAAGAATTTTGTAAGTTTCTATAAGATCCCCCCTCAATCTTCTAAATTCTAGCGAGTACAAGCCGAGTCTATCCAGTCTTTCTTCATATGAAAGTCCTGACATCCCAGGAATCAGTCTGTTGGCCCTGACATCCCAGAAACAGGCCTGTCGGCCCACCGAGACCATGCTGACCATTGATTGCTCATTCATTCTGGTTCTGTGTTATCCCACTTTTGCATCCACTCCCTAAACACGTTGGGGCAATTTACAAAGACCACTAACCTATGGACCCGCAGGTCTTTGAGATGTGGGAGAAAACCAAAGCACCCGGACGAAACTCATGCGGTTACAGGGAGAATGTGCAAACTTCATACAGACAGTACCCGAGGTCAGGATCAAACGCATGTCTCTGGCACAGTGAGGCAGCAGCTCTACTAGCTGCGACACCATGCCGCCTTAAAATAAGTCACTCTCAACTGACTCAGAGAAAACTACCACATCACCAGATTTTGCAACTGAGCCCAATCAATAATATTATTAATTAGTCCTCTATAACTACTCTGCAGAACTAGTCAAGTCAAGTCAACTTTATTTATCACATACACATACAAGATGTACAGTGAAATGAAAGTGGCAATGCCTGCGGGATTGTGCAAAACAACAGAACAGAACAGAACCAGCATTTACATTAAAAAAAGAAGACGCAACAGTATTAATGCCCTGGTGAGGTCAGAGTTTACAGTCCTGATGACCTGTGGGAATAAACCGTTTCAGCCTCTCTGTTTTTGCTGCATGACAGCGGAGGCATTTGCCTGACCGCAGCAGCTAGAACAGTCCATTGCTGGGGTGATAGCGGTCCTACATGATCTTGCTGGCTCTGGATCTGCACCTCCTGGTGTCTAGGTCCTGCAGGGGGGGGGGGGGGGGGAGTGTAGTTCCCATGGTGCGTTCGGCCAAACTCAGTACTCTCTGCAGAGCCTTCCTGTCCTGGGCAGAGCTGTTGCCAAACCAGATAGAGATGTTTCCAGTCAGGATGCTTTCTACAGCACCAGAGTAGAAGGATTGAAGGATCCTCAGAGATACTCTGAATTTCCTCAGCTGCCTGAGGTGGTAAAGGCACTGCCTTGCCTTTCTCTCCAGTGTGGCAGTGTGTGTTGGCGAATTCAGATCCTCTGTGGTGGACATCCAGGTATTTAAAGCTACTCACCCTATTCACATTAGTCCCATTAATCCCCAGTGGCGTGTACGTCCTTGGTTGTTGTGCCCTTCTAAAGTCCACAATCAGCTCCTTAGTTTTTGTGACATTCTATAGGAGGCTGTTATTCTGACACCAGAGTGCTAGGTCAGCCACCTCCTCCAGGTAGGCCTTCTCATCGTTATCAGAGATCAGGCCCACCACCACAGTGTCATCAGCAAACTTAATGATGGATTTGGAGCTGAATCTGGCCACAAAGTCATGTGTGTGCAGGGAGTACAGTAGGGGGCTGAGGATGCAACCCTGGGGGGATCCTGTGTTCAGGGTGAGGGGGTTGGAGGTATGTCTACCCATCCTGACCACCTGGGGCCTGACGGTCAGAAAATCCAGGACCCAGAAGAGTGTTCAGTCCCAGTTCCAACAGCTTATCAGCAAGTCTGGTGGGGACTATGGTGTTGAAAGCTGAACTGAAATAAATGAACAGCAGAATGAATTGACCCCCTTCAGGCTGTCAAGATGACAGAAAGTGGTGTGCAAAACCTGGGAGACCGCATCATCCGTGGATCTGTTTGGACGGTATGCGAACTGCACCGGATCCATGGTGCGAGGGAGGAAGGAGCAGATGTAGTCCTTGATCTGCCTCTCGAAGCATTTTATGACCACTGAGGTGAGGGCCACCGTTCGGTGGTCATTCAAGCAGGCTGGAGAGGCATTCTGAGGCACTGGGCCAATAGTGGATCTCTTGAAGCAGGTAGGGACCACGGACTTGGTCAGGGAGAGGTTGAATATTGTGGTGAACACTGGAGCAAGCTGATTAGCACAAGACTTTTGTACTCGCCCAGATATACCATCTGGGCCCACAGTTTTCCTTGTGTTCTCACTAGTCAGAGCCCTCCTCACATCGTGCTCGGACAACGAGAATGTGTGCACATCCCCAGCGGTGTGCCTCACTCCAGCCTCACTAGCCAGCGCGTTGACGATGTTGTTGTTAGCCGGCGAGCTAGGGGTGTTGTTGCCCGCCTCAAACCGTGCATAGAAAGAGTTCAGGTCATCAGCTACGGAGGTGCCGACACTCCCGGTTAGGAGGTGGGGGCTGAAAACCGCAGGAGAAAAACAGCCAGAAAATACACTCCATATGTAATATGTAGGAAGGAACTGCAGATGCTGGTTGGAGTAATGTTGGAGTTATTCAGGCAGCATCCAAAATGTTGGAGTAACTCAGGCAGAATCTCTGCATAGAAGGAATGGGTGACTTTCATCCATGCCTTCAATCCAGAGATACTGCCTGTCCCGCCCGCTGAGTTACTCCAGCACTTTGTGTCTATCTTCTCTATATATAATACACTTGAATTGATGTTCTTCTATCTTTTGGTTCCGACAAGCAACATCTCATGTTTTGATTCCGTGTTATTTTCAGGAACATACTAAATTTGCAGATTAATTGTCCATTAAACTGCTATAGAATATTAACTCTGGCAATTAATTGGTCATATCTTTTGAATGATAAAATAATTGTTCATATCATTTTCATCAAATCTGCTGGATACAAATTTAACAAACAATAGTTCTTCAATTATTCAAGTGGTAAATTGTTCTCAGACTTAAAAAAAAAAAAAGTGAAATGGTACACTCCCTTTCTGTCTCTTTTCCTCCATAGCTTTGTATAATGTTTCTTTCCCACCCTCAATTTCTCCTATACGTGGTTTGGCTCTAATTCGTCTTCCTTTTCAGTCAGTTACTTGTTTCTTTTTCAATCTTTACATTTCTTTGCTTAGTGCAACACAGTGCTTGTGCCAATTGTGCCTGAAGTGTGAGATGCCGTGTTGCTTTTGCCACAACTTTATTATCTCACATTTCCTTCAGTTCTGGCCCAAAGCATTTTTGAGTTGAAGGACATAGAATAAAGCCGACTAACGAGCCTTGCAGCGAGAGGTCCTGCTCCAGCAAGATTCAAACCATTAGGTGGTTCCAAACTAAAAGTTAACAGGCAAAGATAGATTGACAGTTGTGTAGTAGTTCACTAGTCAGACCGCTCTGATTCTGGATTCTGATGAAATAACAGGAAATAATTAAACTAAAATTCAGAGAGGACACAATTGTTGCTTATCATGCATCGGTGGACATCCAAAAATTCACTTCTTGGTATCAGGAAAGCACCAGAAACCACTAGGTTGGGCAAGCTCCTGTAACCTCGTTCCATATCAGAACACAGCAACAAATGGCTGGTTAGTGGTCACTGCATTTGGTTTTAGTTCTTGGAAGTCAGAACATGCTGACATGCATCGGCAAGTTTCAATTGTGCAACCTCCTTTATAACCATATGTTGTTCTGGTCTCTGCCCATTTTAATGAGAGTTACTGTACTGTATAGTTTTTTTTCCATCAGACTTTTCGAACTGCTCAAGCTGACAACATCCTCAAACAGTGTTTGCTTGGAGGTTGTTAAATGGTCATTGAGATTCAGTACAAACTGAATCACAAGAGGAGACAAAAGCAATTTAAAAAAATAGGCTAAGTATTTCTAGCCAGCTAGCAGAAAAGCCTGAGAATGGTAATGTTAGCGTGACTGTGTCAGTATTTTTCTTGTTGATGCCCAATACCATTCCCTTGAGTGCATCACATCACAAAAAGTATCTGCTCTCCTGCCAAATAAACTCTTGTGATGGAAAATCTTTTTAAATGATCAGCTTCATTTCTAAATGCAAGGACAATAATAGGCTCACCGTTGACTGTTGTCGTCTGTGACTTTTTGTGAATGATCTGCAGTTCAGAGTCACCCAAGTGTGCGCAAATACTAAGGCTGTTTCACACAGGTGAAAGAAAGGAGGCACAGTGGCACAGCGGTAAAGCTGCTGCCTCACAACACCAGTGACCTGGGTTCAATCCTGACCTCAGGTGCTGCCTGTGTGGAGTTTATACGTTCTTTCTGTGACCGCATGGTTTTTCCCCGGGTGCTCACATTTCCTCCCACATTGCAAAGACGTACAGGTTGTCAGGTTAATTGGCCTCTGTAAGTTGCACCTGGTTTGTAGGATGCGAACGTGGCACAACATAGAACTAGTGTATGATTGATTGATGGTCAGCATAGTCTTGATGGTGCTTAGAACCTGTTTCCATACTGTATCTCTAAACTAAACAAAACTAAACTAAACTAAATTTCCCAAAGTCAGCATTATCAGTGAGAAATTCTGCTAATTGCAAGAGATTGTGGCCTCTAGTTAATGAGCATAATTTCTGAGCTGCTTCACATATGAGGATTTTCAGTTTCAACTTACCATGTGTGCTGCTTGTTTCCATGTGAGGAGCTCAATTCTCAGTTGTGTACAGTGAATAACAATGAAGCCATCCAGTGTTGTGTTAAAGGTACCTTGCACTTAGGAAATCAGTCCAATAAATTGATGCATTGAAATCTAATCACTTTCCTCTCATAAATCCCATTATGATGGCACCAATTTTATCATTTGAAGAAGCCAGTGGAGGGATAGCTGGAGATTTTGTGTAAAGTTTATCATCGCTTTTAATGCGCAAGCTTCCTGCTTGAATTTCTACCCACTATTACTTTGGTTCTGAATTTATTCATTGGTCCCATAGGAAGCACTTTGATATTTCCGCTTGCTTTGGGATTCAAACTTGATGAGTAAAGATAGGTAGAAGGAATGTAACCAGCTATTGCTTAATGTATGCCGATCATTGTTGACTCACGTCTGTCTTCAGAATATGCCATTTATGAGTTCTTCTTTAATGCAGTGTATAAGTCTTGTATAATTTATGTTCAACATGTTATTTGTGTTGTCTCGGTCTGCGTGCCCATGATGCTGCTCCAAGCATTATTTTTGTTGTATCTGTCCCTCAAGCTGGAAAGGGTACAAAGAAGATTTACGAGGATGTTGCCAGGGCTAGAGGGTCTGGGACTCTATTTCTTGGAGCGCAGGAGAATGAGGGGTGATCTTATTGAGGTGGATAAAATCATGAGAGGAATAGATCGGGTAGATGCACAGTCTTTTACCCAGAATAGGGGAATCGAGAACTTGAGGACATAGGATTAAGGTGAGAGGGGAAAAAAATAATAGGAACCTGAGGGGTAACTTTTTCACACAAAGGTTGGTGGGGTATGGAACAAGCTGCCAGAGGAGATAGTTAAGACAGGGACTATCCCAACATTTAAGAAACAGTTAGACAGGAACATGGATAAGACAGGTTTGGATGGAATTTAGTGAATAACTGAGATTTAATTCTTGTGTTTAGAACTGTGATCGACAAAATTACATATAGCAAGTATCCATAATCATCAGAATAAGGAGACAGGCAGAGAATTCTGCTGATTTCATAAATCAGTGCGACAGGATGTGGTCAGATAGTTTTAGCCATGGCTTTACATCCTTTCAAGAAATTGGACACTTCAACAATACAGCATGTCTCCCAGTACTGTATTGAAATATCAGCCAGATATTATTTCATATCATGGAGCAGGCTTGAACATTTAAGCTTCTGACAGTGGTAATTAAGACAAATTAACACTTGTAGAGATTAGGTTAGGTAGTTACAAAAAAAAGACAACAAAAATAGGGCTTCCAAAGCAAAATTGTACACAAATTAAAATATAATAACACCATAATTGTTATTTGTCTTCACGCTGTCAATATTCACTGCTCAACATCACTGGTAGAGAAAGATGAAACCAAACCATATTTGCTTTAGTTCTTAGCAGTAAAGATGCACTGTTATAATATATAATCTTCTTCTAATTTCACATCAATAATGACGGTATCATGTTACCAATTGAGCCAACCATCAATGTTCTGTGTTTGAATTCCGTTTTGTATTTTAATTGGCTGTTTCCTGTTTCCCAGACTCTTTACCCACTGCGGTAACAAATCAATAATTTAAATATTTCTGTTTACTATTTCCCACCAATAGACAAAAGGCAAAACACCAATGCATGCTAAGATTATGTGTAGAAACCAATTACTTTCCACTGAGACATAAGTATTGCCTTCTGGTGTTTTGGGAACCTTTCAGTTCTCTGTGTGGATTTTCTGTAGGCATGATTATATTTAGTTTCACAGAAAATATTTTACAGGTTATGAAAGCTTCTTTACACGACAAGGCATTATTTCTGTAAAACTTGCACCATGTTGCATGTTTTAGACCATTTATTAATGTTAACCTTTTTCTTACATGTCGAGTTTTTCCAAATGATGCCACCATTTCCTTCAAAGAAAGCTTCTGTTTTCGTTTCATGTGATCAGTTGGTTAAAACTGATTGAATGGTGATCATTATAAAGGGAGAAAGAACAGAAGAAGCAATAAACTGTGCATGCCCATACCTTAATTACTAATACCCATGTCCCTGCTTAGTAATATACCTGTATTGTTTACTGGATTCAATGTAGAAAGCGTTCATAAATATGTTTTATAAACGTTGTTCCTGAAAAGTAAGGCATTCACATATCTCAGATTGCCATATACACTGTATAAAACGGGCTCCCAATGGCTAATTAGTTAACTCCTTGAACACCTGATGATGCTCATAAGCGGCGAGAGAAAAAGGCATTTCAATTTACTGCAAGCAGCACCGAAGTAATGTTCTTACAGTGAGACAGTACGAATGAGCCAAGTGCCAAAGAATACACTTTATAGACACAAATAATCGTAAATTAGCAATGTCACCTTTAGGAGAAGGCATTTTTTATTATTGTTAGTGAGGCTGGTGAGTAGGTTTGATGTTTTATTCTCCTGGGATTAAACGTCCCAGTATGTCAGAGCCCTATCTCTATCAGCTTCACAGAAGGGAGCACAGCCAACTTGTTCCCATACTTCTCCGTGATTGATAGCAGATGGCATGGTTTAAAATAAACCTATCCATTAACAGTACTCAATGTTTCTACTCAAGGCATTTACAACTGTCTGAACTGCTGCAGAGATTCAGGCAAGGGTACGCAGTGTGCGGCTCATTTTATCTCTAACAGCTGCACAGGTGCAAATTTTGCCCAGATTATGCATGTTCGATGAAAATTTTCATTAACTTTGCCTTTCCTACTATCAAGCTACATTCACGCTCCCAGCAAGGGATGCATGTTGATGACTTATTAGTGAGCCAATGATCATTTTGTAATTAGTTTTGTTGTTTTGTTTTCCCCGACTCGTGGAAGAAGTGAGCTTGTTTCCATCTTGAAAATCCTTTCCAATTTTTAAGCATGGCTTCTTAAAGCAGTGCTGTCTCTTGATCTATTAAAAAAAATGTAAAAATAAATAAAATTGATGCCTCTGAAATCTCCTATTTTTTTGTCACAGATTTTTGCACAGCAAGCCAGAGCAAATTGAATCCTCCCAGATCTCTTTCAATGTGTGTCTATATGAGACATCCTGCACACTGATGGTGCAGTTTAGTTTAGAGATACAACAGGGAAACAGGCCCTTCGACCCACCGAATCCACACCGACTGGCGATCCCCGCACACTAACACTATCCCACATACTAAAGGGCCTGTCCCACTTGGGCGTCATTTGCGCGTCATTTACGCGACATCATTTATGCGTCACGGTGCATTACGCGCGCGTCGTGATGCGCACGTCAAGTCAAGTCAAGTCAAGTTTATTCGAGATTCAAGCAAGGGTACGCATGGTGCGCATTATGTGCGCATGATGCGTGGTGACGTAGGTAGTGACGCGCGGTCGCGTGCGGCGCCCCAGGATTTTGGGATGTACAAAATCTTTGCACGCCATCTGCGTGACATGCAAATGACGCCCAAGTGGGATAGGCCCTTAACACTATCCCACACACACTAGGGACATTTACAATGTTACCAAGCCAATTACCCTACAAACCTGTATGACTTTGGAGTGTGGGAGGAAACCGGAGTACCTGGAGAAAACCTACACAGGTTAAGGAGAGAGTGTACAAACATCATACAGACAGCACCCATAGTCAGGATGGAACCTGGGTCTCTGGTGCTGTACGGCAGCAACTCTATCACTGCACCACTGTGTCGCCCAGTTAGATATATTGTTTATACTGTAATAGGGGGCCATGAAGTGTTGTCACAGCTTAACAAGACTTTAAAACAAATGAAAACACATAGATATAGTATAGAGATATAAATAATAATTGTGGCGGCACGGGGGTTGAGAGGTAGAGTTGCTGCCTTACAACGCTTGCAGCGCCGGAGACCCGGGTTGGTTCCCGACTACGGGTGCTGTCACATTCACTGAGTTTGTATGTTCTCTCCGTGACCACTTGGGTTTCATCTGAGATCTTCAGCATCCTCCTAAACTCCAAAAACGTACAGGTTTGTAGGTTCATTGGCTTGGTATAAGTGTAAATTCTCCTTAGTGTGTGTCAGATAGTGTGTCAGGTAAGCTACGAAGGTAAGCTAGCCAAGAATATATAGGATACGGGGATACAAGGGAAATAGGGAGAGGGCAGGAACGCGGTACTGATTCGGGATGATCAGCCATGATGACATTGAATGGCAGTGCTGGCTCGAAGGGCCGAATGGCCTACTCCTGCACCTATTGTCTATTGTCTATTATGATAGTATTGAGAAAATCAAACAGTGTAACTAGCTAGATGAAATATCTAATTCAAGATACAATATAATCCATTTTTTAAATACACGTGAACTGCCTTTTATCAAGACCAAACCTATTGTCTTGCTTTGATGGTAAAAACCAGCAATTATACATGGAAAACTTTCTCAAACCATGGAGGTCCACCCTTCCCTTGACTGCCAAGGTGTTTCTGACACTACAGTCCATTGCACGATTCTGCTCCCTCTTTGTCTGCAAGGACCTTGGACAAAAATGAGTATCCGTTCATATCTGTAGGTATTGTCGGACTGCAGAGAAGACAGGTGAATAACTTGTCTCAATATGGGCGACACCGTGGCGCAGCGGTAGAGTTGCTACCTTACAGCACCAGAGACCTGGGTTCGATCTTGACTACGGGTGCTGTCTGTACGAAGTTTGTATGTTCTTCCTGCGACTGCGTGGGTTTTCTTGGGGAGATACAGTTTCCTTCCAAACTCCAAAGATGTACAGGTTTGTAGCTTAATTAGGCTTTGGTAAAATTGTAAATTGTCCCCTGTGTGTAGGTTAGTGCAGGATGATCACTGGTCGGCGTGGACCTGGTGAGTTGAAGGACCTGTTTCCGCGCTATATACCAAAAGTCTAAATTTGTAATGTTTTCATCAAACTATTTGTGTTTGCTCTAACGATGGTTGTTTGTGAATCCTTTTGATGTTTTAATCAATGTATTGCTTTTTGATTATTTTTGAATGCCAGGGATATTAAGAAACACTAAAGTAAGCACCTTGACAGCAGTGGCAGGGATGATTTTTGCAGGCCTGTTAAAGATACTCAGAGGTTCTTGTCCTCCATCCTTGTCCAGTTCATTGGCTATATTTAAAAGGGAGTTAGATGTGGCCCTTGTGGCTAAAGGGATCAGGGGGTATGGAGAGAAGGCAGGTACAGGATACTGAGTTGGATGATTAGCCATGATCATATTGAATGGTGGTGCAGGCTCGAAGGGCCGAATGACCTACTCCTGCACCTAATTTCTATGTTTCTATGTTTCTATCTGTTTCTGGCTGCACCCATCACTTGATGCATCATTGGAAGTCCCATTAATATTCTAAGGTTTTATTACTCAATTCCAGCACTGATTCCATTAGCAAGATCAAACTTAAAGATGTTGAGCAGATGAGCTTGAACAGGGAGGGATTGCATACGATAGACAACAGACCCCCGTTAGGAACATCCCAACATATCCTGTTTCCTTGGCATAGATTCAAGCCAATGTAATTCTATCTAATACTAGGCTAAATGGGATCTGTTGGGTCCCAGTCACACGGGAGGCCTTGTCTCCCAACGCGGGGGGGGGGGGGGGGGAGGGGGTTGTGGGAGCGGGGAGGTTGATGGGAGGGGGGGTTGTGGGGGTAGGGGATTGTAGGGGAGGTGGGGTTGTGGGGGCGGGTGGGTTGAAGGAGCAGGGGTGTGGGGCCGGGGGTGTCTGTGGGCGGGGAGGGGTGTGAGAGGCGGGGTGTGTGGGGGGTTGGGGGGAGTGGGGGGAGGGAGGTTTGTGAGGGTGTGGGTGGGGGGGGTGGGCGGCAGGGTGTGTGGGGGGGGGGTGCTTGTGGGTGGGGGTGGGGGTGTTTGTGGGTGGGGATGGGGATGTGGGGGGAGGGGCTGTTGTGAAGGCGGGGGTGGACGTGTGGGGGAGGGGCTGTTTTGAGGGGGGGGTGGGCGGGGGTGGGTGGGTGGGGGAGGGGGGTTTGTGAGGGCGGGGGATGGGTGTGTGGGGGGAGGGTGGTTTGTAAGGTGGAGTTTGTGAGGTCGGGGGTGCGTGTGGGCAGGGGGTTGTGTGTTGGAGGTGTGTGGGCGGGGGGGTCGTGGTGTGTGGGGGTGGATGTGTGAGGGCAGGGGGCCTCGTGGGGGGGTGTGTGGGCAGGGTGGGTTGTGTGGGGGGGAGGGGTGCATGGGTGGGGGGTTGTGGGGCGAGAGGGGTGTGTGGGCAGGGGGGAGTGAGCTCGGAGAAAAGATGGGGGAAGATCTATAGGGGAGAGGGAGGAATCACGTGGGAGGAGGGAGGATCCAGCGAGGGGGACCAGAGGGGTAGTGGCTGGAAATGGCGGCGCGATGGGAACTCACAGCGGGCGCTGGTAGCTGGGCGTTCTCCTCTGCCGGGAACAGAGGCTTCACTTTCCGTTTGGCAACATTTCCGACTGGGCTGGGCTGGGTCTCCGACTCTGGGCTGGGCTGGGCTGGGCTGGGCTGGGTCTCCGACTCTGGGCTGGGTCTCCGACTCTGGGCTGTGTCTCCCACGCTGGGCTTGGTTGGATCTCTGATGCTGGGGCTGGGCTGCTTGGGGCTGGGCTGCTTGAGGCGGGGCTGCTTGGGGCTGGGCTGCTTGGGGCGGGGCTGCTTGGGGCGGGGCTGCTTGGGGCGGGGCGGGGCGGGGCGGGGCGGGGCGGGGCGGGGCGGGGCGGGGCGGGGCGGGGCGGGGCGGGGCGGGGCAGGTCTGAGCTCGGCTGGGCTGGGCAGATTCGGGTCCCTCCGAAAGTCCGGTTGGAAACCTCCGCCGGTCATCCTCAGCTCCAGTAAAGACGCGATGGTGCAGGAAGGGGCGGACCGTCCCGGGGAGTGACGGGAAAAGACTACTCTGCACGCCACTGACTGGCAGGAGAAGAGATCGATCTGCGCACACACGTTTTTAAAGATTTTTACTTTTACCACATTCAACCGATCGGAACGAAACTTGGTACACGCGCAGCACAGAAGAACGGTGAGTGAACTGGTGAAAAATTGTAGCGCTATCGCGAACCGTTTTTGCGCAAATAGAAAGACCACCAAACCGGAAGATAACAAGATCAGTTTTAGTTATGTATAGATAACGATGGGAGACCTGGTGGTGGAGGGGGGAAGGCGCCGAAAATGAAGCGAGACACATATGGGGGGGGGGGGGGGGGGGGGGGGGGAGGGGGGGGAGGGGGGGGCAGCGACAACTGGCAGGACCAGTTGGACTGGCCCCACGTCCCCCAACCCCCAAGATTTCCGCCCTTGCGTACAACCCAGTAGATTCTTATAGCAGACTTCACCTAGGCAGTACGCAAGTGTTGCCATGTTTAACACTGACAAAGTTACGAAAGTTCACTGAACAGTCCTATCTACTGCCGGCCACTGCACTTGGCTGCAGGCCTTCCTCCGCCCCTGTCGCCCCCTCTGTCCCCCCCTCTGGGACAGAGGGGGGCGACAGGGGGGAGGAAGGCCTGCAACCAAGTGCAGTGGCCGGGAGTAGATAGGACTGTTCAGTGAACTTTCGTAACTTTGTCAGTGCTAAAACATGGCAACACTTGCGTACTGCCTAGGTGAAGTCTGCTATAAGAATCTACTGGGTTGTACGCATGGGCGGAAATCTTGGGGGGTGGGGGACATGAGGGCCAGTCGCCCCCCCCATGTTTTGAGAGGTGGGGAAAATTCCCCCCCCCCACCCCTCCCCATATTTTGTGACCTGGGCGCTACAGCCAGTCCCAGGTCGGCTCGCTTGCCCCAGGTCTGGCAGTAGCGCCCAGGTCACCTGTGTGCCCCAGGACTGGCTGTAGCGCCCAGGTCACCTGCGTGCCCCAGTACTGGCTGTAGTGCCCAGGTCGACCCGCCTGCCCCAGGACTGGCTGTAGTGCCCAGTTCGGCTCGCCTGCCCCAGGACTGGCTGTAGCGCCCAGTTTGGCTCGCCTGCCCCACACTACAAAGATGTGCAGGTTTGTAGATTAAGTGCTTTGGTAAATTGTAAATTGTCCCTAGTGTGTCGCATGGTGTACGGGGTGATTGCTGGTCGGCGAGAACACAGTGGGCCATAGGACCTGCAGTTCCCAGGTCGCCTGCACACCCAGGTCGACTCGCCTGCCCCGGGACTGGCTGTAGCGCCCAGTTCGGCTGGCTGGTCTGCCTGTAGCGCCCAGGTCTGGCTGCAGTTCCCAGGTCGCGAAAACGAATTGAAAAAAAATATGCCTGCGGGCTGGATGATTTTGGGTTACGGGGTGGATCCTGCCCGTGGGCCATAGGTTGCCGACTCCTGTCCTAGATGTTAGGTCTCATTGTGTCCCCCCATGTTTTGCAAAACAAAGCATTTCACTGCACTTAGGTACATGCAACAATAAAGTATCATTGAATCATTAATTTGAATTAAATCGTTGAATCTTGGTTTTGCACGCTTAATCTCACTTGGGCTATGGACACGAAAAGCTGCACAAACCAGCAAAAAAACAAGTTCCTCTGGTTAGGTAGTGACCATTAGGGAATCAAAAACCATGACTCTAGCAAAGAAGCTGTACGATTCTAGATTCTCCCAGAATGTTATCCAGATTATGTTCCAAGATTTGTTGATAAAATCTGCTCACGGCAAATTGAATAAAGCTGCTCTATTTCTACTACTATGTAGGTCCCTGGCAGTGGCTGTTTTTTTTTAATGTTGTATATGTAAATCTGATGAATGGAATTTTAGTCATAAATGTTGGAGAAATAGTCAGTACAGAATGCAAAAGAGAGACAGCTGGCACTCTTGAACAACCAATGAAAATGTTTTAAGGTTAAATGTGACATTTTTAGCACCAGTATTATGCCTGTGTTCAAAATGGCGGGGCGAAGGTGTCAATAAAAAATGTCGGTAAAATATTTAAAGTTATTTTTAAAGTACGTTTTCCTCATTGCTTATCTCAGGTCTAAATTACTGGTCCGGATCGTCTGGATAAATGAACACAGTTTCAGATAGAATTGTGGGCATTTAATAACATCCCTTACTGGCATCAAAGCACTGGTATCAGAAGGTACACATTTACGGTTATTAAACTCTACCACAATCTCATTACAGTACGCTGTAGGAGCAGGAGTAAGCTGAATAAGGGGTAAGCCATTTAGAACGGAGACGAGGAAACACTTTTTCTCACAGAGAGTTGTGAGTCTGTGGAATTCTCTGCCTCAGAGGGCGCTGGAGGCAGTTTTTCTGGATACTTTCAAGAGAGAGCTAGATAGGGCTCTTAAAGACAGTGAAATCAAGGGATATGGGGAGAAGGCAGGAACAGGGTACTGATTAGGGATGATCAGCCATGATCACATTGAATGGCGGTGCTGGACCGAAGGGTCGAATGGCCTACTCCTGCACCTATTGTCTATTGTTCTGTCTTGTCCACTTTGCTATTCGATCCAAATATCTCTTTTTTTCTCTCAGCCAACAAACGCAATGATACTTTAAAATCGATTTCTTTTCTCAATCTATCCGGCATGCTTATAGTTCTGTGAAATTTGCAACGGCATGAGGCAGCGCAAGGAACCTAGATTTGTTGTGGCAATCATCTCAAAATCTACAGCACGGATACCTCTCAGGTGCGGTGAAATGCTGTCCAGAATTTCTTTAACTCGGTTGTAATGATGCTTAATTTTTGGAAAAAAATCTATCAAAAGTAAATGTTAAAACAAGTGAGCTGCTATTGCAAACAGCAACAGTTTTAAATAGTGTGTTGCAAAGGGTTACATGAATGGGTGGATAATCCAAGAAAAATGTAAACAGATGTTTGGCTCAATTAGTAGCACTGCTGTCTTTGGACCAAGGCATTGAGAATTTAGCTCTAACTAACATTGATAGGCGGCTGTAGGGTTGGGAGAAGTCCACTAATGAGGGGTCAGTTCTTTCATGAGACATTAAACTGAGGACCTGGTGGAGAGTGAGAAATGGATCTCGAGTGTCAAACCATCACTGCCTCAGTGCAGAAGGCACTTCCCCGGGGGATATAAGACAGTGGATCGGAGGACAGTCGGTCAACAGCTCATCAAGTTAAGCCACCGTCTAGTGTGTCTCCTAGCAACACTGGTAAAGTTTAGGGAAGATGCTGCCAGATTGCCCTTTGGGCTGGAAAATGGTTTACATCGAAGGGACAGAAACAGGACTTAAAATATTTAGACCAAATTGACATTGTCCCTAATGTGCCAGTAACCCCTCTTTGCTTTGGACAATATATTTTCAATAAGCCTTCTCCATGTCAGGTATCATATTTTATGGAGTCACAGTATAAATAAAGTGGGCATCACCACGTCAGGATCAGTTTTTCTCCTTAAGAATATAATATAAATTTTTGATCACATTAAACATTCATTCAATGGCTCAAAGCTTTCTGAATAAACATTGCAAAATGGTGACTGCCAGCTGATGATGACAATGTTTGAAGTACTACATATCACATCATTTACCGGAAATATAACTTCCTTCTCCAGTACACTTGAGCAAACCAAATGCATTTCTGGTCTCTAAGATTTCCCTTACTCAAAGTATTCCAAAAACTGGAGAAATGTGTTTTGTTTTCCCACCACTCACCAATCCCATTTGGTGATGTAATTCTATTGGGAAAATTAAGGCTTCATGACAAATCAGGCTGTGTTTCCTAGACTTGGCCCTTAGCTTTGCCAAAAATCATATTTTATTTCATCAGTCACAACTCCTGAGAATTATTCGTAAACTGAGCAACAGAGTGTCAGGGAAAGGTAAGTAAAATTTATAAAAGAAACTGCACATCTGCTTAGTCAACATGAGAAACATGAAATCAGTTTTGGTTTGGCACACAGCTGTAAAAATTCTGCTTCCACAGCTTATGACACATAAAGAAAGAATGCAGGACTCTCCATTCTTAATTATTTGCTTTGAGAAAGAAAACATATTTGCAGATTTTTGCGTTGTTACCACAGAACTCGGTGGAAATATTTGCCGCAGATATTTTATTCATATACTGTTGGTTTACTTTGGAGCAAATGCAACGATTTTATAACACATGGGAGTTCAGGGGTGAGAAAATTGTATCAGATCATAACATTCTCATGTTCTCTTCCCTTTAACCCCTCTGCAACACTCCCTTCCGAATCAATAGCATTTTATGCCTTGAGTCTAGTTTCATTTTCAATTGTTTTATAGAGAGGGTAAGGGTGAATGATTTCCAATAGGCAAGAATGGGCTGCAAGGATGTCATATTAAGATAGGGTTTTGTCTTTTTGTTTGAGAATTAAATAACATTGTTCTTCTAAAGCCAACACACCATGAGCTACAGACTATGCATAGTCCTTTAGGATAGGCCATTCTTTTGGATAGGCAAATAGAAGTGCAAGGAATAGAGAGATAGGGATCACGTACAGGCAGATGAGATCAGTTTATCTTGGCGTCATGTTCAGCAGAAACATTGTGGGCCAAAGGGCCCATTCCTGTGCTGTTCTGCTCTATAGGTTGACAGTCTGAAACATAGAAACATAGAAACATAGAAAATAGGTGCAGGAATAGGCCATTCGGCCCTTCGAGCCTGCACCGCCATTCGATATGATCATGGCTGATCATCCAACTCAGTATCCCATCCCTGCCTTCTCTCCATACTCCCTGATCCCTTTAGCCACAAGGGCAACATCTAACTCCCTCTTAAATATAGCTAATGAACTGGCCTCAACTACCTTCTGTGGCAGAGAATTCCACAGATTCACCATTCTCTGTGTAAAAAATGATTTTCTCATCTCGGTCCTAAAATACTTCCCTCTTATCCTTAAACTGTGACCCCTAGTTCTGGACTTCCCCAACATCGGGAATAATCTTCCTGCATCTAGCCTGTCCAACCCCTTAAGAATTTTGTAAGTTTCTATAAGATCCCCCCTCAATCTTCTAAATTCTAGCGTGTACAAGCCGAGTCTATCCAGTCTTTCTTCATATGAAAGTCCTGCTATCCCAGGAATCAGTCTGGTGAACATTCTCTGTACTCCCTCTATGGCAAGAACGTCTTTCCTCAAATTAGGCGACCAAAACTGTACGCAATACTCCAGGTGTGGTCTCACCAAGACCCTGTACAACTGCAGGGTCTCGACCTGAAATGTCACCCATTCCTTCTCTCCAGAGATGCTGCCTGTCCCGCTGAGTTACTCCAGCATTTTGTATCTACCTTCAATTTAAACCAGCATTTGCAGTTCTTTCTTACACACCGTTCTGCTCTATGTTCTATATGTTTGTAAGCCTATTAAGTATTTGGAGATTTCTTAAAGTTCCATTGCTGACCTTTCATGAAAAGGCAGTTTGTTCACTGCTAAGTTGCATTTTCCAGACTTCCCATACCTCTAGATTAGAAGCCCATGACAAATCCTGAAACCAGTTTCTTCAACTCCCACTTTCCCCATTTCTTCACCACTGATTGTAGGTTTGAGAACACATGAAATATATTATCATCGCCAGAGCTCTTCGCTTCCCTGACTTTTTTTCCTATGTGAGCTATACTTTACCAAAACTCCGTAACTTCTTTCCAACTTCTCTCATGAACCATCATTTTTTAATCTATGGGTTAATTTTATTCGTTCCCTCTAAATTTCTCTCTTGCATCAAGACCATACTATCTAGAGTTCTAGTAACCCCTGCATCTGCTCTCTCTCCATCCCCCCCCCCCCTCCCCTCCCCCCATCAAACAATGGACCATTCAATGGACCATTCTGGGCTCCCCCTTTCCTTGATTATCATTGCATTTTGCATTTCTTCCGTACATTTGTCCTAAATACTGTCTATTCTCAAATTCCCTTTTCCCCACAATAAGTCTGAAGAAGGGTCACAACCCAAAACGTTCCCTGTTCCTTTTCTCCAGAGATGCTGCCTGACCAACTGAGTTACTCCAGCTTTTGGTGTCTCTCTATGGTTTAAACCAGCAACTACAGTTTCTCCCTACACTATCTAGAGTTATTTCTGCCTCTGCTGTTTCAAGACCTCCAAAGAAGATTATGTTCCCAGCGGTTATCAAGCAACTGATCCATCCAATCACCAACTAGAGAGCGGTGCTGACCTACCATCTACAACATTGGAGAATCTCGGACTATTTTTAATTGGACTTACTGGACTTTATCTTACATTAAACATTATTCCCTTTGTCCTATCTGTACTCGGTGTGATTGTAATTATGTAGTCTTTCTGCTGACTGGATAGCATTCAACACAAAAACATTTCACTGAACCTCGGTACACATGACAATAAACCAAATTAAACTAAAACTAAACCTATTTCTTTTTGCAAAATCTCACTACTTTAAAAATATATAAAATATTTAGATGGCAGAGTGGCGTAGCGGTATAGCTAATGCATTACAGTGCCAGAGGCCCGAGTACGATCCTGTCTACGGGTGCTTGTCTGTACGGAGTTTGTATGTTCTCCCCGTGACTTGCGTGGATTTTCTCTGAGATTTTTGGTTTCCTCCCACACTCCAAAGATGCACAGGTTTGTAGGTTAATTGGCTTGGTATAAATGTAAAATTGTCTCTCGTGTGTGTAGGGTTGTGTTAATGTGCGGGGATCGCCGGTCAGTGCGGACTCAGTGGGCCGAAGGGCCTTTTGTCCACGCTATATCTCTAAACTATACTAAACTTAAAATAGTTACCTTCTTAGTGCCTGAGCATAACCGTGTCCTGTGAAGTTTTGTTCATTTTCTGATTTTCTCTTAAAACCGTTACCTTCTTAGTGCCTGAGCATAACCGTGTGTCATATGAACTTTTGCTAATTTTCTGATTTTCTCTCTCCCAAGCCATTCACACGTGGAAAGGGCATAAATGTTTCAGGTCGAGGTTATTTTGTCAGAATCCCTATTGTGCACCCAGCCAGGAAGGATCAGAGGTGGAAATTCAAGAAATAATTTACTCACTGAGCTCATAAGGATAATTACAGTCCCGATGAAAAATCTATGTCCCTTTCCACCAATACTATATGATGGTCTATGTCTTTTCAAAAAAATTATGTTTTTACTTCAGATTTAGTTTTTTTTTTTTCATTTTCACATCCACCAATGTTTCCTGGGATATTTAAAAGGTACAATACAACTACAAAATGTTGGTGGGAAGTTCTAATCAATATCTGGTTACCCTTCCAATTTGGGTGTTGTAATATGGGAAGTATGGGCCAAATAAATAGGGAACAAATATGTTCTCATAAAATAAAAACTATTCTAGTATTAATGTGACATCCATCAGGTTCTATTCGAAAACTGAGTGCATTGCTGCATACACAAATCTGTAACTCTTTAAGCAAAGAATAAATACTTTCAGCAAGTGTTGAAAGAGGTTGATTTGCAGTAAAAACAATTGGAATTTACATAGCATCAACACTGTTATGGTTCTCAAACCTTACCACAAGTGTTTTATCAGACAGAATGGACCAGTGAATAAAAACAGGATATGTGGAGAAATGTGGACCAAAAAATAGATTGGAGAACCGTTTTCAAGGAAAATCCCTGAGGGGAGACAGTGAGGAAGGGAATAACGAAGTTTAGGACCCAAGCAAACAAAAGCAAGGTGAGCAATGGTAAACTATGGATTCATGAGGTTCAGAAATGGAGAAAGACAGGAAGTGGTTACAGAGGGCGGCCCAGTGGTGCAGTCATAGAGTTGCTGCCTTGTTTGGTACAGTACCAGAGACCCGGGTTCGATCCTGACTACGGCTGCTGTCTGTACAGAGTTTGTACAAACTCACCATGACCTGCGTGTGTATATATTATAAAAAAACATTTAAATGGTTGTGGGTGACCATCCATTTGAAAGCCTTCTTATGTAACTTCAAATTCAATCCTGACTCTGTACAGAGTTTGTACGTTCTCCCCGTGACCTGCGTGTGTTTTCTCCCGGATCTCCAGTTTCCTCCCACACTCCAAAGACGTACAGGTTTGTAGGTTAATTGACTTGGTATAATTGTAAATTGTCCCTCGTGTGTGTGGGATAGCGTTAGTGTACAGGGATCGCTGGTCGGCACGGACTCGGTGGGCCAAAAGGCCTGTTTCCACGCTGTATCTCTAAACTAAACTAAACTAACATTATTTATCCCCTCATATTTAAACTGTTACATAACTGCTTCAAGAAGCAGTCCCCTAGGATATGACATCAACAGAAGCTGCCTGCTTTCCATTCTGCACACTGGTACGACAGTCATTTTCAGGCTTTTTTCGAACTTGACACCATTTCCCAACTGGTGAAGATCCTCATGGGTCAGTAATGGGATCCCTGGTATGGATGAATAGGCTAAATTTTCAAAGCTCAGTTCCCAGCCTTAGTACAGTTAGGGATTTTGGCAACACAATGAATTGCGGATGCTGGGATCTTGCATAGAACACAATGTACTGGAGTAATTCAGTGGGTCAGGTATCATCGCCGGAGGACATTGGTGGGCCACATAGAGGGTCGGGACACTCCTTCAGACCCTGGCACTTGGGGCAGGTCTTTTTTTAACTCCAGGTATAGGACTGCTATGCAGAGGTACCTCCTCATTAACTTCTCAACATGACTGGCAGGGATCATTCTAAGGTGGATGGCGAGGCAAATCCACCATATTTCTGAACTCCCATTTCAGTTAAAACGTACAATTTTTTTTTTTTAAACCTTGCATAGTTCACCGGATTTTTGCTTTAGAAAGATAGAACACATCAATAAAACTGGTGCACAGAGTTTATGTAAAATATAAAAACAGACCTTAAAAAAAGTTTTCTTGAAATTTGAACATTGCAGATTGTTTATACATTGAAGGATAGAAGTCGTTCTCACACCAATATAAAACTCCTTCAGTGAGTACAGAAGTTGATGAAATGAACCATAGTTCTGTATGGTTGATTCTCCTTCACAGTCAGCAATCAGATTTGACAAAGTATATAATTTTTGCAGATGCCATGTGACAAAATGTATATCATATGCTTGCAAAAGTAATTGTGGTACACAAAGGATTAAAACTTCTAAAATGTTGATTTAAAGCACAAATGCGAAAAGATTCGAACTGATGACATGTCTGAGGTATGTTCAACGAAATGTGAAAGTGCTTTTTATTTAATAATGGCAAACGGCTTATGTGAGGACAATGAAATAAGAGACTTCAATTTTAAAAGGAGGAGGAGGCTTGTTCTGTGCCCATAGTGTGGTCTGACCTCAACTCATTGCTATGACCAGCTGTTGGGAAGTATATGGGTGTAGTCCTGGGTTCCAGCACAACCGAGTCATTCAGGCCCCACATGAGCGTCATTAATCCAAGTGGAAGTTGTGGTTTGGAACAGATTGCTTGTTCTTTAAAATAAAATTTCTCTCCCTCTGTGTGTGTGTGTGTGAGAGAGAGAGAGAGAGAGAGAGAGAGAGAGAAGGAGAGAAGGAGATATGAGAAGAGAGAATAAGAGAGAGAGAAAATAGAGATGATAGCTAGCGCTTAGTAGTCCTAGAGATGAGGACGTAGAGAGAGGAGCAGTAGTCTCGAGAGAGATATAGAGAATAGATCGACTTAGTCCTGAGAGAGAGAGAGAGAGAGAGAGCTTTCTTCCTCACATATTGGATTTGGCAAATAACTTTAAAATAATTTGGGGGATATTTTTCTGTCTTATCCAATTAGCCCCAACTTGCGGCAACACACTTAAGTTTGGTTATTTTTGGAACTGGATACTTTGTTCTACACAATGTGCGCGACTCATTTACAAATTTGGTGCAATCTACGGCAGGATGCTACTGGTTTACCGGTCTGGTTCATGTGATCTTCACCGTCACCAAAGAAGTGATGTGTGAGGGAGAAATGTAACTTGCAGCCTTTGTCAGCTTCCTCACGTAACATAGTCATTTTTCTACTTTAAAGTGAGAACATCTGGTAACACCTTGGGGTCAGTCATGCTCTTTGCTAATGTTGCAACAGAAGAGCATTGAGCAACAATTTAGTTGCAGTACTGCACTTCTTGAGAAAACTTTACTTCTTCAAACACTTTTTAAGTGCGGTCACTTTTCTTTTTTTCTAATGGTCAGCTGTAAGACGAGGGGATCTTACGGAAACCTGACCATTATATATGAGCAAATTAGTTCACAGAGCAGACTTCGTTCTGGGTTTAGTCCAGAAATGGAATGGATTCTAAAGTTTCCAGTGGAAACCCTAACAAATCAGCTATCTGCTGTAAATCTGATACAGTGCATTCTCTCAGGAGCCTTGAGTTTATTACCAGTATTACACTGGACTGGAGGAAGTGTAAAACAAAGCTTTCCAGTATTTCCCAGCTGTTATGCTATTTTCATGCAACGCAAATGCCAACTCAGTCACATCTGTATCTGCTGATGTTGCCCCTATGACATATGTTCTGCATCTGACCTTATGTGCAGCTAGGGCTGTGATTTTTCCCTCTCTACTTTTTTTTTCTGTCCTGCCCTGCTGTAAATTCAGAGTACAAAGTAGCTCAACTCACTCTCCTAGCAGTATACATCTGCTCTCTTAAAGCAAACTGAATTTGCTCGAGGTTTGGTTATGTGCTTTTAATTTTTGAAATTCTTTCTGACTCGGGAAGCGATCAGCTGCAGTGGAAATGATGCTGTATAAAACTGGCTTCATGTCCGTACATATCGAGATGTATGAAATCGGCTAGAGTTGCCATTATTGATGCCATTTCAATAAATCTTTTTGTTGATCCAAAAGATTAACATTAAATAATGATTTTCATGACATTCCAAGTACTGTACAGATAATTACGTACTTTTGAAATGTTGCAACTTTATAAAACTTTGGTTAGGCTGCATTTGGATTATTTTGCATTTCTGGTCACCCCATTCGAAGAAGGATGTGAAGGCTTTGATGAAGAGGATACAAGAGGTTTACCAGAATGCTGCCCAGGTTAGAAAGTATTAGCTATAAAAAGAGGTTGGGCAAATTTGGATTGTTTTCTCTGGAGTGTCAGAGGTTGAGGAAAACTTTAATAAATAAAATTATGAAAGGCATAAATAGGGAAGGCGCTCAGAACCTTGTTCCCAGGATGGAATTGTCAAAGACTAGAGAACATAGTTTAAAGTTAGAGGGGAAAAGTTTGAAGGAGATGTGCGGGACAAGTTTTATTGTGCAGAGAGTGGTGGGTGCCTGGAACACACTGCCAGGTGTGGTAATGGAAGTAGTGGTGTTTACGAGGCTTTGAGAAATGCACATGGATATGCAAGGAATGGTGAAATGCAGGCAGAGGAGATTAGTTTAACTTTGCACCATATTTGGTACAGGCATTATGGGATTTACATTCTAATAGAGGCATAGAGTCGTAGAGTCTTACAATGTGGAAACAGGCCCTTCACCCCAACTGGCTGTCACCAACCAACATATCCCATCTACACTAGTCCCACTTGCCTGCATTTGGCCCTCTAAACCTGCCCTATCCATGTGCCTGGTCAAATGTTTCTTAAACCTTGCAACACCACCTGCCTCAGCTACGTCCTCTGGCAGTTCATTCCTTACGCCTACCCCACTCTGTTTGAAAAAATTACTCCTTAGGTTCCTATTAAATCCACAAAATGTTACTGTTATAAACAAGGAAAATCAGACGCCGAAAGGCCTGATTCCATGCTGTGTTGTTTCTATTACAGTGCTCTTTCCAAAGCATTTATAAATTGAGTAAAGATGAACAATGTATTTATTTTATTCTTTTTGATGATGCCTGGACCTACAACGCACATTCCTGAAACTCCAGTAGTGAATTGGGAAATAATTAAAAGATGACTTTTCAAATTCAAAATGCCTGATGTAATGCCTGACAGCAGTTAAAAAAAAAAGATACAATGATTGTCTCCTGTGAAACGTTATGAAATTTGCAGGCAATGTGAACAGCATGATTGATACTTGGTCTACAAAATTACCATCAGAAACTTATATTGAAACCGATCACAATCCCACTGCCACTGATTATGGTAATAACTGTCCCAACTATTTATCATTGTTTAGCATTGTTTCACCTTTTTTATGTTTTTAAAGTTGTCTATAAGCATTTATCTCTATTCTAATTGTGTATTTAAAATGTTCTTTTGAAGATAATTATCTTTTTTACATTTAGTTGCTTAAGTGCTCAGATCTCTTAAGGACAATTAAATTTTTTGTTGTGGATGTGTTGGGCACCTGAAGAAGGGTTTCAACCCGAATCGTTGCCTATTTCCCTCGCTTCATAGATGCTGCCTCACTCGCTGAGTTTCACCAGCATTTTTGTCTACCTTGGATTTTCCAGCATCTGCAGTTCCTTCTTAAACAAGGCAAATAAATCTGCTGGGCCTGATCAAATATATCCCCGGACATTGTGGGAAGTTAGAGAAGAAATTGTAGGTGTCCTGGCGGAGATATATGAATCATTGTTAGACATGTGTGTCGTGCCAGAGATAGGAGGTTGGCTAATGCTAAAGCAAATGCCTTCATTAAAGAAGGGCTGAAAAGAAAAACCTGGGATCCATCGACCAGTAAGGTAGGAAAGTTACTGGAGAGGATTCTGAGGTTAAGATATACATGCATTTGGAAAGCATTGATTAGGGACAGTCGGCATTATTTTGTGTGTGGGAGGTTATATCTCACGCCTTTGATAGAGTTTGTTGAAGAAGTAACTAAGGTTGATGAGTGTACAGTCATAAACATTGTCAATACAGACTTCATCAAGGTCTTTGATATGTTTCCACATGGTAGGCTGCTTTGTGAGATTAACTTACATACGTTCCAGGAAGAGCTAGTTAACTAGATACAGAATAAGCTTCATGATAGTAAGCAGAAGGTGGTGGTGGAAACTTGTTTTTCAGACTGGAGGCTTATTGCAAGTGATCGGTGACTAGGGATCAGTGTTTGGGCCATTGTTGTTTGTCATCTATCTGAACTAATTCTTGATAAAGCAGATCTAACATCTGCCACCGAGATGTATGGGACAGAGCCAACGAGGGACAGGGGGGACTTGCCTACGTGGAACTTTGTTTGTCTGTTCTTGCCTTCAATTTTGGCTTGCAGCCCGTGATGGCATTCAGATCCTGCCAGAATCACTTGGCATCTGCTTGGTTAAAATGAGTCTCCAACTTGTTTTAGAATTCTCTCATGGCATCCTTGACAGCCTCATGGACATCATGATTCACCATGTTGTACACCCTTCCTGAAAGCCTTGCATCTGAAGTTTAGTAGGGAATTAATCTCTCCGTTTGTGCAAGGTTTCTGGTCAGGATAGAGCCAGAATGTCATCGTCAAGGCATTTCTTGATAAAACTGGTGACATAGAAACATAGAAAATAGGTGCAGGAGGAAGCCATTCGGCCCTTCGAGCCAGCACCGCCATTCATTGTGATCATGGCTGATCGTCCCCTATCAGTAACCCGTGCCTGCCTTCTCCCCATATCCCTTGACTCCACTAGCCCCTAGAGCTCTATCTAACTCTCTCTTAAATCCATCCAGTGATTTGGCCGCCACTGCCCTCTGTGGCAGGGAATTCCATAAATTCAAAACTCTCTGGGAGAAAAAGTTTTTTCTCACCTCAGTCTTAAATGACCTCCCCTTTATTCTAAGACTGTGGCCCCTGGTTCTGGACTCGCCCAACATTGGGAAATTTTTCCTGCATCTAGCTTATCCAGTCCTTTTATAATGTTATATGTTTCTATAAGACCCCCCCTCACCCTTCTAAACTCCAGTGAATACAAGCCTAGTCTTTTCAATCTTTCCTCATATGACAGTCCCGCCATCCCAGGGATCAATCTCATGAACCTATGCTGTACTGCCTCAATCACAAGGATGTCCTTCCTCAAATTAGGAGACCAAAACTATACACAATACTCCAGATGTGGTCTCACCAGAGCCCTATACAACTGCAGAAGAACCTCTCTACTCCTAGACGACCTAGATATATTCATTCAGGCTGGGTGCGGCGGCCTTGAACATGTTCCAGTCCACCGACTCACGGCAGTCCTGGAATAGACCCTTGGCCACCTCAGACCACTGCAGTGTTTTCTTTTTGTCGATGCCTCATACATCAATCTCTGTCTATAAGCCACCAGAAGCATTGCGGATAAATGATCAGACTGGCTGAAATAAGAGTGAGGGATGGAGTGAAAGGCGTACTTGACGATGGTGTGGCAGTGAGGCAAGAAGTCAAGAGGTATTTGTGGAATACGTACCTGAAGTTAACTTGAAATAATATGTTGGTGAGCCAAGGTGGAGAAACATAAGTGGACATTCATATGGAGCATAAAGAGTGACCAAAACCAATTGAGTTGAACTGGAAACATTGTACTATCCTAGTTCAGATTAGAGCCCCCACCCCTTTTTTAAACTGGTCAGAAATTTCAAGATGCCAAATTACTTTTCTTCTTATTTTCCTGTGCCTTTCAAATTCATACACTAAATTTGCACGATATTAGTAGTATTTTATGTGTGTAATTTTAAATCAATATAATAGAAGCATTGTTTATTTTTTTAATGAAGCTCTGCAATGAGATAATAATAATGGAAGGACAAGAATATGTTCATCTGCAATTTGTCTCCATTATTTTGGAATTAGGCAACATATATTGAAAATTGTCTTCTGAGCGAGAGTGGGCATAATTGTGTAATTCTACTGTTAATCAAGCCTTGTGACTATTGCTTGAGGTGATGAACAATCATTGAAAGAACATTTATGTGAAATTATCCTCCGTTTCATGCATTCGTGGCAAATATTTGCTCCTTAGCTTGGTAGAAGTTACTTTAGTTGATATAATTAGTAAATCTTCTGCACTTTAAGTCATTTTTTAATTACAGTGGCGTTGCATTATATACCATGGAAATATGTCCTTCGGCCCAACTTGTCCATGTTAGTGCCTACCTGACCTAGTTCCATATGCAGGCTGCTTGCTATGAGAAGTACATGGCCTGTACTGAGGTAATGCATTGGATGGAGAAGATTTGTAATTATAATCATAATTCTAATCATATTTTATTAGCCAGGTATGTTTTGCAACATACGAGGAATTTGATTTGCCATACAGTCATACTAATAAAAACCACCAGAACACACAAAATACATTTGAACATAAACATCCACCACAGTGACTCCTCTACATTCCTCACTGTGATGGAAAGCACAAAAAAAGTTAAATCTCTTCCCTTCTTTGTCCTCCAGCAGTCAGGGGCCTCTAACCTTCCGTTGACGGGATGATCCTACTCATTTATCTCACACTTTCACTATACAGCTTTATTTTCAGGTTATCATGAATATTTGCTCTTATAAAAATTCCAATACCCCAAATAGTTCTAGGGTTGATGCCAAATTTGATTCAAAATGACCCTATGATTCCTCTTGGGACAGCTTGCAATGTTAGAGTTGTAAATACTTATTTTATTTTCGAATTACCTTGATTGATTGACAGATACAGCATGAAACAGGCCCTTCAACCCACTAATTCCACACCGACCATTGATTGCCCATTCACACTACTTCTATGTTATCCCACTTTTATACCGACTCCCTTCACACTAGGCGCAATTTATGGAGGCCATTTAATCTACAAACTCACATGTGTTTGGGATGTAGGAGGAAACCAAAGCACCCAAAGGAATCCCCCGTGGTTACAGGGAGAACTTGTGCAAACTCCACACAGACAGCACCCGAGGTTAGGATCAAACCCAGGTCTCTGGCACTGTGAGAGCAGCTGTGCCACTGTGCCACACTGGATGGGTACTTAAAAAAAAATGATAGTGATGGGGCATCAAAGAAAATGGTGCACAAATAAATCATTCCTCCAATTGCTGTTCTCAATGAGACGTTCAAAGCAAGACAGGCTCAAGGCAAATAGAATCTTGTACACAGATCCAAGACCAACTGCACAGCAATCTTGCTTATATTTGAAAAGTGGATTTTCTTACTTTGTGGTTACATGGCAAAACTGTACAAGATTGATGGGAAACTCCTATACTGCAACGGAGACTAGCAGCTTTATTCAAGATATCTGTAAAAAGGTAATCATTTGTTCTGACTGGAACTGAATCATGCCAAGTGGAATCCATTCAAATTTACTTTAACTTTTATGCTGTTTCTGATGTCAGTAGGAAAAATAACTGTTTAGGAACATTTGTAAAAGTGCATAATTTGAAGTCTTCTGAAAGCCCTGTAAATTGTTAGTCCCCATAGAAATCACTTTCAATTTGGGTCAGGATGCCCTGAACAGAATGGAATTCCCCGGGGCTTGTGCTGAGAGCTGCCCTTGAGTGAAGTGAGAGATCACAGAAGTATTAACTTGTCTACACAATGTATGAGGAGAGATTCAACGTCCAGCTGAAATCAACAGGAGTTTCAAATCAATCATTTTACAGCAGCCAGATCTGAAACTCTCACAACCCTGAAAATTAAACAGTGGAGTATTTTACCATCCAATTACCAGAGAAAAGTCTTCCATACTGATAAGTTTGCTATGTTTTTTTTCTTCCAAATTCAGACCAACTGCAAAACTGCAGTGCTGATAGAAACACAGTGTGAATCACAGTCATGATGGCATTACTATTTTGATATGGGTTGTGCGATTTGTAGAGTCCAAACTTTTAATACTTGTCACCTGGAGACAGCTGCTGACCACTTTCCAGAAGCACACACGGTATTTACTTCACAAGCAACAATTTCAACCGGGTTTCATTATGCATCATGAAAACTAGAAAAGGACCATTTTGAGTCTGGAGTTGGGGAAAAGGTTCGAAGTGGCAGTGAGGAAGAAAGAAATAGAATGGAAGTGAAACCAGGTTATATTTAGTTCAACAGCTTACTCAATCCATACCAATGCTGTGCAATCCTTCCCAGAACAAAAACTTCTAGAAAACAAAAGGCAAGTTTCACAAAGTTAAACACAGCCTGCATTATAACCGCCAATTAAGATTTGTGCATCATGACAAAAATACAATTCAAACTTCCTTAGGTTTTGAAATGGACAAAAACTCTTAGATCTGCTAACTTGGTTAAAATTATCTCAAATGTAGCCCTAGTGCCCCTAAATGCAGGGCTTCAATTATATGGCCCAAGTTATAAAGATAATCTTAAATTAAATTGGATGTGTTTCCCCTGTTGCAACAAAATAGAATTTCCAGTGGTAGTATTGCAATTAACTTTTTTGGTGAGGTGCGGGGAAAGTGAGGGAAAATTTTGAACTCATGACTTGTGCACCTTAAAGCTACCTGCAGAGAATCATTGTTAATAGGTGTAGGAAAGGTTTAATCAAAATTAGAATCATAGAGTCATAGAGTGCTACAGTGTGGAAACAGGCCCTTCGGCCCAACTTGCTCATACTTGCCAACATGTCCCATCTACACCAGTCTCACTTGCCTGCATTTGGCCCATATCCCTCTAAACCTGTCCGATCCCATGTACCTGTCCAAATGTTTCTTAAACATTGAAATAGTACCTGTCTTAACTAGTTCCGCCGGCAGCATGCACCCACCACTCTGTGTGTGAAAAAGTTACCCCTCAAGTTCCTATAGAATCTTTACCTCCTCACCTTAAACCAATATCCTCCAGTTCTTGATTCCCCTACTCTGGGCAGGATGCTCTGTGCATCTACCTGATCTATTCATCTCATGATTAGATACACCTCTATAAGATCACCCCATCCTCCTGCGCTCCAAGGAAAAGAGTCCTAGCCTGCTCAACCTCTTCCTATAACTCAAGCCCTCGAGTCCTGGCAACATCCTCATTAATCTTCTCTGCACCCTTTCCAACTTGACAATTGTTCTCCCTTTTTAAAAGGACACGTGTGTCATTGGCAGAGCTAAATAAGAGCAGAATAAAAGTGTTACGAGCATATGGATCCCGCTGAGTTACTCTAGCAGTTTGTGTCTATCTTTGATGTAAACCAGCATCTGCAGTTCATTCCTGCACAGTACTTGTACTTTCTCAGAAATCTGAGAAGATTCAGCATGTCCATGAAGATTTGCTCAAACTTCTGCAATGCGCTATATAGAGTATTCTGATGTAATGCATTTGTGCCTCTTCTGGCCTTTGCTCTCCTTCTGCATGCCTAAACCTGCAGGGAGTGTGAATACGTCATAGGTTTTCAATTCCTTCCATCTAGTCCATCTTCATGCTGTGTTGCATTCGGAACGATGGAAATTACGGTAATGATGCCAGTATCCCTGGCCATTACATTTTCTCTCTTCTACCTTTTAGGAGTAAATCCAGGAGCTTAAATGGCTTCTTGCTCACTGCTATCCAACTCCTGAACCAATCCCTTCATTCACACACTTTTCTGGAGGTGCTGCCACATGTTCAGTCTTTACTCTACCTCATTCGGTTATTCTGATGTGCTTTAATTATTATTATTTTTTTTTTGCACTACTACAATCTTGTGCCATGCTGCTGCTTTGCACTCATCGTTGCATTTATTGTTGTAGTATTATTCTGAATGTATACTGCTTACTCTGTGAATTTCCTGTGAATTGGGAATTGCAATGCACCAACGTGTATGTGACATTAAACTAATCTAATAATTGCTGTACTTGATAAGAACATAAGAGCAGGCATAGACCACCTTCAAGCCTGCTCTACAATTCACTCTGATCAGGGTTGATCAATATGATCAACTTATCTTCTCTGCCAGTTTAACATTGCCCTCAATACAAATCTTCCCCAGTTTACAAATGCACACCCCCACATGTACTTTAGCTAGAAATGTTTCAATATCATCAACCTTTGTTCAACAGAACTGCAAAGAATATAGATCTAATTTATTTGTCTGCTCATGTTAGGGCAATCCTCTCATCCCTAGAATCAGCCTAATAAATTTCTTTTTAAATGGTTCTATTGCCAGTATATCCTTTCTTAACTAAGGGTAGAGGATACAGAAGTTTCAAAGCGCACACCACCAGCTTCTTTATTTCTGGTGTCAGGCTTTTGAATGGTACTTCCATAAGCTAGGGTACTGTTTAATTCACCACTACTCAATTGCCAACATTGGACTTTGTCTATGGTGCACCACAATGCTGAGAACTATATCCTGCAGTCTGTATCTTTTCATTTGCTCTACCTATTGTACATCAGTTTGACTTGATTTTATTATCTGATTTGATTGGATACTGTGTAAAAAAAAAATCTTTTCACTGTATCTCGTACCTGTGACTATAAATGAATTTAAACTTAAACTTAAACTAAAGGGGTCTAAAACAATGCACAGTTTTCCAAGTGTGGCCTCACCGTACCTGGACAATTGTAATGATACTTTCTTATTTTTAAACTCCAACCACCTCATAAGAAAGACCAATCTGAACTCCAACTTTGCAATGCATGCCAGATAGTATCTTGTTTAATTTGAAAGCTTAAGTCGATAGTAGCAATGATTTATATCTCAGGGTTATTTGGAGCAACATTTCACTCCAACAGATTAACTGAAGATTTAGAAATGTATTGTTTGCTGTGAAATTAATTTGATTGATTGACTGTTCATTCTGTTTGAAGACAACATAACCACAGGACAGCGAAGATTCTTTTGAAGCAATGCCTGATAGCAACTAACATTGGTTCACGACATACAACTTTTGAACATTACTAAATCATTAGAGTAGTTTTCTTTAATATCAGAGGTGAGCACCGTTACTTTGTCTTTGCCTTTGGCTACAACAAACAAAAGACAATTGCAAAGACATTCATTCCTGGGGTTGGTATTGTATTCTGTCTTCAAAATATGGAATAAATTTAGCAGGCAGATTATAATGCAATGTCACTCTTTCATAGCATGCTCTAATTCCATCTACAGGTTTGCAGCAGTACCACTGTAGTGGGACGAATCACGAACAATGACGAGGTTGTGTACAGGAAGGAGATACAGAATTTAATTATATGGTGTCAGGGATATAACCACTCCCTCAATGTCAGTAAGATGAAGGACTAACAATGGCCTGTTTCCTTTATCATCGTTACTTTTTTGCACCTCAAAAAGGCTGCCAGCATCATCAAGACCTCAAAAAGGACCCACACCATTCTGGCCACACACTCATCTCTCTGCTGCCATCAGGTAGAAGGTACAGGAGCCTGAAATCTGCAACATCCAGGTTGAGAAACAGCTCCTTCCCCACAGCCATCAGACAATTAAACACAACTTCAAACAAACTCTGAACTATAACAGCCTATTGCACTTTATGTGTTTATTTATGTGTGTGTATATATATATATTCCATGGTATATGGTCACACTGATCTGATCTGATCTGATCTGTATTTCTGCCTACAATATTCTGTTGTGCTGCAGCAAGCAAGAATTTCATTGTCCTATCTGGGACACATGACAATAAACTCTCTTGACTTGACTTATCTCTCTACATCATCGTCTATATCTCGCATTTCCCTTATCCCTAACCAGTCTGAAGAAGGATCTCGACCCGAAACGCCACCCATTCCATCTCTCCAAAGATGCTTCCGGTCCCACTGAGTTACTCCAGCTTTTTGTGTCTATCTTCGAATTAATTATAGACTTCAGGAAGCATGGTAGAGTCCATGCCCCAATCGACATTAATGTTGCCGCAGTGGAGATGGCTTCAAGTTTCTTGGCATTAATTACTAATGACCTGTCGTGGAATAGCAACATTGGTGAGACAGCCAAGAAGGCACACTAACTCCTCTACTTCCTATGGAGACTGAGGAAATTTGGCATGTCTCCAATGACTCTTACAAACTTCTACAGATGCATCATAGAATGCATACTGTCAGGTTGGACACTGTTCTGCCCAGGACCACAATAAATTGCAGAGTTGCAGATGTAGCCCAGTCCATCACTCAGATCAGACTTCCCACCATTGACTCCAGCTACATACAATACAATACAATACAATTTATTTGTCATTTGGACCCCTTGAGGTCCAAACGAAATGACGTTTCATACTGCTTCGGAAAAGCAACCAAGATAATAAAATACTTATGTCTTCTTCCCACTTACCGTCCAGCAGAACGTACAGAAGTTTGAAAGCACACACTACCAGATCCAGGAACAACTTATTTCCTCTGTCATCAGGCTGCAGACCAATCTGTACATAAGCTAGGGTACTGTCTCATTCACCTCTACCCCGTTGAGGACATTGGACTTTGTCTATGGATCTGATGTGTTACAATATTCAGAACTATATTCTGAACTCTGTAACTTCCCCTTTGTTCTATCTATTGTACTTGAATTTGACTTGATTGTATTTATGTATGGTACATATTGGTACTGTTTGAATAGTATGCCAAACAAAGCATTTCACTGTACCTTGATACATGCAACTATAATAAACCTAAAAACGAAAGAGTGTAGGAAGGAACTGAAGATGCTGGTTTAAGCTGAAAATGAACATAAAAAGCTGGAGTAACTCAGCAGGTCAGGCTGCATCTTGGGAGAAAAGGAATAGGTGACGTTTTGGGTCTCATCCTGAAACATCACCTATTCCTTTTCTCCAGAGATGCTGCCTGACCCGCTGAGTTACTCCAGCTTTTCGTGACTAAAAACTAAATATTAGCATTATCTGCTGGGTCTGAAATGCATGTCAAATCTATTTGGATTTTTACCACCACCATCAATTTGCAAGCAGGAAACATACACCTTCCTTTCCCTTCTGCTCCACTGCTCATGCTGGTGAACTTCAGTGAACTGTGAAGGATGGTCTAGATAATAATTTCCCTGCATTGTAATTATACAAAGCATATATTCAGCATGCCGAACACTTCATTTATTACAGTGATTTTTCAGCAAGTATGTGACTCCAAATTACATAGTAACTGTTGTATAGAAAGCAGGAAAAATGGGAGAACAAACATTGTCCAGAGTAACATGTAATTTAAAAAAAATACAATGGAATCCATGACACACTGCAAAAGAAGAGCTCTTTTATTTCAAGCTGCATATTAACATTCTGCGAACAGACTCTGCATTTATCCTCTCTTAGGTAAATATTTGTCTTTTTTAAATTGATATTTATGTTTTGCTTTTGATGAGCGAATATTGTGAATTCCAGGAAGGCTTTAGGGTTGTCAATGATACCCATGGCAAATATCTGACCTACTTGGGTAGATTCTGCTTGGTAGTAATACATGAGAGACACTTCTGGCAAGACCCCCAACAACATTGATGTACGGGGATCTTGGGGTCCAAGTCCATAACTCCCTGTAAGATGTAATACAAGTAGATAGAGTTATAAAGAAAGTGTATGGTATGCTTGCCTTCATTGTTTGGGGCATTGAATATAAGAGTCAGGATATCAACTTTATAGTTCTTTGGTAACGGCGCATTTGGACTACAGTGAGCAGTTCTAGTCACGCAATTACAGGAAGGATGTGGGAACTTTGTAGGGGATGCAGACAAGGTTTACAAGAATGCTGCCTGGACTAGAGGGGATTAGCTATCGGGAGAAGTTGGACAAACTTGAATTGTTTTCTCTGGAATTTCGGAGGTTGAGGGGAGACCTGATAGAGTGTAAAATATTATGAAAGCTATGGATAGGGTAGGTGGTCAAAATGTGCTGGACAAGTTCTTTTTTACAGAGTGGTGAGTGCCTGGAATGTGCTGCCTAAGGTAGTGTTGGAGGTAGCTTCAATAGTGGCATTTAAAATAATTTTGATAGGCATATGGATATGCATGGAATGGAGGGATGTGGATCACATGCAGTTTGGGGAGATTAGTTTAACTTGGCATTATGTTTGCCACAGACATTGTGGGCTGTGGGGCCTGGTCCTGTGCTGCACTGTTCTATGCTGTATGTTCCATGTTCAGAGTAAGTTGCAACAATTACAGTCTAAGTGTTTTCTGCAGGGTAATAAACCACCAGACTGAGCTGTTCAAGTGATTTATCAATTCCATTTGAAGTCACAGTTAATCATTTAATTACCCTTTATGTTATTATTTAGTGTTAACAGTTTTGATGTCAAAGGGGCTTTAGCACCTGGATTTCATAAATTGGCTTGTGGCTTTTCTTTTGTCCAGACACCAAATCACTCTCAGTATGGACCCTTTTATATACATGTTTTTCAGCCTCCATTCATACAATTTAACAAATGTAAATGTCCCCAGTTATAGAGAGATACAGCACAGAAACAGGCCTTTCATACCATCATGCCGCAGTGATCATCAGCCACCCATTTATACTTGTCCTACATTAATTCCATTCTTTATTCTCTACACATTATCATCAGCCTCTCCCATCCCACCCCACTCCAGATTCTACCACTCAACTACACACTAGGCCCAAGTTACAGTGGTCAATTAATCTACCAACCCACACTTTTTTAGGATGTGGGAGGAAAACTAAGCAACCAGAGCAAACCCACAACATTACAGAAAGAACGTGCAAACTCCACAGAGACGGTACTAAAGGTCAGAATTGAACTCAGATCTTTGGCACTGTGAGGTAGCCACTCCACTAGTTATGCCTTTGGGTTATTCGTGTGACACTGTGCTGACTTTCACCTCTTATAAATATCCATGGTTGCCTTAGTTTTAGGATTGTATCATTAGTGTTTGAAAGAAACACATTTGCCGAAATCTTATGTATTTGTTTGGACATTCCAATAGATATATCATTAATTAGCAGGAAAGGTGAACCCTAAGAGGAGGTTTAAGACCTTAAGACAGAGGAGCAGCATTAGGCCAGTTGGCCACTCGTGTCTACTCCACCATTCAATCGTGGCAATTCCCTCGCAATCCCATTATCTAGCCTTCTCCTTGTAATCTTTGATGTCCTTACTAATCAAGAACCTAACAATCTCCTCTTTAAAGGTACCCCATGTCTTGGCCTCCACAGCTGTCTGTGGCAATGAATTTCTCAGATTCCCCACCCTCTGGCTAAAGGTATTCCTCTTCATCTCCATTCCAAAGAGACATCCCTTTATTCTGAGGCTGTGTCCTCTGGTTTTAGACCCTCCCATTACTGGAAACATCCTTCCCACATCCACTCTTTCTAGGCCTTTCATTATTTGCTTGGTTTCAATGAGATCCCTCCCTCATCCTTCTAAACGCCAGCACGTACAAGCTCAGAGCTATTGCAAGATCCTCATACATTAACCCAAACATCCATGGGATCATTCTCGTAACCTTTCATTGACCATTTCCAATGTCAACACATCCTTCCTCAAATACTGTAGGGCCCAAAAATTCTCAAAATATTCCAAATGTGACCTCACCAATACATTATCAAGCCTTAGCATTACATCCTTGCTTTTATATTCTAGTTCCTGCAAAATGAATGCTAACATTGCATTTGCCTTTCTTACCACCGACTCAACCTGCAAGTTAACCATTTGGGAACCCCGCATCAGCACACCCAAGTCACTTTGCACCTCCAATTTCTGAATCCTCTCACCATTTAGAAAGTAATCTACACCTTTACTTTTTCTTTACTACGAAAACTTTGCTATGCAGCATTCCATTTACCACTTCCCACTTTCCCAACCTGTCCAAGTCCTTCTGCCAACTCCCTACCTCCTCAGCACTACCTGCCCCTTGCCACAAACTTGCCACAAAGCTATCAATTCAGTCATCTAGAACATCAACGTATTATGTGAAAAGTAGTGGATCCAACACCGACCCTTGCGGAACAGCACCAGACACCGGCAGACAAACAGGAAAGCCACAATTTACTCCCACTCTTTACCTTCTGCCAGTCAGCCAATCTTCTATCAATCTTCAGTCTGAAGAAGGGTCCCGACCCGAAACGCCACCTATGCATGTTCTCCAAGGATGGTGCCTGACCCACTGAGTTACTCCAGCACTCTGTGCCTTTTTTTTTGTAACCGAGTGCCTGCAGATCCTTGTTTCAATAGTTTCCATTGTTAAGATATCTATTTGATTTATGCTTGAGCTCTGTTTTCTGACTATCAAGTCCAGAGTTGCCAACTCTGATTGGATGAATTCCCGGAGGGTTCATTGCATGGCCTCTTACATCTATCCAGCCAAACAACCTTTTATCCTTTTCTCCAATGATTTTATGCCTAATCATCAAAATTGTGCAATTTAAAAAAAAATAACACACATTTTTAAGACCCTTATGTTTTCACTCCTGGGGTGCTCACAGATGGGTCCATGGAATTAATCTTCAGTTCTTGGAAACTCTGGATCAAATTCTGGAGGATTGGCAGCCCTAATCAGGTACTGCTCAGAGATGAAGGAAATAGTCTGTTACAATCAAAGGTCTGAAATAACAGTGCTTGTAATAATAAGGTTGCACTGTATAAGTTATGCAACCATAGGATCAAAGACTCATTCCAATTCACGTACAAATGTTTATCATCATCCATCTCCAGCCAGGAATATAATCGTTTCCAACCCCTGACCACAGTAAAATGATAATTAACGTAATTGAGCTTTAAATATAGATGGAACCTTTAAAATAATATATGGTGCAAGCTTGATGTAATCCAATGCTTCATATAAACAGAATGGTTCAAAATGTGCAACATTTCCCAACAAGGATATTTCTCTGAAGAAAAAGTTTCCCTAGTTTTGAGGAAGCATGAGGGATAGTTTCAAATAATGATCCAGAATCCTACGCTAATAATATGGAACCATGAGTCGAATCTACCCTTGGCAGCAGGAAATTTTAAATTTGTTTAAGTAAATAAATCTGTAATCTAAAAGGCTGCCAGCAGCAATAGTGACCAGTAACTTAGATTATCCTCAAAACACATCTGGTTGATTAATGTTTTTTGGGGAGAACATTTGCTATATATGTACTATTTGCTGCCCAGTCCTGCAGTAACATGGTTGATCTGAACTACCCTTTGAAATTGTGAAGAAAATCTCTCAGATCAGGAACAATTTGGGTTGAGAAAAACATGCTGCTCTTGAGTGAACTAAATAAATGTTGTTTTATTTCTGAAGACTACGATATATACCTAGATGTTACAGAAGCATGTTGCAAAACTCAATCAACATAGTGGTGTTTAAGCGGTTTTTAGACATGGAAGTGCAGGTAACAGTGGGATATGGATCATGTACAGGCAGATGAGTCAAAATATATACGATTTTGTCAGGCCAAATATGTCAGTATCAATGTGATATATCAGGCTGATGCTCTCACCATCTCTTAAACCACTCTCCAGAAATGTGTTTAATTGGATTCATATCTGTGTTTCCACGGTCTACCTTTCCAAGTTACCCAGATGGCTATTGTGTATTTGCATTGATTGCTTTTCTGACTCTTTTTATTATTGGAAGGAGTCTGTTTTCTCATAAAACACGCTGCCGGACCTGTTGAATATTTGCAGCAATTTTATATTCTTTTTTCAGATGTCCAGCATCTTTATTTTCTTTTAATTTTCTAGTGCTGAACTAAACCTGGTTGTTTGATCCAGCAATACACGTTGAAATTCCACTATAAGCGTAATGAATGAATGAATGCATGAATAGGTTTATTGGCCATGTATGTACACATACAAGGAATTTGCCTTGTTGCTCCGCTCGAAAGTAACCACACGACATACAGTAATAATTAAGAATGACACATAAAACATTAAACATTAATAATAAAACATTATAGTTTAAACATGTGAATGAAATAAAATACCAGAGCAAAATGAGACTACAGACTTTTGGTTATTGAGTAGAGGTACTACTCGTGGAAAAAAAAAGTTTTTATGTCTGCCTGTGGAGGCTTTGACAGTCCGGAGTCGCCTTCCAGACAGAAGTGCTTCAAAGAGTTTGTGGCCAGGGAGAGAGGGGTCAGAGATGGTCTTACCTGCTCGCTTCCTGTCCCTTGCAGTGTACAGTTTGTCAATGGGGGGCAAGGTTAATGGAAAAAGTACGTAAATAATATCAGAAATAAAATAAAGCTGCTGCCTGTAATGGTGAACATTAACATACTGGACTGTTGTAAAAAAATCTGATTCTCTGGGTGGGTCATGGAAAGAGCTGCCAGAGGAGGTAGTTGAGGCAGATCCTATAACAGCATTTAAAAAAACACTTGGACAGGTACATGAATAGGAAAGGTTTAGGACCAAATGCAGGCAAATGAGACTGGGTTAGATGGTGTATCTTGGCAGGCATGGGCAAGTTGGGCCGAAGGGAAAGTAAATTGCCAACTTCACTTAAGAAATCTATAGGTCTTTAAAGGAGGTCAATTGAAGTTGGGGCAATTAAAATCAACAGTAAATACCGATCTTGCCTAATATCCACATTCCTATGAATCAAATAACTGGAAGCCAATCTATTGAATTCATCAATGTTATATAGTATAGATGAGATTCCACTGTGTTTTGTAAAGATTATATGTATTTACTTTGCAACAAATGTGTTGACCAGAGCATGGTCCTGTAGAATGAGGAACTGTGAAAGAGTTTACTAAGTTCAGATGATACACTGTACAAAGGGGAATTCTGACAGCTTAAAAATTATGATTTGTAATCATTTTCTCAAACAAAGATTAAATTCTAAACCATGTGTCATATAAGTGAAGAAGAAATCAACTTGTGTTGCTACATATATTTTCACCAAAGGGGAATACTGTTTATTTTCTGTGTTCTCGTTTGCGATCAACAGTTCTCATTGCCAGCTGCAAATAGGTCTTTCACAACATGACATAAATGCAAACGTGTATTTCCATGACAATAATCCAATTTAATGGATGCTATGCAGTGTTACTCGGCTCTGCAAATGTACTTGCACTTAATATTTATCGTTGTTTTTAATCCAAAGTCTTTTAGGAGATAATGAACTTGTTGGTGAACCAATACCTATTGCGGTTATTTTTGAATGAGGAAGTTGAATGTAGATTTTACAACCAAAAATATCACAACTTTAAGATTTAGCTGACTAGGTGATGCATTGTGGCTCCTTTGCACACAAATGGTAGGAAAGAAACTGAGAAGTATTGGTTAGGCATGTCAGGCTTTAGTTTTGCTTGTAGGCTGTGGTAGCATAAGTAAGGCGTTTCAAAGTTTTGCAGCTTGAGAGTAAAATGAGCAGCAATGAACAATGATTAATTTGTCCTGTTTTCTTTCTGGTTCATTGAGGAGCAATGGAACATAATTTGATTTTTTCCATAACTCTGACCATTTTCAGTATCAACAAGGGTCATTAGTATTGCAGCTTGAGATTTCGATAGGATTTCTCCCATGAAGAGGGTGTCTCCTGCTGAAATTAGGTGGTTCGGTTGGCAAACATCCATAAGGAGCAGAAAAGTACTAAAGATGAACAAACCTAGTAAATTTGTAAGAAACTCTAACGGTTTCTGAATGCGAGATGAACTTGTCCACTCAGTGAATATCTGAGTTATGTAACCTGCAGGTTTATGAAACTACAAACTTGGAAATGGCATTAGAATTCATATTTTTGTATCTGGCAGCATGTACACAATGGGCCGAAAGCCCATTATAGGGGACTTTCTTTCTATAATGCTGTGATTCTGGGTATCTCACCATAGAACAAAATACACAAAAGTGCTAGAGTAACTCAGCGGGTCAGACAGAATTTCCGGAGAACACGGACAGGCGACATTTCTGGCGGGACCCTACTTTGGACTTGAGTCTGAAGGCAGGTCCTAATCCGAAATGTCACCTATTCATATCCTCCAAGATGCTGTCTGGCCCCCTAAATTACTCCAGCATTTCATGATTTTCACTCAAGATTCCAGTATCTGCAGTTCCTTGTGTCTAGCTCATCATAGAAATATATTAGTGCAATTTCATTTGATGAACTGGAATAGCTCGACGGGGGATTAATGAAGCCCAAGTGGATAAGTTGAGTTAAAATCAGCTAAGGAGATTTCCTCATCACAGCCATTTGTTGCCATGTAGGTGGCTGTAGAGCAACATTAGCAAAACACTGATAATTTTCCGTGGGGTGCAATGGCACATGGCTTGGGAAGGGGAACCTTCATAAGAGATCAAATGGAGGGGGGAAAGCAAAGAATATTTAAATTGCCCTATGTCACGCAACAAAGATGAATGTCTACAGAAATAGTTAAAACACTATTAATAATTAACAAATGATCATTACTTTAATGTAAGTGATGGAGATGGAAAAAGAACAAGCAAAATGTAATTGTAATCGCGGCGCACAAACACACTTAGTGTGCAATGGTGCTCCTGACCTTTATATTTGGAAATGTTATCACCATCAATCACCTCTGCAGCTCTTGAAGGGATACTTTACTATAAGGAGCTTACACTCTTTGAATATGTATTGCCCCTCAATAAGCTTCAACCTGATTATATATTTTGACAGTCGTCCAGTGCCAAGGTGCGCAGAAATGAGCTCATAACAAATGCAGGGAGAAATAAATTTTCATTCAGCGTTCAGATTATATCTACATTATATTTATAATCTATATTTTATGGAAAGACAGATGATGAAAAAAAAATCAATTTTGACAGAGCAGTAATAGGTATTTAAAATATATTCAATGTTCTCCAGGCATCTTTCAGTGTGCTGGAAATAGCTCTGGATTTGCTTATGCAGAATGCAACCTGCATAAGTCTAGTTACAAACCTCTGCAAGGTTCAGTGCCATTCAATAATCTAAAAGCCCCATAGAAGACATCGCCGCCATACATTCTAACTGTCTCACACTGTGCATGACAATCAACCTTTTACCAGTTATGTGCCACATCCACTTAACCATCTGTCATATACAACTAGTGCTCCATTCTGGATTAAAGATGGTGTGAGTGAAAAGGCATAGATTTGATCTTCATCATAATGATGATTACATACAACATTAAACAGAATTTGGGAAGCAGCCCAATTGCTGAAACATTTGAGAAATTACTAAGCTCACAACCAGAAGATTTAGTCCCAAGGCTGCCTCGTACTCCGAGTCATATATATCAGAAGTGTGGATTTTATTGGCTCATGGTAAGGATGGTCGATGCTTTGCTGCATAATTAAAGAAAAAAAATATACAGTGTCTCTCAGAATATACAATGGCCCAGAACATTTTGCAAGTCACAGTAAATGATTGAAGAAGTGTGCTATGTGTCCCCACAAACAACAATGTGATAATGACAGAATCATCTGTTGAATAATATAGTCTGTGATATAAATAATGCTGAGGATGTGCAGATGACTCCCTACATTTCTTCAGGGGCTTGCCTTGAGATCTTTTTACTTACAGCTGGGAGGGCAGATGTATACTCAGTACTCCACCACATCCAAAATGTGAGATTTCCTCCAGGGCAAAACTTTCTTCAGATGGCCTAAATTTTGTCATTATGCATCTAGATTGGAAAGCATGGAGTTGCTGGCCTACAGTGCCTGAGATGCAGGTTTGATCCAGACTACGGGTGCTGTCTGTACGGAGTTTGTACATTCTCCCTGTGACCTGTGTGGGGTTTATCCGAGATCTTCGGTTTCCACCCACGCTCCAGACGTACAGGTTTTTAGGCTAATTGGCTTGGAATAAATGTAGAAATTGTCCCTGTGTGTGTAGTGTAGTGTTAATGTGCGGGGATCACTGGTCAGTTTGGACTCAGTGGGCCGAAGGGCATGTTTCCACGCTGTATCTCTAAATCAAAGTAAACTAAACTAAACTATTCTAATTTAGAGAAAAAGGTGATACCACTGAACCACAGGTGGGAGGGGGGGGGGGGGTAATAGCACAGCACAATAATCATATTTGTGTGCTATATAGATGGACCGGTGAAAGGGTTTTGAATGGAATTGAATGGAACATGCACACTATCTTGTCTTGAACACATATACTGGACCCCAAGAAAGGGAGTTTGTGGAGTGCCTCCATGATGGATTCGCAGAGCAGCTTGTACTGGAGCCTACCAGGGAGAAGGCAATTCTGCATTTAATGTTGTGTAATGAACTGGATTTGATAAGGGAACTCGAGGTAGAGGAGCCATTAGGAGGTAGTGACCAGAATATGATACGTTTTAATCTACAATTTGAGAGGGAGAAGGATAAATTTGAGGTGTTAGTATTACATTTGAACAAAGGGGACTATGGAGCCATGAGGGAGGAGCTGGCCAAAGTTGACTGGAAAAAGACCCGAGCAGGGATGACAGTGGAGCATAAATGGCAGGTATTTCCGAGAACAATACAGAAGGTGCAGGATCAGTTCTTTCTAAAGAGGAAGAGCGATTCCAAGGGGAGTAAGGGGCGACCATGGCTGACAAGGGAAGTCAGGGAGGAGAAGAAGTATAACAGCAAGATTCAGGATCAGTTCCTGTGGATTGGAGGTTAGCTAATGTTATCCCACTTTTTAAGAAAGGTGGGAGAGAGAAAACAAGGAATTATAGACCAGTTAGCCTGACATCGGTGGTGGGGAAGATGCTGGAGTCAATTATAAAAGATGAAATAGTGGCACATTTGGATAGCAGTTGCAGGATCGGTCCAAGTCAGCATAGATTTACGAAGGGGAAATCATGCTTGACTAATCTTTTGGAATTTTTGAGGATGTAATTAGGAAAATGGACCAGGGAGAGCCAATAGATGTAATGTACCTGGACTTTCAGACAGCATTTGATAAGGCTCCACATAGATTAGTGGGTAATATTAGAGCACATGGTATTGGGGGTAGGGTGCTGACATGGATAGAAAATTGGTTGGCAGACAGAAAACAAAGAGTCGGGATTAAAGGGTCCCTTTCAGAATGGT